>NC_135232.1:724730473-725036214 GCF_051348905.1 Ranitomeya variabilis
AATGGAAAACTGCGTTTAATATGCCCGAAGGCCATTTTGAATACCTTGTGATGCCATTCGGACTCTCTAATGCTCCATCTGTGTTTCAGTCCTTCATGCATGATATCTTCCGGAATTATGTTGATAAATTCATGCTTGTATATTTGGATGACATCTTGATTTTTTCCGATGATTGGGAGTCTCATGTGAAACAGGTCAGGATGGATCTGGTTAAGGTTCAGGCCATTCATGATTGGATTCAGCCGCCCACATCCGTGAAGAGCCTTCAGAAATTTTTGGGCTTTGCTAATTTTTATCGCCGTTTCATTGCTAACTTCTCCAGTGTGGTTAAACCCCTGACCGATTTGACGAAGAAAGGCGCTGATGTAACGAATTGGTCCTCTGTGGCTGTCTCTGCCTTTCAGGAGCCTAAACGCCGATTTACTTCTGCCCCGGTGTTGCGTCAGCCGGATGTTTCTCTTCCGTTTCAGGTTGAGGTTGACGCTTCTGAGATTGGGGCAGGGGCTGTTTTGTCTCAGAGGAAGTCTGTTGGTTCCTTGATGAAACCGTGTGCCTTCTTTTCCCGTAAGTTTTCGCCTGCTGAACGCAATTATGATGTCGGCAATCGGGAGTTGTTGGCTATGAAGTGGGCGTTTGAGGAATGGCGACTTGGCTTGAGGGAGCCAAGCACCGTATTGTGGTCTTGACCGATCATAAAAATCTGATTTACCTCGAGTCTGCCAAACGGCCGAATCCTAGACAGGCTCGATGGTCCTTGTTTTTCTCCCGTTTTGACTTCCTGGTCTCATATCTTCCGGGTTCTAAGAATATTAAGGCTGATGCCCTCTCTAGGAGTTTTTTGCCTGATTCTCCTGAGGTACTGGAACCGGTCGGCATTCTGAAGGAAGGGGTGGTCCTTTCTGCCATTTCTCCTGATTTGCGACGGGTTCTGCAGGAATTTCAGGCTGACAAACCTGACCGCTGTCCAGTGGGCAGACTGTTTGTTCCTGACAGATGGACTAGTAGAGTGATTTCTGAGGTTCATTGTTCTGTGTTGGCTGGCCATCCTGGTATTTTTGGTACCAGAGATTTGGTTGGTAGGTCCTTTTGGTCGCGTGATGTGCATTCTTTTGTGCAGTCCTGTGGGACTTGTGCGCGGGCAAAGCCTTGTTGTTCCCGTGCTAGTGGGTTGCTTTTGCCTTTGCCGGTCCCTGAGAGGACGTGGACGCATATTTCTATGGATTTTATTTCAGATCTTCCGGTTTCCCAGAGGATGTCGGTTATCTGGGTGGTTTGTGACCGGTTCTCTAAGATGGTTCATTTGGTGCCTTTGCCTAAATTGCCTTCCTCTTCTGATTTGGTTCCGTTGTTTTTTCAGCATGTGGTTCGTTTGCATGGTATTCCGGAGAATATTGTGTCCGACAGAGGTTCCCAGTTTGTTTCTAGGTTTTGGTGGGCCTTTTGTGCTAGGCTGGGCATTGATTTGTCTTTTTCTTCCGCATTTCATCCGCAGACAAATGGCCAGACCGAGCGAACTAATCAGACTTTGGAAACTTATTTAAATGCTTTGTGTCTGCTGATCAGGATGATTGGGTGGCTTTCTTGCCATTGGCCGAGTTCGCCCTTAATAATCGGGCTAGTTCGGCTACCTTGGTTTCGCCCTTCTTTTGTAATTTTGGTTTTCATCCTCGTTTTTCTTCGGGGCAGGTTGAGCCTTCTGATTGTCCTGGTGTGGATTCTGTGGTTGACAGGTTGCAGATTTGGGCTCATGTGGTGGACAATTTGGTGTTGTCTCAGGAGGAGGCTCAGCGTTTTGCTAACCGTCGTCGGTGTGTTGGTTCCCGGCTTCGGGTTGGGGATTTGGTCTGGTTGTCTTCCCGTCATGTTCCTATGAAGGTTTCTTCCTCTAAGTTTAAGCCTCGGTTTATTGGTCCTTATAGGATTTCTGAGATTATCAATCCGGTGTCTTTTCGTTTGGCCCTTCCGGCCTCTTTTGCCATCCATAATGTTTTCCATAGATCTTTATTGCGGAAATATGTGGTGCCCGTTGTTCCCTCTGTTAATCCTCCTGCTCCTGTGTTGGTTGATGGGGAGTTGGAGTATGTGGTTGAGAAGATTTTGGATTCTCGCTTTTCGAGGCGGAGGCTTCAGTACCTTGTCAAATGGAAGGGTTATGGCCAGGAGGATAATTCTTGGGTTTTTGCCTCTGATGTCCATGCTGCTGATTTGGTCCGTGCCTTTCATCTGGCTCGTCCTGATCGGCCTGGGGGCTCTGGTGAGGGTTCGGTGACCCCTCTTCAAGGGGGGGGGTACTGTTGTGAATTCTGTTCTTGGGCTCCCTCCGGTGGTTGTTAGTGGTAGTGCAGTTGTCTTGGGGTTGTAATCCGGGCAGGTGTTTCTGCTGATTGCAGTTCTACTAGGTATTTAGGTGTGCAGGATCCATTACTCCTGGCCAGTTGTCCATTGTTCTTTGAAGGATTGCATCTCTCTCTGGTTCCTCATGCTCTGCCACCAATTCAGCTAAGATAAGTGTCTGTTTTTTTTTGTCTCTGTGCACACATGCAGTGTGCTTTGCAATTCAGTGCAATTCATTGTGTTTTTGTCCAGCTTAGACTTTGTTTGGATTTTTCAGTCATGCTGGATTCTCAGGAGATGCAGATATACTTGCTATGTCTTTAGTTAGATGTAGAATATTTGTATTTTCTGCTGTGGATATTTTTAGGATTTTAACACTGACCGCTTAGAATTCTGTCCTATTCTTTTCTATTTAGCTAGAAGTGCCTCTTTTGCTAAATTCTGTTTTTCTGCCTGCGTGTGTCTTTCCTCTTATACTCACAGTCAATATTTGTGGGGGGCTGCCTATCCTTTGGGGTTCTGCTCTGAGGCAAGATAGAATTCCCATTTCCATCTATAGGGGTATTTAGTCCTCCGGCTGTGTCGAGGTGTCTAGGACGTGTTAGGTACATCCCACGGCTACTTCTAGTTGCGGTGTCAGTTTAGGGTTTGCGGTCAGTACAGATACCACCTACTCCTGAGAACGTCTCTCATGCGGCTCCTAGGTCACCGGATCATAACAGAACGTTCACTAGTTGCACTTGAAGTATAATGTTGTCTTAAAAGAAAGTAGATGGTAATAATGTTTTACATAGGAGTAATATGTAGTTAGCTAGATAGTTATAGAGAATGTTTAATAATGTTACTAGAGAATGAGGACAGGAAAGAGTTGAAAGCCGAGTTTCAATAGAGTAAACCCGTAGGGGTTAGTTAGTGAAGTCCTCCTGAGAGCCATAGAGAGATGGCTCAGTGATCCTGTACTAAGAAAAGAGGCAGTAGGCCTGGGCAGATAGACAGGCGGTCCTGCATATGAACAATCAGAGAGTAAAAAGAAAATGTTGCACTTAGAAGAGAAAAATAAAGAAAAAGTTAATTTATATTTTAGAGTTTTATAGTAAGCCTTTAGTGGGTTCAGCTTATACGCCCTTAAAGGAAATGTTAAATTATTGTTCAGAATTGCACTTAGTAGAATACCCGGCTGGGTAATAGAAGTTATTTATAGTATGTTATTTAAAATATTTAACCATGTTTTGTTTGTAACGTTCAAGAGTCCTCACCTCCCATAAAGGGAAGCACTGTTATTATTACTTGTTCATTGCATTTCAAAAATTGTATGTCTTTTGCTGACATGTATTGTTGTTTTCTTCCCAGTCCGGGAGTACTGGATTTAACCGGGGGGGAGTGCAGCGCCCCAGAGTCCTAGTCGTTGCAGTACTGACGCTCCGCCGCTAAGGGGAGTGATGGTACGTCTGATGGCACTTAAGGAGTTCACCTGACCAGGTATCACAGTCGCACTTTACACTTCACATTCTGGTCACCAGGGGGAGCAAAGGGTTCTATGCATTAGGCCACTCCTCACAATCTGGTAAAACTGGGGACTGGATAGGAAGTTAGTCAGAAGCTGACTGGGTTGGATCCAGGCAACATCCTGTGGCAGAGGGTGTTGCGGGGGAAGATTCAGGGGGTCTCTGTCAGGGGTGGGATCCTGACAGTGGCCTAGCGAACAGAACAGAACGTTACGGAGCCGCGCCTACACTCGAATGCGGTGGCATCCTAAGAAAGGAAAAGAAGCGAGGTTTACTCTGGAGAAGTGAGAAACGAGATCGCAGCAAAAAGGAGATAAAGCCAGTAGGAGTCGTGCCATAAGATCGAGGCAACATCCTACTGAGGCGCGTAGCCGGTGGCCGGAACACCGAGGAAGTATTAGGCTCCAAGCAATACTTCAAACAAAGGCAGGACAGTTAATTTTAGGTTGGCTGTCTCACCTAAATCACCTAAGCAGACATAGGGGGCAATTGTGGGAGAGGGGCGACGCTAGGGTCCCGGAAGAACTCCAGGCCTACCCGTCATATGGGTGCGTCCTATCCATATCATCTGGGGGACGGAGAAGAACATCAGAATAGATACAAGTTGTGAGAGAAGAACATCAGAAACAGACACAACAGTTGTGAGGACGAGGTACTACAACACACAGGCGCTAGAATGTAGGCACTGATTTCCACCTGCAAAGGAAACTCTGGATGTGCCTTCGGACTGGCCGGTCTCAGCCAGCCCTGTTAGCAGTACTCTGGATTGAGGATCCTGAAGCCTTCAGTAAAGAGGTAAGGAGACTGCAACCCTGTGTCCTCGTTATTCATTGCGACCTGCACCACGCACCACCATCACATCTTTCATTGGACGCCCCTTAGCAGGGTCACGGACCGGGTCTAGCCACCGTGACAACCCCAGAACCGAGACAAAGAGGCCCGGTACCGAGTACCCCGCGGCCCTGCGTCTGGGGGCGCTCCATATGGAGCATCATGTGTGGCCATTATTCAGTATGGAGCATCATGTGTGGCCATTATACAGTATGGATCATCATGTGTGGCCATTATACAGTATGGAGCATCATGTGCGGCCATTATACAGTATGGAGCATCATGTGTGGCCATTATACAGTATGGAGCATCATGTGTGGCCATTATACAGTGTGGAGCATCATGTGTGGCCATTATACAGTATGGAGCATCATGTGCGGCCATTATACAGTATGGAGCATCATGTGCGGCCATTATACAGTATGGAGCATCTTGTGCGGTCATTATACAGTATGGAGCATCATGTGCGGCCATTATACAGTATGGAGCATCATGTGCGGCCATTATACAGTATGGAGCATCATGTGCGGCCATTATACAGTATGGAGCATCATGTGCGGCCATTATACAGTATGGAGCATCATGTGCGGCCATTATACAGTATGGAGCATCATGTGCGGCCATTATACAGTATGGAGCATCATGTGCGGCCATTATACAGTATGGAGCATCTTGTGCGGTCATTATACAGTATGGAGCATCATGTGCGGTCATTATACAGTATGGAGCATCATGTGCGGCCATTATACAGTATGGAGCACCATGTGCGGCCATTATACAGTATGGAGCACCATGTGCGGCCATTATACAGTATGGAGCATCATGTGCAGTCATTATACAGTATGGAGCATCATGTGCGGCCATTATACAGTATGGAGCATCATGTGTGGCCATTATACAGTATGGAGCATCATGTGTGGCCATTATACAGTATGGAGAATCATGTGTGGCCATTATACAGTATGGAGCACTGTGTGGCCATATTTTTTTGTTTATAATTATTCTTTATGAAAGTGATCAGCAGTGCTAAATGGGTGTGGTTGGGACGTGGATATGGGTGTGGCTAGTTATGAATGGGTGTGGTCAGAGGTGTGGCCTAATATTTGCCGCGGCGCATGAAGACATCTCTCATCGTTGTCCCCTGCTCTGCTGGCAATCAGCGCTAGCAGGGGACAATGTTCAGAGTTGTATTCAGCTGAAAACAGCAAGAGCAGGCGCGGCTGATGGGAGTATTCATCAGGCACTGCCTGCGCTATAAATAAATACATTTAAAAAACGGCGTGGGTTCCCCTGTATTTTTGATAAGAAGGGAGACACAACTGACAGCTGCAGGCTGCAGCCCTCAACTGTCATCTTCAGCATGGCTGGTTATCAAGAAAAGAGGGGTCACCACTCTGTTTGTTTTTTTTTATTATTATTTGAATAATTAAAAAAAAACGAAGTGGGGTCCTCCTCATTTTTTACAACCAGCTTTGCTAAAGCAGGCAGCTGTGGGCTGGTTTTTTCAGGCTGGTAAATGCAGCTTCAGTGACTAGCGGTGACATCATTAAGGTTACCGAGGGTCACTGAGGCCATGTTCCCAGCCGAGCTGAACTGTGGTGACCTCAGCACAGTGAGAAAAACTCAGTGAGTTCACCGCAGATCACAGTCAGAAATTTTCCCATCACAACAGGGCAAGTGGAAACAGTTGGGCAAAGTACCAGAATTTGCGCATCTAATAGATTTGCCTTTTTTGGGCTGCTGTGGGCTGCTACTTTTAGGCTGGGGAGGGGGGCCCAATATCCATGGCCCCTTACCATCCTGAGAATACCAGACCCCAGCTGTGTGCTTTAGCAAGGCTGGTTATAAAAAATGGGGAGGACCCCACAGTTTTTTTATTTAAATAATTTAAAAAAATGCGTGGGAGCCCTCTGTTCTTGATAACCAGCTTTGCTAAAGCTAACAGCTGAGGGTCGCAGTCCGCAGCTGTCAGTTTTGCCTAGCTGGTTATCAAAAACACAGGGGTATTGCCGGTTTTTATATTTATAGCCATGCTGGTTTATATATTTATAGCGCATGAATACTCCCATCAGCTGCAGCCTGGTCTCACTGTTATCAGTTGAATATAATTCTCAACATTGTGCCCTGCTAGCGCTGATCGTAGCACGAGCAGGGGAGACTGATGAGAGCTGTCTTGACCACCCGGTGCCGGGGAACAGCGTGAACAGTACCGCTGCTTCCCAGTCTTTGGTACGTGTGGTATTGATGCGGCACACATTTGATACTCGTATTACATACACGGACACACAGACACTGTTTTTTCTGGTACTGGAAATATCAGGACTAGTGTTGAGCATTCCGATACTGGAAATATCGGGTATCGGCCAATATTCACTGTATCGGAATTCCGATACCGAGTTCCGATATTTTTGTGATATCGGAAATCGGAATCGGAAGTTCCTATAAGTTCCCAGTCATCTTCGGTGTGTGCGGTGCGTATGGTTCCCAGGGTCTGGAGGAAAGGAGACTCTCCTTCAGGCCCTGGGATCCATATTCATGTAAAAAATAAAGAATAAAAATAAAAAATATGGATATACTCACCCCTCCGACGGACACTGGAACTCAGCTGTGCAACCGGAAACCTCCGTTCCTAAGAATGCAGGGAGTGTAGGACCTGCGATGACGTCGCGGTCTTGTGACTGGTCGCGTGACCGCGACGTCATCGCAGGTCCTACACTCACTGCATTCTTAGGAACGGAGGCTGCCGGTTGCACCGCTGAGAGCCGGGGGCCGTCGGAGAGGTGAGTATATCCATATTTTTTATTTTTATTCTTTATTTTTTACATGAATATAGATCCCAGGGCCTGAAGGAGAGTTTCCTCTCCTTCAGACCCTGGGAACCATCCAGGATCGCTTCCGATATTTGTGTCCCATTGACTTGCATTGGTATCGGAGATATCCGATATTTTTTGGATATCGGCCGATCCAATCCGATACCGATACTTTTGAATATCGGAAGGTATCGCTCAACACTAATCAGGACGTGTGAAAGAGCCCTAATGAATGGTGAACTTTTGGCCCCAACATTTCTTCTCTGCCTCTTGTAACCGGCTATTTGTAAATTACACCGGCACATTGCAGAGAATGGCCGAACACTCCAGGTGCAGACATCTCCTGTACTGCTCTGAAAGTTCTCTCCATCATCACCCATCACTGGCAGCTGTGACGCATCCTGCATCATTGCTCCCATAAACAGCGCCACCTCTGCTCACAGGTTGTATGTAGTACTGCAGCTACTATGCACTGAATAGGACTAAACTTCAGTACCACATACAGCCAGGGAACAATGGTCGTGCTGTTCTAGTAGCTGCTCTGTGTGTTTTGATTTTTTTTTTTTTTTTTTTCAATCCATGACTAATTGTGTAACCAAGCTGCAATAAAAACTTCTAGTAACAAGTTGCTAAACTCTAAAAATGATGAAGATATGAAACAAAGCAAATAACTAAAGATCCTTGCTCTTCATGAAGGAATTGCCACAATCTTAATATCCACAGATTTGAAAACGAAATAATTTCTTCTCAGAGCAGATGGATTGTTTTGTTGCAATTGTATCTAGTAGTAAGAATCCTGTAAACATCCCGCATCCTAGCCTAAGGCTGGGGACATACTGGCGTATTGCATCCGATGCGAGATCATCGGATGCGATATGCTAATGACACTCGGCTCCTGCTCGATGCTGTGTCATGCGTCTGTGCTCCGATTCTCTCGCACAGGGAGGATCGGAGCACAGCTGCGGAGGAGGCGGAGAAATGAATTTCTCCATCTCCTCCATTGCTGGGGTCCGCTTATAATGCACAGCACTCGGATGATATCCAAGTGATGTGCGTTGTCTCACTCGCACCCATAGGCTTATATGGGTGCGAGTGAGCCGAGAGTTTTCCTCAGTCCGAGACAATCGCAGCATGAAAACGGCCGACAAAAAGTCGGCTGGTGGGAGCTGCCCCATAGCTTAACATTGGTCCGAGGTCCGAGTGCAATACGATTTTTTATCGCATTGCACTCGGCCGTTTAAAACGCCAGTGTGACGCCGGCCTAATACAGAGTGTAACCAAATGTTGGGACATGAGAGAGATTGTCTAGACTGGATTCAACTGTAGCAGCTGTAGCTAGGAAAAGTATCTATGCCAGCCTATTGCTTATAAATGTCACCATTCACTGATCTTAACATGAACTGAAACCCAAAGAGTGCAATAAAAGCTACAGAACTATTCATTGTAGAATGTAGTAGGCCTCTCTGTATACAGAAAGCTCCCCCTACTGATGACTGCAGACAGGATCTTATCATGTATCTCTGTATTCAGGAAGCTCCCTCTAGTGGTGGCTGCAGTCAGAATCTTATGTATCTCTGTATACAGGGAGCACCCCCTAGTGGTGGCTGCAGACAGGATCTTATCATGTATCTCTGTATACAGGGAGCTCCCCCTAGTGGTGTCTGCAGACAGAATCTTATCATGTATCTCTGTATACAGGGAGCTCCTCCTAGTGGTGGCTGCAGACAGAATCTTATCATGTATCTCTGTATACAGTGAGCTCCCCCTAGTGGTGGCTGCAGATAGAATCTTATGTATCTCTGTATAGAGAAAGCTCCCTCTAGTGGTGGCTGCAGACAGGATATTATCATATATATTCTGTATACAGGGAGCTCCCCCTAGTGGTGGCTGCAAACAGAATCTTATAATGTATCTCTGTACACAGAAAGATCCCCCTAGTGGTGACTGAAGACAGGATCTTATCATGTATCTCTGTATACAGGGGGATCCCCCTAGTGGTGGCGGCAGACAGTATCTTATCATCTATGTCTATATACAGGGGGCTCCCCCTAGTAGTGGCTGCAGACAGATTCTTATGTATCTCTGTATACAGGGAGCTCCCCTTAATGGTGGCTGCTGATAGGATTTTACCTACAGTTAGGTCCATATATATTTGGACACAGACAATATTTTCTAATTTTGGTTATAGACATTACCACAATGAATTTTAAACAAAACAATTCAGATGCAGTTGAAGTTCAGACTTTCAGCTTTCATTTGAGGGTATCCACATTGAAATTGGATGAAGGGTTTAGGAGATTCAGCTCCTTAACATGTGCCACCCTGTTTTTAAAGGGACCAAAAGTAATTGGACAGATTCAATAATTTTAACTAAAATGTTCATTTTTAGTACTTGGTTGAAAACCCTTTGTTGGCAATGACTGCCTGAAGTCTTGAACTCATGGACATGACCAGACGCTGTGTTTCCTCCTTTTTCATGGTCTGCCAGGCCTTCACTGCTGTGGTTTTCAGTTGCTGTTTGTTTGTGGGCCTTTCTGTCTGAAGTTTAGTCTTTAACAAGTGAAATGCATGCTCAATTGGGCTGAGATCAGGTGACTGACTTGGCCATTCAAGAATATTCCACTTCTTTGCTTTAATAAACTCCTGGGTTTCATTGGCTTTATGTTTTGTGTCATTGTCCATCTGTAGTATGAAACGACGACCAATCAGTTTGGCTGCATTTGGCTGGATCTGAGCACACAGTATGTCTCCGAATACCTCAGAATTCATTCGGCTGCTTTTGTCTTGTGTCACATCATCAATAAACACTAGTGACCCAGTGCCACTGGCAGCCATGCATGCCCAAGCCATCACACTGCCTCCGCCGTGTTTTACAGATGATGTGGTATGCTTTGGATCATGAGCTGTACCAAGCCTTTGCCATACTTTTCTCTTTCCATCATTCTGGTAGAGGTTGATCTTGGTTTCATCTGTCCAAAGAATGTTCTTCCAGAACTGTGCTGGCTTTTTTAGATGTTTTTTAGCAAAGTCCAGTCTAGCCTTTTTATTCTTGACGCTTATGAGCGGCTTGCACCGTGCAGTGAACCCTCTGTATTTACTTTCATGCAGTCTTCTCTCTATGGTAGATTTGGATATTGATACGCCGACCTCCGGGAGAGTGTTGGTCACTTGGTTGGCTGTTGTGAAGGGGTTTCTCTTCACCATGGAGATTATTCTGCGATCATCCACCACTGTTGTCTTCCGTGGGCGCCCAGATCTTTTTGCATTGATGAGTTCACCAGTGCTTGCTTTCTTTCTCAGGATGTACCAAACTGTAGATTTTGCCACTCCTAATATTGTAGCAATTTCTCGGATGGTTTTTTTCTGTTTTCGCAGCTTAAGGATGGCTTGTTTCACCTGCATGGAGAGCTCCTTTGACCGCATGTTTACTTCACAGCAAAACCTTCCAAATGCAAGCACCACATCTCAAATCAACTCCAGGCCTTTTATCTGCTTAATTGAGAATGACATAACGAAGGGATTGCCCACTCCTGTCCATAAAATAGCCTTGGAGACAATTGTCCAATTACTTTTGGTCCCTTTAAAAACAGGGTGGCACATGTTAAGGAGCTGAAACTCCTAAACCCTTCATCCAATTTTAATGTGGATACCCTCAAATGAAAGCTGAAAGTCTGAACTTCAACTGCATCTGAATTGTTTTGTTTAAAATTTATTGTGGTTATGTCTATAACCAAAATTAGAAAAATGTTGTCTCTGTCCAAATATATATGGACCTAACTGTATCTTTGTATACAGGGAGCCCTCCTAGTGGTGGCTGCAGACAGGATCTTATTATGTATCTCCGCATACAGGGAGCTCCCCCTAGTGGTGGCTGATGATAGGATCTTATCTATCTCTGGAGCTCCCACCTGTGGGGGATTTGGAGCTCTGTATCAGAAGAAAGTTAATAAAGAGATATTCAGAAAAGGGAACCTATTTTCATTACATTGATAATAACTAGTGGTGTTTCACTGCCGATTATCGATTTTTCTAGCATTCGTCTTTTACCTGTAATTTGACCGGAGCTGATGTTCCTGTGATAATGACTGAGCGCTGCACAAAATCTATAAAAGTATTGAATAATGTAACTGTAGCTGAGTGTGCTATTTGAGGGGGGATATGAAGCTTGACACTCGGTATTATTCGTTATGTGCATGGAGTCATTATCCAGAAGTCACTTAAGGTTCAGCTCTTTATACAATCTCTCCCTATCTGCACAGGAATAGAAGTCTGCCCTGCGTCCAGTCCTCAACATCACGGGTGGTCATGGATGACCTGCATGAACCATAATGTTATTATGCACTTAGTGTATATACATTTCTGCAGTTTTCGAATGTATCTTGTGTTTTACATCCAAGATGTCCGCTTGCTGTCAGTGAATGAAAACATTATATATGTTGATGGATACAGAGCTTATGGCTTGTCAATGTGTATCAGGGTAGGTGGGTGACTTATGCTGTTTAAGATTTTAACATTACATGTAACTGGGACCCCAATATCTCCCACCATAGTCCATATTGAAGAATGGGGTCTTCCTAAGTAGTGGAGAAGCCCTTGCACTGTATTAGGCAACACAGCTGAGGTGCATCTGCTATCTGTACCCCTTATACCCTTGTGTATACTGTAACAACCCTCCAGCTGTGGAGCAGAACGTGGTCGGGACATTATTCTGGGTGTACGACAATGTTCAATTCAATAACGGCACTTAACATTAGGGAGAAATTCAAACAAAAAGTCTGAAAGTGGCAGAACTTTACATTGAAACTTTATATCAGACTGCACGCTGTTGTGACCCTTCAATTAAACAAACTATTAATTTGCAGAATTCCCCAAGGACCACCCTGTGGTTGTGTCCCTAGGCGACCTGTCATGTGTCACTTTGTGTAATGTCTTCCTGGTCTCTGACCCCAATGTATATTCTGATACTGCGGCTTAAAAAATGTTTTATTGATCAGGGCTGTGATAAGCGGCAGCTGTTCCCTCCCCGCACCCGAGGCCGGACTGGGTACAACCTAATCCCTGCTGCAGCTTGATGTCCTTGTATTATGCAATATGAAAAGGGCAACTGGAGTTCACAGGGAGAACGCACCATCTGCGCTGAAGTGTGGAGAACTACAAGTCCAGAGCAGTCTCTTCCTATTCTGTATAATCCTAATTCCAGAAAATCCCAAAGTCCCTTTATAAACCTGGCTGCTTTCAAGAGACAGCGCCACATCGGACGACAGGTTGTGTAAGGTACTGCATCTCAGCCCCAATGACAAGGGCAGAACAATGAGTGAAGTAATAGCTGGAACAACCATGAGAGCAATAGGATCTTATCCAGTTTAAAACTAAGAAGTAAAAACAGGATGTTTATGGTGCTGCATATAATACCAATAGGGCGACACTCTTGATACCCAAAATGAAACCGGACACGGAATCTATTACACGTCTCATTGGTACCTTTGACGACCAATCGAGTAAGGTTTATGACATACTTAGGAGACACTGGCAGATTTTGAGATCAGACCCCGATGTATGTGATTGTATTTCTCCATACCCATCTGTCACCTACAGGAGGGGGGAATCAATTAGAGATATGGTTGTCCACAGTCATTTTGTCCGAACACCTGGTTGGAAAATAGATCAGTTGGCACCTTTAAATGTGGGCACTGCTCTTTTTGTAAATATATACAGCCCTCAAGAATATTTAAAACCTCGGTGACAGATAAGATTTTCTATATGAGATTTTTTACGAAGTGCAAGACGGCGGGGGTGGTATATCTCTGCAGATGTACCTGCCCAAAAGATTACATGGGCAAAACAAACGAGAACTACGTGTACGTATTGGGGAACACCTGGGTGATATTAGAAACGACAGAGATACGCCCCTGGCACGACAAATGAAATACATCAGGGTGATCTCAATTCATTTTCATTTGTTGTTATAGAAGTCATTTCTTCCTCTGTGAGACAAGGAGACTGGGATAGGAGGATTATCCAAAGGGAAACTAGATGGATATATCTGCTTAAGTCAATGAGTCCTTCTTTGGGTCTCAATGAACAGTTGTCCTTCACTAGCTTCATCTAGTACCATTTATTTGTAATAAAAAGAGAACTTTGTACTGCCAGGTATATTTATATTATAATTTATTAGGTCATATTGTTGATGATAATTGCATTGTGTTTCTTCCATTTAAGTTCCGTTTTTGTTTTTGTCCGCACAGGTTTCCTACCTGTGTTAGTCCTCTTGCCAGTCCAATAATTACATGTGGGATATTCTATTAGGGTTTTTGATTGTGCAGTACTGTTGTGATAAGATTCACTTGCCCTTGATTTATAGTAATACTACCGCTATATTGGTTAGCTATATCAGCGCTCCGCTAGTTTGGGCAGTTCCCACACTGTTTTCTACAGTGCGCATGTCTCCTTTGGAACACATTTGGGCTCCATGTCGCCATTTTTGTGATCTCACTCCCGGAATGCATTTCGGGATGGCGCGCGCATTACACACAGTTAAAAGGACTTGATGAGTGGACGGCTTTTAGCCTCTCTTTATCTTTATTTTGATGGAGATTATCCCCTGATGAACCCCCGTTATTCCCATGGTGGGAAACACGTCGGGCATTGCTCAGGGATGTCGGTTTTAGAAAAGAGTCTGACCAGTGACCAATGACTCTGTTTTTGGACGGCTGTCTCTGCTGAGAGTATGACAAGCTACGGCTCAGATGAGCATATGGCTAATATACTATATTCGATGTAGATTTGACACCAACATAAATTACTGAGTGCACGTATTGCTGTTATTGTTAGCCCTATTATGGCTGATTGCTATATTTATGAAAGAAAGCCTTTCTGCTGCTGAGCCCCGTCCTATTTTCTTTGCCATCATGCAGTAGAACAATGAGATAAAATGCACTATCATTGCATCCTTTTTTGCCCGTATTTCTTGTTGATTTGTATGAGGACATTTGTCCATAAATAGGGATATTTTTATGGTGGCTTGATACTCACTATAGCTCCGAATATCAAAAATAATCCCTGCTAGGATCTTATTTTTCGTAGGTTGTTTTTGCTGTTCCAGGATCTCTATAGATTTGATGTTGGTCTTTATATAAAAACCAGGATGTCCTCACCTTATGGGGTTGTTGAAATAGGCTGCTGCAGATCCACCATGAGTAATAAGATGCAAACTTGGAGGGGAAAGTGGATGTAAATCTGAGCTGCCAGTGGTCCAGGCGTTTCGAAGTATTCATACTTCTTCATCAGGATCATTCTGGTTTGTCCTAATTAGGTATGAATACTTCAAAATGAGTTGCCAAATAAAAAAGCGCATTAAAATACTCTTGGTCTTCTATCACATATTGGACCTATGGCAGTGCGGATTTACATCTACTTTTCCTTCCAAGAGCAGGAGAATAGCTGAGCCAGGGCTGGCGGATGCCCCCGGGACACCAAAAAACACTGAAAACTTGCAGCTTCTTTTTTTTAAGTGCACTGCGCATGATGTTAGGAGAGGCTCCAATGCTCCGCTCAGAGCAACAGAGCAGAGCGCTTCGCCTGCCTTTCCACCTATAGAGCAGATCCCCAGGTGTCATAAGAGAAGGAGATGGGGACAGCAGGGGGGAAACGGGGGACACCGTCCAAGCAATAAAATCAAAGATCCTGCTCCTGGTAGTAAGAGTGCGTGGCACACTGCTGTCAGCGTCTCACAATCTCCTGTCCCTATAGTCCTAGCTTATTACAAGATCGCAAAGAATTGAAGCTCAAGGGCGATAATTTGCCTATACCTGGTGCATTCTGGGAAGAGTGAAGAGTCGTCGCAAGACTAAGGATCTTTGGGTGTAAATAGATCAAACTACTTGGAAGGAATAGTCAAATCTTTATGGTGATTCCACAGAAATTCGTTTTGTTTAACGTGGAGAAGAAGATTACCCACGTGGTGTGCTGTAATGTGTGCTATAGGTTTACAGACTTGCCAGAGGAAAAGACAAACTTTATGTGCCAGACAATGCAAGCTTGTGACTCTGTTAGAGGAAAAGGTGCAAAGTCTTCAGGAGAGAATAGTTACACTGAAGCTCCTCACAGAACATCTTCAGAATGTTGCAAGAGAAGAACTTTTCAGTGTTCCTGCAGAAGCTAATGACAGAGTAGAAAAATCTATACAGAATGTTCAAAGAGAAACACCTTTCAATGCACCTGCAGAAGATGAAAAATGGAAGCGTGTGACCCAAAGAAGTCGGAGGATGAGGAGGAAGTCAGCACCCATACCGCCGAAGTACCACTACCAGGCTCTCACGCACGACAAGTATGACAATGTACATAAAAAAAGTGCTTTGCCTACTGTCCCCAGTAAGAAATCAGAAGCTTGTTGAAGGGAGAATAATGGGGGATTCCCTACTGGGAGGAACACAAGCCACTATCTGCCAACCGGATATTAACTCACAAGAAGTGTGCTGTCTTCAAGGAGCCTAAATCAAAGATGTGTCTGATCCGGCATCAAGACTCTTCAGTGTACAGATGACTCTGACTACCCAAGTCTACTAATACATGTAGGAACAAATGACACACCAAAAAAGGAACTGGAATCTATAGGCAGAGACTTTGAAGACCTAGGCCAGAAAGTGAAGGAACTGGGAGCGCAGGTCGTCTTCTCATCCATCCTCCCAGTGGAGATTGAACAGGATTCTGTAGGTGAACAATTGGCTACGTCGATGGTGCCGTGAGCGATGTTTTGGGTTTCTTGACCATGGAGTCAATTACCTGTATGATGGACTCCTTGCTATAAATGGGTTTCATCTACTGAAAACAGGAAAGCACATATTTGGTAGACGCCTTGCTACACTCATCAGGAGAGCTGTAAACTACAGCAATATGGGAAGGGAAATATATGGCCAGGAAGAAATATGCAGCTAGTGAATTATTGTGAGAACCCTCAAATCCTCAAATTTTGCATTACAAAATAGAGGAAGACCAGCAAGGATTCAGACATTAATCCCTTCACGACATGCGCCATACATGTACGGCGCATGTCGGGTCTTTCCCTTTAATGTGGGCTCTGACCCTGAGCCCACATGTTTTCCAGCATGTCAGTTGATGTGGCCCTAACAGTGGATCGCGATTCCACCCGTAACGGTTAACATGTTAAATGCCGCTGTCAATCTCTCACAGCGGCATTTAACATGCAACGCCTGAACTACATCACAAACCCAGCCCATCGGCACTTGTGCAATGGGTTGGCATGACAATTCGGACTCTGCAAGAGCCCCCTGTGGTGTCATAGCCAGTTAGCTATGAGCGCCGCCCAGTGGTTGGTGCTCATAGCAAGTGAGCATTTCTGCTACACAGACCAGGGCTGAAGCGCTGCTCAGTGTAACACAGGTGATCGGATGATCCCAGCTTCTAGTCTCCCATGGAGACTATTGAAGCTTGTAAAAATAAAAATAAATGTTTTTTTTAAAATATTAAAAAAGTAAAAAATATATAAAAAGTTTAAATCACCCCTCATTCACCCCAGTCAAAATAAAACAATGAAAAAAATACAAATATTTGGTATACCACATTCAGAAACAATAGATCTATCAATATATAAAAATAATTAATGTGATTGGTAAATGGTGTAATGAGAAAAAAAGTCAAATCGCCAGAATTACTTGTTTTGGTTGCCGCAACATTGCATTAAAATGCAATAACAGGCAATCAAAACATTGTATGTATCTACACCAAAATGGTATCAATAATAATGTCAGCTTGGCACACAAAAAATAAGCCCTCACCCAGCCCCAGGTCCCAAAAAATGGAGATGCTGCTGGTCTCGGAAAATTACGCACGTTTGTTTTTTCGCCACTTTAATAAAAAAGAACCTATACATGTTTGGTATCTACGAACTTGTAATGACCCGAAAGGATCATGATGGCAGGTCAGTTTTAGCATTTGGTGACCATGGTAAAAAAAATAAATAAATAAAATAAATTGTGTAATTGCACTTTTTTTTTGCAATTTCACCGCACTTGGATTTTTTTTTTTCATTGTTCAGTACACCGTATGGTAAAACCAATGGTGTCGATCAAAATTTCATCTCGTCCCTGAAAAAACAAGTGCTCACATGGCCATATTGATGGGAAGATAAAAAAGTTATGGCTCTGGGATGAAGGGGAGCAAACAACAGAAACACAAAAATGTAAAAATGGCCCAGGGTGAAGGATTTAAAGTTGGACTTCAGAAAGGCAGATTTTATTGGACTCAGAAAGAGGGTAGGAAAGGTCCAATGGCTGAAAGTTCAAAAGGACAGAAATGTCCAAGAAGGATGGGAGATTTTGCTAAATGAAATTCTCACTGCACAATTGGTAACAATCACGAAAAGAATTAAGAATTTAAAGAAGCAAAAAAATATATAGTAAATGGAAAGATTAGGGGCATGTCTAAAGAAGAATAAAATGATGTCTGCAGGGAATGCAGGGCAAGAGTTAGAAGAGCTAAAGCCAGTAATGAAGTGAGGCTTGCAAGGAAGACCAATGGCAGTAAAAAAGGATTTGGGGCGTATGTCAAAAGCAAAAGAAAAGTAAAAGATGCTATAGGATTTTTACAGGATGAAAAGGGTGAGGTGGCCAAAAATGATGTTGAGAAGGGCAAACTTTTAAATTCCTATTTTGCACACAATCTATAAATAGATGATGAGGAAACACTTACCTAATTTACATGAATTTAAATCTCCTGGTCCAGATGAATTACATCCTAGGGTACTGAAAGAGTTAGCAGAGGAAATTGCAGAACCACTAGCCAGAATCTTTGAAAAATCCTGGAGAACAGGAGAAGTCCCAGAAGATTGTAGAAGGGCAAATAGTGTCCCATCTTCAAAAAAGGAAAGAAGATGGAGCCAGGAAATTGCAGGCCAGTGAGCCTTACTTCTATACCAGGAAAGATCTTTGAACAAATTATTAAACAGCATGTATGTATGTACTTGGATAAGAACACAGTAATTAACCAGAGACAGCATGGGTTTGTTGCAAGCAAGTCATGGCCATACTAATCTAATTTCCTTTTTTGATGGAATCACTGACTGGGTGGATCAAGGAAATGTGGTAGATATAGTATATCTCGACTTCAGCAAAGCATTTGATAAAGTATCTCATACTATCGTTATTGAAAAAATTACCAAGTATGAGATTGACAAGGCTACAGTTATGTGGATTCATAACTGGCTCAGTGATCATAATCAAAGAGTGGTAATAAATGGTTGCACATCCAATTGGAAAAGTGTTTCAAGTGGGGTACCACAAGGCTCTGTCCTGGCCCCAGTGTTGTTCAACATTTTTATAAATGATCTAGATAAGGGAACTGAAGGTAAACTAATCCAAATTGCAGACAATGCAAAGATAGGAGGGAAAGCTTACACTAGAGAAGACAGAAAGGATTCAGAAGGCTCTAGATATGCTTGAACAATGGGCAGTGGCTAATAGAATGGTATTTAACAGGGAGAAATGAAAGATTCTACATCTGGGCAAAAAAACCCAGAAAAATTACATTTACAGAATGGGAGGAATAGAACTAAGCAACAGCACAAGTGAAAAAGAGCGGTATACTAATAGATCACAAACTGCACATGAGTCAACAGTGTGATGCAGCAGCAAAAAAGGCAATCACAGGATAATGAGTGACTGCAAAGTGTGTCCTATGAGGAATAGTTAAAGGATCTGGGAATGTGTAGCTTGAAAAAAAGAAGGCTAAAAGACTTAATAGCTGTCTACAAATATCTGAAGGGATGTTACAGTGTAGAGATATCATTATTCTCATTTTCACATGGAAACATGAGAAGCAATGGAATGAAACTGAAAGGAGGAAGATAAACATTAAATATTAATAAAAACTTTTTGACGGGGTGATCAACGAGTGGAACCGCTTGCCGCAAAGGTGATGAGTAGTGATGAGCGAGTGTACTCGTTGCTCAGGTTTTCCTGACCACTCTCGGGTGGTCTCCGAGTATTTATGACTGCTCGGAGATTTAGTTTTCATCGCTGCAGCTGAATGATAGCTGTGGTGATGAAAACTAAATCTCCGAACACTAACAAATACTCGGAGACCACCAGAGCGTGCTCGGGAAAACCCGAGCAACGAGTACACTCTCTCATCACTAGTGATGAGTTCTACTCCAATGGAAGTCTTCACACAGAGGCTGGATAGACATATAACCTTTCTCCTCCATATGTTTCCGAACTAGTCTCTCAATATCTTCCCTCACGTAATCTCTGGTCCTCCCAAGACCTCATTCCACGCCTATTCGCTCCTCACCCAATCGCCTTCAAGACTTCTCCCGAGTATCCCCCATCCTCTGGTATTCTGTGCCCCAACACGTCCGGTTATCCACCACATTTGGATCCTTCAAAAGAAACCTGAAAACCCACCTCTTCAAAGAAGCTTACAGCCTGTAATGACCACACGGCCACCTCAACACCATCGGAGCTCCTGCAACCCTCAACCTATTGTCTCCTTCCCCATAATCCTGTAGAATGTAAGCCCGCAAGGGCAGGGTCCTCTTCCCTCTGTACCAGTCTCTCATTGTTAGTTTTGTTTACTGTAAGTGATGTTTGTATTTTGATGTAACCCCTTCTCATGTACAACACCATGGAATTAATAGTGCTATATAAATAAATAATAATAATATAGGATGGTTTAGTGACTCCTGCATTGAGCAGGGTTTTGGACATGATGACCCTGGAGGTCCCTTCCAACTCTAACATTCTAGGATTCTATTATTCTATTATTAAACCTCTGTCAGGCCAACTAGGCCATGTAGCACTTTGGCTCCTCTTTACAAGACTTCTGGGAGTGATGACAGAAGGGAAACTGTGTGTACTGTTGGGGAAGCAGAGCTGTGCGCACATCTATTGTACATACAGAAATATTTTGTATTTCTGTGTACTTTGTAGTGTTTTCTTTCATAATGATAATGTGGATGCTGTAGAGTTTTGTGTGTAAGTATTGCCTCGCTATTTTACCATAGAGTAAAAAAAAATAATCCAGTGAAACAATTAGGCCATGCTCACACTTTGCGGTTTTTACCGCGGAACCGCCGCGATTTTGATGCTGCGGGTCCGCAGCAGTTTCCATAGCGTTTCCATTTACATGTAAACCCTATGGAAACTGCAAACCGCTGTGCACATGCTGCGGGAAAAACCGTGCAGAAACGCAGCGGTTTAAAACCCGCAGCATGTCACTTCTTTGTGCAGAATCGCTGCGATTCTGCACCCATAGGAATGCATTGAACCGCTTACTTCCCGCATGGGGCTGTGCCCACGTTGCGGGAAGTAAGCGGTTAATGTGCGGGTGGTACCCGGGGTGGAGGAGAGGAGACTCTCCTCCAGGCCCTGGGAACCATATTTGGGGTAAAAAAAAAGAATAAAAATAAAAAATCAAGATATACTCACCTCTCAGCGCTGCACGCGGCCGGCCGGTCAGAGTTGCTGTGCGAACAGGACCTGCGGTGACGTCGCGGTCACATGACCGTGATGACACCGCGGTCACATGACCGTGACATCACGAAGGTCCTTCTCACTCAGCATCTTTGGAACCGGAGCGCCGGGTGCAGCGCCGAGGAGATCCGGACATCAGAGGGTGAGTATAACCAATTTTTATTATTTTTAACATTACTATTGATGCTGCATATTGCTGCATATGCAGCATCAATAGTATAGGCGGAAACCCGCAGCGGAAACCGCGGAACAAACCGCGATAAATCTGCAGGGATAACCACAGCGGTTTTGCCCTGCAGATTTATCAAATCCGCTGCGGGAGAACCCGCAGAGGGACGCCGCAAAGTGTGAACATGGCCTAACAAATTTGGGAAGCAGCCCTAGAAGGATGGCAAGTACAACTCTGGCAAAAATTATTTTTTTACTTTTACTTTTTGAGGTGCAGTTGGGCCCTGATGGCTTTGTAAGTTGTGGCCTCTGTTCACACAGGACGCATTACAGTTAGCACTGGTCAGCCCGCCACATGGCGTTACTAATAGGCTAGGATCCAGTTGCTGTGCATACTCTTTGTGAACATTGCTGCAGATTATTATTTGCACTGGTGTGTCCAGCGGCCAATCCCTGACTGTAGGCTGGCTGTCTCATTTGGTATTACCACACCTGTGTAGTTGCCATCTTTTACTTGGGGCCCACTGCACCATGAGAGTGCATTTGATTTGAGGCCTAGACAGGTAAGCACCTTTGCCTGTTTTTCTGTGGTGTTTTTTCTAGAATAGTGGAGGTTTTTTCCTCTTTTTTTCCTCCTGTTGTGGTTTTTGCTGTTAGACTAGGACTGGCAAGCGTGAGGACCCTTGACGTGGGTTGCCAGCTTATGTATTGTGGCCATAATATTAACTAATACCTTACATTTTTCGATATGTTCTTGTGCACTTTTTTTTACTTTTACTTTTTGAGGTGCAGTTGGGCCCTGATGGCTTTGTAAGTTGTGGCCTCTGTTCACACAGGACGCATTACAGTTAGCACTGGTCAGCCCGCCACATGGCGTTACTAATAGGCTAGGATCCAGTTGCTGTGCATACTCTGTGTGAACATTGCTGCAGATTATTATTTGCACTGGTGTGTCCAGCGGCCAATCCCTGACTGTAGGCTGGCTGTCTCATTTGGTATTACCACACCTGTGTAGTTGCCATCTTTTACTTGGGGCCCACTGCACCATGAGAGTGCATTTGATTTGAGGCCTAGACAGGTAAGCACCTTTGCCTGTTTTTCTGTGGTGATATTGCTGCATATGCAGCATCAATAGTATAGGCGGAAACCCGCAGCGGAAACCGCGGAACAAACCGCGATAAATCTGCAGGGATAACCACAGCGGTTTTGCCCTGCAGATTTATCAAATCCGCTGCGGGAGAACCCGCAGAGGGACGCCGCAAAGTGTGAACATGGCCTAACAAATTTGGGAAGCAGCCCTGGAAGGATGGCAAGTACAACTCTGGCAAAAATTAAGAGACCACAGCAAAATGTTCAGTTTGTCTGATTTTTCTCTTTATAGGTATATTATTTTTGAGTAAATTGGTAAATTGTTCTTTAATTCTATAAACTACTGACAACATGTCTCCGAAGTTCCAAGCAATAAATTTTGTATTTTTTTTTTTATCATTTAGAAACAACAATACTAATGTTTTAACTCATGATGAGTTCAGAAATCAATATTTTGGTAGAATAACCATGATTTTTAATCACAGCTTTCATGCGTCTTTGCATGCTTTCCACCAATCTTTCACACAGCTTTTGGGTGACCTTATACCACTCCTGGTACAAAAAATTAAGCAGTTCTTCTTTGATTGATGGCTTGTGACTATCCATCTTCCTCTTGATTACATTCCAGAGGTTTTCAATGGGGTTCAGGTCTGGAGATTGGGCTGGCCATGACAGGGATTTGATGTGCTGGTCCTTCATCCACACCTTGATTGACCTAGCTGTGTGGCATGGCTCATTGTCGGGTTGGAAAAACCAGTCCTCAGAGTTGGGGAACATTGCCTGAGCAGGAGGAATCAACTGTTTTTCCAGGATAACCTTGTATGCTGCTTGATTCATACGTCCTTCGCAAAGATTAACCTGCCCAATTCCAGCCTTGCTGAAGCATCACCAGATCAACACCGATCCTCCACCAAATTTCACAGTGGGTACAAGACACTGTGGCTTGTACTCCTTTCCATGTCTCCGTCTAACCATTAGATGACCAGGTGTTGGGCAAAGCTGAAAATTAGACTCATCAGTAGTGTTGAGCGATACCTTCCGATATTTGAAAGTATCGGTATTGGATTGGATCGGCCGATATCCAAAAAATATCGGATATCGCCGATACCGATACCCGATACCAATACAAGTCAATGGGACACAAATATCGGAAGTGATCCTGGATGGTTCCCAGGGTCTGAAGGAGAGGAAACTCTCCTTCAGGCCCTGGGATCCATATTCATGTAAAAAATAAAGAATAAAAATAAAAAATATGGATATACTCACCCTCGGACAGCCCCTGGCTGTCACCGCTGCAAGCGTATGCCTCCGTTCCTAAGAATGCAGAGTGAAGGACCTTCGATGACGTCGCGGCTTGTGATTGGTCGCGTGACCGCTCATGTGACCGCTCACGCGACCAATCACATGCCGCGACGTCATCGCAGGTCCTACACTCACTGCATTCTTAGGAACGGAGGCTGCCGGTTGCACGGCTGAGGTCCGGGTCCGTCGGAGGGGTGAGTATATCCATATTTTTTATTTTTATTTTTTACCAGAATATGGATCCCAGGGCCTGAAGGAGAGTCTCCTCTCCTCCAGACCCTGGGAACCATACGCACCGCACATGCCTGGGAACTTATAGGAACTTCCGATTCCGATTTCCGATATCACAAAAATATCGGAACTCGGTATCGGAATTCCGATACAGCGAATATCGGCCGATACCCGATATTTGCAGTATCGGAATGCTCAACACTACTCATCAGAGAAGATTACTTTACTCCAGTCCTCTATGGTCTTTGGCAAACTTCAGCCTGGATCTCTTTTGCTTCTTATTGATGAAAGGCTTTTTTCCAGCTTTACATGACTGGAGTCCTGCCTCTAGGAGACTGTTACGAACTGTTCTTGCCGTGCACTTCACCCCAGCTGGCATTTGCCATTCCTTTTGTAGGTCACTTGATGTCTTCCTGTGGTTGCTGAGTGACATTTGCATAAGATGACGGTCATCCCGGTCAGTGGAGAGTCGTTTTTGCCCTTTGCCGATCTGTAGCTTTGTTGTCTCCAATGCCTGCTGCTTGACCTTGTTGTAATGGACTGCCATCTTAGAAATTTTAAGGATGGAGGCAACATGATGCTCACTGTGTCCCTCTGCTAGTAAAGCAAGAATTGAGCCTTTCTTTTCCTCACTCAAGACTTTTCTTTTCAACTCCATTGGCATTGCTAAAAGTTATTTTTTCATTCCTATTACTTTTGGGATATTACTAGCACTTGTTTTGCCATCCAGCTTGTCCTATTGCAAGAGGATTGTGTTTTTTTATACTTTCTTTCATTAAATAAGATTTGGTTCAGGTGATCACCTAATCAGAAGTACATTAAGTAGAATGAGGTGTACTCTGGTTGGAATTCAACTGACACTGGAATGGAATGGCTGTCAGATATGTAGAGAAGCTGATTTTTATTAAACTGTGCACTGGTCTCTTAATTTTTGCCAGAGCTGTATGTCCTGACTTCAACTGTATCTGTGTCCTTAGGACGCAGATCCTCTTCAACACAATGGCTGAGCAGTGTGTGTGTGTGTGTGTGTGTGTAGAGAGAGAGGGGGTATACTGTGGGGAAATCATATTGTGTGTATGGGGGGAATGTACTGTGAGGGCATCATACTGTGCATGTGTGTGTGGTGGGGGATATGCAATGTGGGGTGTGACATGGGCACTGGCACAGTGTACAAGGAGAGAAATGGGTCACTGCGCATGTTGGCGTCAGTGGTATGAAACCAGGATATTTTTCCCCCAGCACACCAAGTGTTGGGAGGGTTAAAGAAAGCTGCATACATGGGCTGGTTTTATGTGAGCACTCATAGAGTAGGAGGGAGAGTGCTCACCATATCTCTTCCTGCAGATTCGACACCGGCATGTGTACTGATCATCACATGGTCCTGGTTAAATATTTGAGCATGAGAGACAGTCTGGGTGTGTGTTGAGTGAGGGAACACTCCCACGGAGCTCCAAGGAGGAGCAGAGGACATTGCCAGGTGTCTGCAGGTTGAAACCTGCAGAGAAAAGGACTCTGTTATAATTTATTTGCTTTCTTTTCCGTTAAGCCAGAAAGTCTCTGTTTTTGTTTTTCGGAACCTTGCGTTGGTGTATGCTGACCTCCAGAGGTGTATCTAGCCTTTCCTGCACCCGGGGCAAAGGATCAGTTTGGCGCTCCCCTCCCCCCCAACCTCCCCCCTTCCCAAACCTCCCCCATTTGAACCTTAACTCTATTGAAACTGTATGACCAAGCCAAGGGATATATGAATCCCTATAATGTTAAAATATATACCAATAAAAGTAAAATTAATTGAGACATCAGTAGGTTGTGTTTTTGAATATCCATATTGAATCAGGAGCCCCATATAATCCTGCATAAAGGTTAATAATGGCCACATAAGATGCTCCATAGACACATTTGCCCAATATAGTGCTGCAGAAACGTTGATTATGGCCCCATAAGATGCTCCATAAAGATATTTGCGCCATATAGAGCTGCAGAAACGTTGATTATGGCCCCATAAGATGCTCTATACAGACACTTGCCCCATATAGTGCTGCACAAGCGTTATGGCCCCATAAGATGCTCTATACAGACACTTGCCCCATTATAGTGCTGCATAAACGTTATGGCCCCATAAGATGCTCTATACAGACACTTGCCCTATTTGCTGTTGCTGCGATAAACAAAAAAAAATCACATACTCACCTCTCCGTCGCTCAGGCCCCCGACACTTTCAGTATTCACCTGCTCCTCGTTCCAGCCGCCGCTCCATCTTCAGCACTGACGTTCAGGCAGAGGGCGCGCACTAACTACGTCACCACGCCCTCTGACCTCAGCGTCACTGCTGAAGACGGAGCGGCGCCGGAACGAGGAGCAGGTGAAAATCGTGCTGCGCTCCCCTCCCCGTTATACTCACCTGATCCTGGCGTGGTGCAGTCCCTGCTTCCCCGGCGCCGGCAGCTTCTTCCTGTACTGAGCGGTCACCGTTACCGCTCATTACAGTAATTAATATGCGGCTCCACCCCTATGGGAGGTGGAGCCGCATACTCATTACTGTAATGAGCAGTACCATGTGACTGCTCAGTACAGGACGAGGAGCCTCCTTGGACCACCGCATCATCAGGCGGCCCACTGGTGCCCCCCTGTCGGCTGCGCCCGGGGCACATGCCCCGGCTGCCCCCCCTGGATACGCCACTGCTGACTTCAATAAACCAGCAGGTGTTTCACCACCAAAGTGTTCCTGTGTCTACCTGAGGAAGCAGCTAAGCGTGGAGAAATGTACTGTGGAGGCATCATACTGTGTGCATGGTGAAGGAATTGTGCTGTGACGGTAACATACTGTGATATGGTGGGGGAGATGTACTGTGGAGGCATCATACTGTGTGTATGTGGTGGAGATATGTACTGTGTAAGCATCATACAATGTGTATGGGGTGGGAATTGTACTGTGGGGTCATCATACTGTGTGTGGTTGGGAAATGTACTGTGGGGACATCATACTGTGTGTGGTGGGAGAAATGTACTGTGGAGGCATTATACTGATCATACTGTGTGTATGGTGGGATATTGTATTGTGGAAGCATCATGGTGTGGGGGGAATGTACTATGGAGATATCATACTGTGTGTTTGGGGAATTGTGGGGAATCATATCTTGTGTGTGGGGAATTTATTGTGGGGGCTTCATACTATGTGTGGTGGGCATACCTCCCAACTTTTGAAGATGGGAAAGAGTGACAAAGCGGCAAATTTTAGGCCACGCCTCTGACCACACCCATTCATAACTAGCCACACCCATATCCACGTCCCAACCACACCCATTTAGCACTGCTGATCACACTTTCATAAAGAATAATTATAAACAAAAAAATATGGCCACACAGTGCTCCATACTGTATAATGGCCACACATAATGCTCCATACTGTATAATGGCCACACATGATGCTCCATACTGTATAATGGCCCCACATGATGCTCCATACTGTATAATGGCCACACATGATGCTCCATACTGTATAATGGCCACACATGATGCTCCATACTGTATAATGGCCGCACATGATGCTCCATACTGTATAATGGCCGCACATGATGCTCCATACTGTATAATGACCGCACATGATGCTCCATACTGTATAATGGCCGCACATGATGCTGCATACTGTATAATGGCCACACATGATGCTCCATACTGTATAATGGCCCCACATGATGCTCCATACTGTATAATGGCCACACATGATGCTCAATACTGTATAATGGCCACACATGATGCTCCATACTGTATAATGACTGCACATGATGCTCAATACTGTGTAATGGCCGCACATGATGCTCCATATTGTATAATGACCGCACATGATGCTCCATACTGTATAATGGCCGCACATAATGCTGCATACTGTATAATGGCCACACATGATGCTCCATACTGTATAATGGCCCCACATGATGCTCCATACTGTATAATGGCCACACATGATGCTCAATACTGTATAATGGCCACACATGATGCTCCATACTGTATAATGACCGCACATGATGCTCCATACTGTATAATGGCCGCACATGATGCTGCATACTGTATAATGGCCACACATGATGCTCCATACTGTATAATGGCCCCACATGATGCTCCATACTGTATAATGGCCACACATGATGCTCAATACTGTATAATGGCCCCACATGATACTTCGTACCGTATAATGGCCACACATAGCTACTCCTACACACGCGGCTGCGCTCCGTACACACGCTCTCCGCTCCGTACACCTCGTACACACACGGCTCCGCTCTGTACACCTTGTACACACACGGCTCCGCTCCGTACACCTCGTACACACACGGCTCCGCTCCGCACACCTCGTACACACACGCGCTCCGCTCCGTACACCTCGTACACACACGCGCTCCGCTCCGTACACCTCGTACACACACGCGCTCCGCTCTGTACACCTCGTACACACGCGCTCCGCTCCGTACACCTCGCACACACACGCGCTCCGCTTCGTACACCTCATACACACACGCGCTCTGCTACACCCACACTGTACACCTCCTGACCCCACACACAGCAGCTTACCTCATCCAGCAGGCAGCATGGCAAGAAGCTGGCAACCAGCAAGCCGAGTCCTGCAATCCACGAGGTCCCGATCATGTGACCCCTGACTCCTCCCCCTGTGACCTCATCACAGGTCCTGTGGCCACGAAATAGCCAATATGTGCTGTGCTGTGCTCAGGCAGCTCTGCGGGTGCAGGGAAGGAAGAGGCTGACCGCAGTGACCGGCTGATATTGCAGCACACCTCCCAACCACTGCGGGACAACTAATGTCCCACCCGGGATCGCGGGGCTGACTGTCAAAATCAGGACAGTCCCGCTGTATCCGGGACGGTTGGGAGGTATGCTGGGTGATGCACTGTGAAGACATCATACTTTGTATTGTGGGAGAAATGCACTGTGAGAGACTACATACTGTGTGTAAATAGAGGGGAAATCATAGTGTGCAGGGGGAGTATACTGTGAAGGTATCATTGTGTTTGGTGGGAGCAATACACTGTAGGGGCATCATGCGGTGTGTGGTGGGGAAATGTACTGAGGACGTATACTGTGTGTGGTAGGGGAATTGTGCTGTGGAAGCATCATACTGAGTGTGTGGTAGGGGAATGTACTGTTGTGAAATCATTGTCTGTGTGTGTGTGTGTGTGGGGGGGAATATAATGTGAGGGCATCATACTGTTTGTGTGGTGGGGGATATGTACTGTGGAAAAATACTGTGTGTGGTGGGGTAAATGTATTGTGAGGGAACCATACTCTGTGTGTGATTGGAGAAATGTACTGTGGGGGCATTATACTGTGAGTCTGGTTGGGGAAATGTACTATGCGGGGCATCATACTATGTGTGAGGACATTACACTTTGTGTGTGGGAGTTGTATGTCACAAGTGCGCTGTTCGTGGAAGCTTAGAAGCTGTTAATAGAGCTTCCACTCTGTTTACCAGATCCCAAGGTTTGCCTTCACTCTCTGTATAGGGATATGGACTTTCACAGGGGGCATAGAATCAACTGCTGACTGGTGGAGCAATCTGGCAGCAAAAAGAGTTATCACATGTGGTTAATACCAAGATGTGATGTCTGGGACAATCAGAAAGCAAGTGGGTAATCAAAATACATGCCGGGGATAGAGAACAGAATATGCAAAGTAGCACCATAGGAAAAATTGATCAAAATGACCATGTGTAGCTGACCTAATTACTGACGGAGAGACTGCCTGCTGGGGTTTATATAGTAAAGGTACCTTCACACGAAGCGACGCTGCAGCGATAGCGACAACGATGTCGATCGCTGCAGCGTCGCTGTTTGGTCGCTGGAGAGCTGTCACACAGACCGCTCTCCAGCGATCAACTATGCCGAGGTCCCCTGGTAACCAGGGTAAACATCGGGTAACTAAGCGCAGGGCCGCGCTTAGTAACCCGATGTTTACCCTGGTTACCAGCGTAAAATCTAAAAAAAACAAACAGCACATACTTACATTCACGTCCCCCTGCGTCCACTTCCTGACTGACTGAGCGCCGTACAGTGAGAGCAGAGCGGTGACGTCACCGCTGTGCTGCTTTCACTTTCACTTTGCGGCGCTGAGTCAGAGGAGGAAGCAGACTGCAGGGGACGCAATGTGAGTATGTGCTGTTTGTTTTTTTTACATTTTACGCTAGTAACCAGGGTAAACATCGGGTAACTAAGCGCGGCCCTGCGCTTAGTAACCCGATGTTTACCCTGGTTACCAGTGTAAAATATCGCTGGTATCGTTGCTTTTGCTTTCAAACACAACGATACACAGCGATCGGACGACCAAATAAAGTTCTGGACTTTATTCAGCGACCAGCGACATCACAGCAGGATCCTGATCGCTGCTGCCTGTCAAACGAAACGATATCGCTAGCGAGGACGCTGCAACGTCACGGATTGCTAGCGATATCGTTATAATGTCGTTTCGTGTGAAGGTACCTTAAGGAGCAGCCCATGGCTCCCAACAGAGAGTTAATTACAATACTAGCTTCCTGCAGCAAAACACAGGTGAATAGAAAAGGGTCAACTAGACAAAAGGTGGGATGATCAACCTTCAATTTATGTAGCAAAGAAACTAGGTTCTTATTTCACTGGAGCAGAACACGTGGCTCCCTAATTCATCAGAAACTGATGAATACTAGTGTATAAAGGAACAGCACCGAAAATAGGCACAAAAAGAAATGGCTTTTTATCTTTGTTCCCTCATATCTCCGTAAAGGGAAGTGGAGCGCCCCCGTAGGGCTGCGGGATACTCGGTACCGGGTCCTTCGGTTCTCAGTGGGGATGTCACGGTGGCTGACCCGGTCCGTGGCCCTAGGGATGTCCATTGTAAATGGGGGAAAAGTCTTTAAAGGGATAATGTTCGTGATGCCACCTGTGGTATTCGGTCAGGGTGACCGACGCAGCTTAGGGGTCCGCTGGGGTGATGTTATGGCAGCTAGATGGTATACCTTCCCACAGGTGAAGTGTATCCCCAGGGCTTCCCAGTGTGTAGATGGTGGATGGTGAGAGGCGCAGAGAAGACCGAGGACACAAGGTTGCAGTCTCTTTACCTTTACTGAAGGCTTTAGCATCCACAGTCCAGGGTACGGACCACAGGGCAGGCAGAGTCCGGCCGCTCTGAAGGCAAATTCAGAGTCCCCTTATCCAGGTGGAAATCAGTAGCCTTCCTCTAGCGCCTCGATGCTGTAGTACCTCCTTGCTGAGGGTCTCGGTAAGGTCCTCACAACTGATGTTGGTGTTCTACATGTTATGTTTCTTTCTCTGTCCCCCTGATGGTAAGGATAGGACAAACCCGTATGACTGGTGGCCTGAGGCTTTTTACAGGGACTCTAGCATGCCCCAGCCCCCACAAGTTGCCACCGTGCCTCCATGGTATGGGTCGGGCAGGTAACGTGAAATTACCTGTCCTGCGGGTCTCTGGAGCAAGGCTTGGAGACGATTACTCCCTCAGTGTTCCAGCTACCGGATCTTGCGCCTCAGAAAGGAGGTAGCCTTTTGCAGGGCAGAACTCCTTCTGGTTTCCTCTCCTTTCACTATGACTTCATTTCTCACCCTCTACAATACAATTCGCTGTTCTTGTCTCTTTCTTAGGATGCTGCCGCACGTGGGCCGGCGCAGCTCCGTGGCCTTCTGTCTAAGCCTCTGACAGGACCCCACCCCTGTCAGGGATCCCTCTGTCTGCAGCGCTTAGATGTTCCTCCTTCCCCTCTGGCTGCCTGACAGGTGCTGCCTGGGTGAAGCCCAGTCAGCTTCTGCCTAACTTCCTATCCAGACCACCAGTTTTTACCTAATTGTGAAGAGTGCCCTAATAAATAGGAGCATAGCTCCCCCTGGTGGGCTGGAGTGTGAAGTGTGTTGTGTGGTTTGTGATACCTGGTAAGAAGATCTCCTTTATTGCTTCAGACGTAACATCACTCCCCCTGGTGGAAGAATGACGTTACTGCAACGACCAGGACCCTGGGGCGCTGCAGAAGTATAGCAAAGTTTTGGGTAACATACCTTTGTCAGGCCAGGAATAGTATATGTGTCGAATGTCCTTCTTGGACAAAAAAGCATTGGACTGTCTTGGGATCCAGAGGGAGAATGGAAATTACTATGACCCATAGTAGAAGAGACCAAGTGGTACAAAAAGCAGTGGATGTAGAAGAATGTGATGTGATAGACAAAGATGAGTGAGAGATAGGGCACCTTGCGATCGCACGGCTCAACATCTCAGAGGCATCGACCTCCACTATATGGAGACTCCAGATCAGGTCTGATGTTAAGCTTTCCTTTAACTCTGTGAAGGGGCAAATGGCCTCCGGCTTCCAGTTAATCACATCATCTCCGTTCTTGGTTAAATCAGTTAATGGTTAGACAATATTGGAAAAATTCTTAATAAAATATATGTTAGTAATTAGCGAACCCAAGAAAGTGCTGGAAAACTGTCAGAGACTTGGATAACACCCAGGATGTCGAGTCGGAGTCGTGGAGTTGGACTCGTCGTTCATTTTGGTGGAGTCGGAGTCAGTATGAAATGGACCGACTACGACAATATGTAATAAATTGTGTACAGTTGTACAATGCAGGATGTGATGTAAATGTTTTCATTAGACTTTGGGAAAGTTATGAAATGCCCTATAAGTGTCTGTTCTGTTCCTAATCTCAGGATCTTGGCTTTTAGTGGAGATGAACCTGTGCTGCACTTTATGTCCATGTTAGTAGTGACTGGGGCTGTGGGGTCGGATGTGGAGGTTTGGCTTACCGACTCCACTGCCCTGGTAGAACCTAATCTTTTATGGCTTGGGGTTCATACGAAAACCTGTGGCAGAGAAGATATACCCCAGGAAATTTACTTATTGAACACAAAACAATTTTTTTTTTTCAAGCTTAGCAAGTAATGAATTGTCTGAGTATTTGGAGTCCTGTACATACATGCCTGATGTGTGACATAATATCTGGTGAATAAAGCAGGATGTTATCCAGTGAAGACCACATATTCACCACTGATATCTCTAAATAAGTCATTTAGAGAACTTGGAAGAAACAGCCGATGCATTAATGAGCCCACGAGATTCTCATGACGAGTTTCAGGGGTGTTACGTGCCATTTTCCACTCATCACCTTCTCTTATACGGATTATATACACCCCTCAAGTTTGGTGAACCAACGGGCTCCCAACAGCTGGTTATAGAGATTAGGGATGAGCATCAGGGGACATAGATTTTTTTTATAGCAATTTTGTTAAGTTCTCGATAATCGATACAAGGTCTGAGGCAACCATCTTTTTTATCCCCCAAAAAATAAGCCTGCCCCCATTGGTGACGTGGACGTCTGATGAACCTTCCTGCAGACTATAAAGATGATATATTTTACCTTTTGGGGGGATGGGAGTTTGGTACCAGATCAGTGGGACAATTCTTCCCCGGCATAGAGCGGTCACTGACGCTCCTGCCGGGATATCGGCTGCCTCTGCTGATGCCACAGGGTGGGACTTCTGAGGTCATTCTCACAGACACTCGGCTCCCCCAGTTAGGCAGGGGGATCCGCCTGTCAAACAGAAAACCCTTGGCAGTCCCGCCACGTCTACAGAGCGTACTAGAAAAGAAGCCTCCGCTCTGCAGACGTGACATCAGCGGAAGCTTCTGCATTCCTGGCAAAAGCAGTTTCTGCCCACTCTGTGCTGGGGAAGAACGGTGCTTTGCACAACAGGCAGGTAAGTTGCAATTACCTACCTGTTAGTGCTTTGATACATTTTTTTGTAAAGTCCCGGCTATACCCTTTAACCACTTTGGCATCAACAAAATTAGCTGCAAAACCAGAATCAATAATCCGCACAGATTTCGCTAGACAAGATAAACAGGGAGAAATAATTTGCAGAAACATAAGGAAATACCTGTGTGCCTAGGTGGGCATCCTCGGACCTGGCCCTGGTGACTTTCAGGCAGCAGTTATCTTGGGCAGGCAGCAACTGATGTCCAGACTCTCCATAGTTGCTATCAAGATTCATTTTTTTTGCTCTTGGCTTCTTGTTGATGGGAGTTGTCCTCCCAATCTGCATGGACTCCTCAGTGAGGGTAATAGGTGCACCAGGCTTAGGTGGAGGTGCCGAGTCAGCAGTGCGCTCCACTCCGCATTCACGTAACTACCTATTAGGATGCATTGCCAGGGACATGGTCGAGTCAAGGGGGTCAGGAACTGCGCTAATACACCATGTTCCATATTATTATGCAAATGACATTTTTCTCGGATTTTCCTAAATGGTCGGTGTAAATGACAGTCAGTCTAATAAAAGTCATCACCCGTTAGAGTATACATCGAATTTTATTGAAGAAACCTCCCAATGATAACAGTATAATCTCCAAAATGAATAAAAACTCAAAATGCACTGTTCCAAATGATTAGGCACAATAGTATTTCTAAACATTTGATATGTTTTAAAGAACTGAAAATGCTCATTTGTGGAATTTGCAGCATTAGGAGGTCACATTCACTGAACAAAAAGCTATTTAACTCCAAAACATCCTAACAGGCCAAGTTTCATGTAACATAGGAACCCTTCTTTGATGTCACCTTCACAATTCTTGCATCCATTGAACTTGTGAGTTTATGGAGAGTTTCTGCTTGTATTTCTTTGCATGAAGTCAGACTAGCCTCCCAGAGCTGCTCTTTTGATGTGAACGGCCTCCCACCCTCATAGATCTTTTATTTGATGATACTCCAAAGGTTCTCTATAGGGTTGAGGTCAGGGGAAGATGGTGGCCACACCATGAGTTTATCTCCTTTTATGCCCATAGCAGCCAATTACTCAGAGGTATTCATTGTCATGCATGAAGATGATTTTGCTCCTGAAGGCACGTTTCTGCTTTTTAGACCATGGAAGAAAGTTGTCAATCAGAAACTCTATTTACTTTGCTGAGGTCATTTTCACACATTCAGGAACCTTAAAGGGCCCTACCAGCTGGTTCCCCATGATTCCAGCCCAAAACATGACTCCTCCACCTCCTTGCTGACGTCGCAGCCTTTTTGGGACATGGTGGCCATCCACCAACCATCCACTACTCCATCCATCTGGACCGTCCAGAGTTGCTCGACACTCATCAATAAACAAGACTGTTTGAAAATTAGTCTTCATGTATGTCTGGGCCCACTGCAACTGTTTCTGCTTGTGAACACTGTTTAGGAGTGGCCGAATAGTGTTGTGAATTTGCTTTTTGCTCCCTCTAGTGGTTACTAGTTTTTTGACTCTGGTTTTTCTGTCATTCCTTTTATCCGCACCTGGGTCGTTAGTTAGGGGTGTTGCTATATAAGCTCCCTGGACCTTCAGTTCAATGCCTGGCAACGTAGTTATCAGAGCTAGTCTGCTGTGCTCTTGTCTACTGATCCTGGTTCCAGTTATATCAGCTAAGTCTGCCTTTTGCTTTTTGCTATTTGTTTTGGTTTTGTATTTTTGTCCAGCTTGTTCCAAATCTATATCCTGACCTTTGCTGGAAGCTCTAAGGGGGCTGGTGTTCTCCCCCCGGACCGTTAGACGGTTCGGGGGTTCTTGAATTTCCAGTGTGGATTTTGATAGGGTTTTTGTTGACCATATAAGTTACCTTTCTTTATTCTGCTATCAGTAAGCGGGCCTCTCTGTGCTAAACCTGGTTCATTTCTGTGTTTGTCATTTCCTCTTACCTCACCGTCATTATTTGTGGGGGGCTTCTATCCAGCTTTGGGGTCCCCTTCTCTGGAGGCAAGAAAGGTCTATGTTTTCCTCTACTAGGGGTAGCTAGATTCTCCGGCTGGCGCGTGTCATCTAGAATCAACGTAGGAATGATCCCCGGCTACTTCTAGTGTTGGCGTTAGGAGTAGATATATGGTCAACCCAGTTACCACTGCCCTATGAGCTGGATTTTTGTATTCTGCAGACTTCCACGTTCCTCTGAGACCCTCGCCATTGGGGTCATAACAGTTTGCCAGGCCAGTATTAAATGTTTAATGCATTGCAGAAGAGGGATTATAAGAAAGAAGATTCTGAGTTTTTTTTTTTTTTTTTCTTTTTCCCCTTTACCTCAGAGTGGCTATGCTTGCTGCAGACATGAATGTCCAGACCTTGATTACAAGTGTGGACCAGCTGGCTACTCGTGTGCAGGGCATACAAGACTATGTTATCAGAAATCCTAGGTCAGAACCTAAAATACCGATTCCTGAACTGTTTTCCGGAGACAGGTTTAAGTTTAGGAATTTCGTGAATAATTGTAAATTGTTTTTGTCCCTGAGACCCTGTTCATCTGGAGATTCTGCTCAGCAAGTAAAAATTGTTATTTCGTTCTTACGGGGCGACCCTCAGGATTGGGCTTTTTCGCTGGCGCCAGGAGATCCGGCATTGGCTGATCTTGATGCGTTTTTTCTGGCGCTCGGTTTACTTTATGAGGAACCCAATCTTGAGATTCAGGCAGAAAAGGCCTTGCTGGCTATGTCTCAGGGGCAGGACGAGGCTGAAGTGTATTGCCAAAAATTTCGGAAATGGTCCGTGCTGACACATTGGAACGAGTGTGCACTGGCCGCTAATTTTAGAAATGGCCTTTCTGAAGCCATTAAGAATGTTATGGTGGGTTTTCCCATTCCCACAGGTCTGAATGATACTATGGCACTGGCTATTCAAATTGACCGGCGGTTGCGGGAGCGCAAAACCGCAAATTCCCTCATGGTGTTGTCTGAACAGACACCTGATTTAATGCAATGTGATAGAATCCTGACTAGAAATGAGCGGAAAATTCATAGACGCCGGAATGGCTTGTGCTACTACTGTGGTGATTCTACACATGTTATCTCAGCATGCTCTAAACGTATAGCTAAGGTTGTTAGTCCTGTCACCGTTGGTAATTTGCAACCTAAATTTATTCTGTCTGTAACTTTGATTTGCTCACTGTCATCTTATCCTGTCATGGCGTTTGTAGATTCAGGTGCTGCCCTGAGTCTCATGGATCTCTCATTTGCTAAGCGCTGTGGTTTTACTCTTGAACCATTAGAAAATCCTATTCCTCTTAGGGGTATTGATGCTACACCATTGGCAGCAAATAAACCGCAGTATTGGACACAGGTTACCATGTGCATGACTCCTGAACACCGCGAGGTGATACGTTTCCTGGTTTTACATAAAATGCATGATTTGGTTGTTTTAGGGCTGCCATGGTTACAGACCCATAATCCAGTCCTGGACTGGAAGGCTATGTCAGTCTCAAGTTGGGGCTGTCGTGGTATTCATGGGGATTCCCTGCCTGTGTCTATTGCTTCTTCTACGCCTTCGGAAGTTCCGGAGTATTTGTCTGATTATCAGGATGTCTTCAGTGAGTCTGAGTCCAGTGCACTGCCTCCTCATAGGGACTGTGACTGTGCTATAGATTTGATCCCAGGCAGTAAATTTCCTAAGGGAAGACTGTTTAATCTGTCGGTACCTGAACATACCGCTATGCGTTCATATATCAAGGAGTCTCTGGAGAAAGGACATATTCGTCCGTCTTCTTCCCCTCTTGGTGCGGGATTCTTTTTTGTGGCAAAAAAGGACGGATCTTTGAGACCTTGTATTGATTATCGGCTTTTAAATAAGATCACTGTCAAATTTCAGTATCCTTTACCGCTGTTGTCTGACTTGTTTGCCCGGATTAAGGGTGCCAAGTGGTTCACCAAGATAGACCTTCGTGGTGCGTACAACCTTGTGCGCATTAAGCAAGGTGATGAATGTGGAAAACCGCATTCAATACGCCCGAAGGTCATTTTGAGTACTTGGTGATGCCTTTTGGGCTCTCCAATGCGCCTTCAGTTTTTCAGTCCTTTATGCATGACATTTTCCGGAAGTATCTGGATAAATTTTTGATTGTTTATCTGGATGATATTTTGGTTTTTTCTGATAATTGGGATTCGCATGTGGAGCAGGTCAGGTTGGTCTTTAAAATTTTGCGTGAAAATTCTTTGTTTGTCAAGGGCTCAAAGTGTCTCTTTGGTGTACAGAAGGTTCCCTTTTTGGGGTTCATTTTTTCCCCTTCTGCTGTGGAGATGGACCCAGTCAAGGTCCGAGCTATTCTTGATTGGACTCAGCCCTCGTCAGTTAAGAGTCTTCAGAAGTTCTTGGGCTTCGCTAACTTCTACCGTCGTTTTATCGCTAATTTTTCTAGCATTGTGAAACCTTTGACGGATATGACCAAGAAGGGCTCCGATGTAGCTAACTGGGCTCCTGCTGCCGTGGAGGCTTTCCAGGAGTTGAAACGCCGGTTTACTTCGGCGCCTGTTTTGTGCCAGCCTGACGTCTCACTTCCCTTTCAGGTTGAGGTGGATGCTTCGGAGATTGGGGCAGGGGCCGTTTTGTCGCAGAGAGGCCCTGGTTGCTCTGTTATGAAACCTTGTGCCTTTTTCTCTAGGAAGTTTTCGCCTGCCGAGCGAAATTATGATGTGGGCAATCGGGAGTTGTTGGCCATGAAATGGGCATTTGAGGAGTGGCGTCATTGGCTCGAGGGTGCTAAGCATCGTGTGGTGGTCTTGACTGATCACAAAAATCTGATGTATCTCGAGTCTGCTAAACGCCTTAATCCGAGACAGGCCCGCTGGTCATTGTTTTTCTCCCGCTTTGATTTTGTTGTCTCGTATTTACCAGGTTCAAAGAATGTGAAGGCCGATGCTCTTTCTAGGAGCTTTGTGCCTGATGCTCCTGGAGTCGCGGATCCTGTTGGTATTCTTAAAGATGGAGTTATCTTGTCAGCTATTTCTCCGGATCTGCGACGTGTGTTGCAGAGATTTCAGGCTGATAGGCCTGAGTCTTGTCCACCTGACAGACTGTTTGTCCCGGATAAGTGGACCAGCAGAGTAATTTCCGAGGTTCATTCCTCGGTGTTGGCAGGTCACCCGGGAATCTTTGGCACCAGAGATCTGGTGGCCAGGTCCTTTTGGTGGCCTTCCTTGTCAAGGGATGTGCGGTCATTTGTGCAGTCCTGTGGGACTTGTGCTCGAGCTAAGCCTTGCTGTTCTCGTGCCAGCGGTTTGCTCTTGCCCTTGCCTGTCCCGAAGAGACCTTGGACACATATCTCCATGGATTTCATTTCTGATCTTCCGCTATCTCAGGGCATGTCCGTTGTCTGGGTGATATGTGATCGCTTCTCCAAGATGGTCCATTTGGTTCCTTTGCCTAAGCTGCCTTCCTCTTCCGATCTGGTTCCTGTGTTTTTCCAGAACGTGGTTCGTTTGCACGGCATCCCTGAGAATATTGTGTCAGACAGAGGATCCCAGTTCGTTTCCAGGTTCTGGCGATCCTTTTGTAGTAGGATGGGCATTGATTTGTCGTTTTCGTCTGCTTTCCATCCTCAGACTAATGGACAGACGGAGCGAACCAATCAGACTTTGGAGGCTTATTTGAGGTGTTTTGTCTCTGCTGATCAGGACGATTGGGTGACATTCTTGCCGTTGGCTGAGTTTGCCCTTAATAATCGGGCTAGTTCCGCCACCTTAGTTTCGCCTTTTTTCTGCAACTCTGGTTTCCATCCTCGCTTTTCTTCGGGGCATGTGGAGCCTTCTGACTGTCCTGGGGTGGATTCTGTGGTGGATAGGTTGCAGCAGATCTGGAATCATGTGGTGGACAATTTGAAGTTGTCACAGGAGAAGGCTCAGCGCTTTGCCAACCGCCGCCGCGGTGTGGGTCCCCGACTACGCGTTGGGGATTTGGTATGGCTTTCTTCCCGCTTTGTTCCTATGAAGGTCTCCTCTCCCAAATTTAAACCTCGTTTTATTGGGCCTTACAAGATATTGGAAATCCTTAATCCTGTATCTTTTCGTCTGGATCTTCCTGTGTCGTTTGCTATTCACAATGTATTTCATAGGTCCTTGTTGCGGCGGTACATTGTGCCTGTAGTTCCTTCTGCTGAGCCTCCTGCTCCGGTGTTGGTTGAGGGCGAGTTGGAGTACGTGGTGGAGAAGATCTTGGATTCTCGCCTCTCCAGGCGGAGGCTTCAGTACCTGGTCAAGTGGAAGGGCTATGGTCAGGAGGATAATTCCTGGGTGGTCGCCTCTGATGTTCATGCGGCCGATTTAGTTCGTGCCTTTCATGCCGCTCGTCCTGATCGCCCTGGTGGTCGTGGTGAGGGTTCGGTGACCCCTCACTAAGGGGGGGGGTACTGTTGTGAATTTGCTTTTTGCTCCCTCTAGTGGTTACTAGTTTTTTGACTCTGGTTTTTCTGTCATTCCTTTTATCCGCACCTGGGTCGTTAGTTAGGGGTGTTGCTATATAAGCTCCCTGGACCTTCAGTTCAATGCCTGGCAACGTAGTTATCAGAGCTAGTCTGCTGTGCTCTTGTCTACTGATCCTGGTTCCAGTTATATCAGCTAAGTCTGCCTTTTGCTTTTTGCTATTTGTTTTGGTTTTGTATTTTTGTCCAGCTTGTTCCAAATCTATATCCTGACCTTTGCTGGAAGCTCTAAGGGGGCTGGTGTTCTCCCCCCGGACCGTTAGACGGTTCGGGGGTTCTTGAATTTCCAGTGTGGATTTTGATAGGGTTTTTGTTGACCATATAAGTTACCTTTCTTTATTCTGCTATCAGTAAGCGGGCCTCTCTGTGCTAAACCTGGTTCATTTCTGTGTTTGTCATTTCCTCTTACCTCACCGTCATTATTTGTGGGGGGCTTCTATCCAGCTTTGGGGTCCCCTTCTCTGGAGGCAAGAAAGGTCTATGTTTTCCTCTACTAGGGGTAGCTAGATTCTCCGGCTGGCGCGTGTCATCTAGAATCAACGTAGGAATGATCCCCGGCTACTTCTAGTGTTGGCGTTAGGAGTAGATATATGGTCAACCCAGTTACCACTGCCCTATGAGCTGGATTTTTGTATTCTGCAGACTTCCACGTTCCTCTGAGACCCTCGCCATTGGGGTCATAACAGAATAGTAGGTTTATGCACCACAGCAAGCCTTTGAAGGATCCTACACCTTGAGGTTCGAGGGACTCCAGACGCACCAGCAGCTTCAAATAACTGTTTGCTGCTTTGTAATGGTATTTTGGCAGCTGCTCTCTTAATCCAATGAATTTGTCTGCCAGAAAACTTCCTCATTATGCCTTTATTTGCATGAACTCTGTCTGTGCTCTGTTTCAGACACAAATCTCATCAGAGTATGATGATCACTCTTAAGTTTTCGTGAAATATCTAATTTTTTTATACCTTGTCCATGTCATTGCACTATTTAACGCTTTTAAGCAGCAGATAGATCCTTTTTATTTCCCATATTGCTTGAAACCTGTGACCTGCATAATAATGTGGAACATCATTTTTGAGTAGTTTTCCTTTAATTATAATCACCTGGAAAACTAATTATCACATGTGTTTAAGATTAATTTCAGTGATTCATTGAGCCCTGAGACACAATACCATCCACGAGTTTTTTTGAAAAACAAAACAATTAAATCTTTAAGACACTTAAATCCAATTTGCATAATAATTTGGAACACAGTGTATGTCTGTGAATTGGTCAGAAAGTCCAGTACAAAGGCAAAATTTAGGGCCATCTCTCTAAGTCAGTGGCTCTGGTGGTCACCCTTCAGCAGGGAGACGAGTCCCACACGTGACTCTCGGAACCAGACGATTGTGGGTGCAGCGACAGCTTTTACCTAAAGTTAAAAAAAAAATCTATGGTCTCCTGAAAATCAATCAGGAAGGTTAAAAGGGACTCTGTCAGCATAGAATGACTGTTCAAACCAAGCACAGGTGCTTGGTGCATCATGACAGCAAAACATTTCAGTGCACCTTCCCTCCTGCTTGTTTTCTCCCCATCTCCTCCCTTCTCTTCTTTGATTGACAGTACTGATTTGATAGAGCCAGTGAAGGGCAAAGATAGATGGAAAACAAGCAGATGGGAAGGTGTAGTTAAATGTTTGGCTCCACCATGATACACTGAGTGCCTGTACTTGGTGTGAACAGTCATTTTGTGCTGACAGAGTATCTTTATCTTCAGTTCTGAAAAGGACCATAGAGATGATGCAGGCGCTTGGACTTGAACAGTCTCCTGAGACCGCTCTGCAAAATCCTGGACAACTTGGGCCAGGTCTTTCATTAAATCCACCGCTATTTGGAGGGGATCCATTCTTTGTTGGGGCAATTATTCTGTCATGTGTGCACTGTTTGTGGAAGCCTGACAGGTGTTAATGGGGCTTCCATGGACAGGCTGAGTGCAAGACACTCCATCTGCCCAATCACAGGGTTGCCCTGGCCTTCCACCTTTTAACCCCTGCACATGGACCAGGACTTTCACAAGGGCCCCTGGGCAGAGGCCACAGAGTCAGCTGCTGACAGGTGGAGCAACCTGGCAGCAAGAAAGGTCATCACGCGGTGTCAATAGCAAAAGGTCATGTCAGAGACAAAAACCGAAAGCAAACAGGTGGTCAAAAAACAGGCCGAGGTCAGAAAACATATCTACAAACAAGTACATAGGTGAAATGGAGCAGGGTGATCAGGTGTAGCTGATCTAGCAGCCAGAGACTCTGATGGCGTTTATATAGAAGAAGCAGCACATGGCACCCAGCGGAGCTTATCACATACCAGATCCCTATAGGAAAGGGACAATTAGTCTCAGCAATCTTGAAGCTAAACTGCAACCCAATGTCCAACAGTAATAGAAGTATTAGTGCAGCACTACCCAGTGACGAGGGCAGGGGTTGCAACAGAATGTTCATGGATGTGACCGTGTACTTTGGGGGCATCACACCGCGGGGGGAGGGGGTGCTGTAATAGACTAGGTGTGTTGGGGGTATACATGGCGTTATCATACTGTGTGGGGGTCTTACACTGCAGTGATGTGAGGGTTTTGTGTTCTATGTGGCCACTGTTTAGATGCATTTCCAGATCTGTAGGAGCCAATCCTGTTGTAGAGCACTAACACTCAATGTAAACTTTCTAAGGGAAAACGGCACATCCACGTTGCTTAGATGTCACATCTTCTTTATTAAAATATCATTTATGGTTCAATATTTTTTTATTGAAGTTATAATTGACAATTGATGTTTCAAGATATCAAATCAAATTCAGGTTGCACAGTTGTGCTCAAAAATTTACATTCTCCGGCAGAATTTTTGCTTTCTTGACCTTTTTTCACAGAATCTGAATGATAACACCAAAACTTTTTCTCCACTCATGGTTAGTGGTTGGGTGAAGCCATTTATTGTCAAACTACTGTGTTTTCTCCCTTTAAATCATAATGACAACCCAAAACATCCAAATGACCCTAATCAAAAGTTCACATACCCCATTTCTTAATAACATGTATTGCCCCCTTAAACATCAATGACAGCTTGAAGTCTTTTGTGGTAGTTGTGGATGAGTTTCTTTATTTTCTCAGATGGTAAAGTTGCCCACTCTTCTTGGCAAAAAGCCTCCAGTTCCTGTAAATTCCTTGGCTGTCTAGCATGAACCGCGCGCTTGAGATCTCCCCAGAGTGGCTGAATGATATTGAGGTCAGGAGACTGAGATGGCCACTCCAGAACCTTCACTTTGTTCTGCTGTAGCCAATGACAGGTTGACATGGCCTTGTGTTTTGGATCGTTGTCATGTTGGAACGTCCAAGTACGTCCCATGCGCAGCTTTCCGGCTGAAGATTGCAAATATGCCTCCAGTATTTCCTGATAACGTCCTGCATTCATCTTTCCTTCAACATTGACCAAGTTTCCTGTGCCTTTGTAGCTCACACATCACCAAAACATCAGTGATTCACCTCTGTGTTTTACAGTAGGAATGGTGTTCCTTTTACCATAGGCTTTGTTGACCTCTCTCCAAATGTAACTTTTATGGTTGTGGCCAAAAAGTTCAATTTTGGTCTCTCATCACTCCAAATTACCTTGTTCCAGAAGTTTTGAGGCTTGTCTCTGTGCTGTTTTGCATATTGTAGGTGAGATACTTTGTGGCATTCGCGCGGTAATGTCTTCTGGCGACTCGACTATGCAGCCCATTTTTCTTCAAGTGCCTCCTTATTGTGCATCACGAAACAGCCACACCGCTAGTTTTCAGAGAGTATTTCAGCTGATGTTATTTGTGGGTTTTCCTTTGCATCCCAAACAATTTTCGTGGCAGTTGTGGATGACATTTTTGTTGGTCTACCTGACTGTGTGTTTTGTTTTTGCAAAGCCCCTGATTTTCCATTTGTTAATCACAGTTTGAACGCTGCTGACTGGCATTATCAATTCCGTGGATATCTTTTTGTATCCCTTTCCTGTTTTATACAGTTCAATTACCTTTCCCAAAGATCCACTGACAATTCTTTTGCTTTCCCCATGACTCACAATCCAGAAACATCAGTGGCTGGATGAAAGGTGCAAGAGTCTGTCTGGATCCCAGAAACTCACTCAGCTTTTATGCACACACGCTGATTAGAAGGAAACAGGTCACAGGTGAGTAGTTACCTTTCGTAGCCATTCAAACCTATTTGTGTCAACTTCTGTGCATGTTATCAGGCCAAAATCACTAGGGTATGTGAACTTTTGATCAGTGTCATTTGGACGTTTTGAGTTTTCATTATGATTTAAAAAGAGAAAACACAGTAGTTTGATAATAAATGGCTTCACCCAACCACTAACCATGAGTGGAGAAAAATTTTCTGTTATCATTCATAGTCTCTGAAAAAGGCCAAGTAAGGAAACATTCTGCTGGGGTATGTGAACTTTTGAGCACAACCGTATATTAACCCCTTAGGCTGCTTTCACACATCAGTTTTTTGCCATCAGTCACAATCCGTCGAATGTTGAAAAAAACAGATCCGTCGCAGATTGTGAAAAACTGATGCGACGGATCTGTTTTTTTACGGATCCGACTAGCTGATCCAGCTAATTGGATCCTAAAAAAATCGGAGCATCTGTTGCTGGGTCTCGTCATTTGTCGGATCCAGCGCCACAGGGTTCCATTCTAGCAAACCACGGACGGCGATGGATCCATCCCTGTCCGTTTTTTCGATGGACACAAAAATGTTACTATGTCCGTTTTCTACGGCTGCCGGAACGCCAATTTTCGACGAATCCGGCGAAAAAAAAAAAGATGAAACGTGAGGCAATCCGTTGCTAATACAAGTCTATGAGAAAAAAACGGATCCAGTGGCAACTTTTGCTGGATCTGTTTTTTTTAAAAATTCGCCGGATTGTGACTGATGGCAAAAAACTGATGTGTGAAAGCAGCCTTAGTGACAGAGACAATATTTGTACTTAATGACATATTGTCGTGACATATTGTACTTCATGTTAGTGGTAAAATTTATTCGATTTAACTTGCGTTTATTTATGTTAAAAAAATGGAAGTATGGTGAAAATTTTTAAAATTTCACAATTTTCAAACTTTTAATTTTTATGCCCTTAAATCAGAGAGATATGTCACACAAAATAGTCAATGAGTAGCATTTCACACGTCTACTTTTTGTTAGGAAGTTATAAGGGTTAAAAGTTTCTCGATTTCTCATTTTTACATTTTTTTTAGGGACCACATCACATTTGAAGTCACTTTGAGGGATGTACATGACAAAAAATACCCAAAAGTGACACCATTCAAAATGCACCCCTCAAGGTGCTCAAAATCACATTCAAGAAGTTTATTAACCCTTTACGTGCTTCACAGGAACTGAAGCAATGTGGAAGGAAAAAATGAACATTTAATTTTTTTTCACAAACATTTTATTTCAGAACCATTTTTTTTATTTTCACAAATGTAAAAAGAGAAAATGAATCACAAAATGGGTTGTGCAATTTGTCCTGAGTACGCTAATACCCCATATGTGGGGGTAAACCACTGTTTGGGCACATGGCAGAGCTCGGAAGGGAAGGAGCATCGTTTGACTTTTTCAATGCAGAATTCGCTGGAATTGAGATTGGACGCCATGTTGCATTTGCAGAGCCCCTGATGTGCCTAAACCGTGGAAACCACCCACAAGTGACACCGTTTTGGAAACTAGACCCCCCAAGGAACTTATCTAAAAGTGTGGTGAGCACTTTGAACCACCAGGTGCTTCACAGAAGTTTAAAATGTAGAGCCGTGAAAATAAAAAAATCATATTTTTCCACAAAAATGATCTTTTCGCCCCAAAATTTTTATTTTCCTAAGGGTAACAGGAGAAATTAGACCCCAAAAGTTGTTGTGCAATTTGTCCTGAGTATGTTGATAACCCATGTGTGGGGGGGGGAACCACTGTTTGGGTGCATGGCAGAGCTCTGACAGGAAGGAGCGCCGTTTTGGAATGCAGACTTTGATGGAATGGTCTTCGGGAGTCACGTTGCGTTTGCAGAGCCCCTGATGTACCTAAACAGTAGAAACCCCCCACAAGTGACCCCAATTTGTAAACTAGACCCCCCAAGGAACTTATCTAGATGTGTTGTGAGAACTTTAAACTTCCAACTGTTTTGCTAAAGTTTATAACGCAGAGCCATGAAAATAAAAAATCATTTTTTTCCACAAAAATGATTTTTTTAGCCCCCAATTTTGTATTTTCACAAGGGTAAGAGGAGAAATTGGACCTCAAAAGTTGTTGTCCAATTTATCCTGAGTACACTGATACCCCATATGTGGGGGTAAACCACTGTTTGGGCACACATCGGGGCTCAAAAGGGAAGTAGTGATGTTTTGGAATGTAGACTTTGATGGAATGGTTTGTGGCCCTCATGTTGCGTTTGCAGAGCCCCTGATGTGCTTAAACAGTAGAAACCCCCCACAAGTGGCCCCATTTTGGAAACTCTGCCCCCAAGGAACTTATCTAGATGTGCTGTGAGAACTTTGAACCCCCAAGTGTTTCACTAAAGTTTAGAACGCAGAGCCGTGAAAATAAAAAATCATTTTTTTCCCCAAAAATGTTTTTTTTAGCCCCCAATTTTTCACAAAGGTAAAGGAGAAATTGGACCACAAAAGTTGTTGTCCAATTTGTCCTGAGTATGCCGATACCCCATATGTGGGGGTAAACCACTGGACCATAACCCTAACCCAAATCCAAACTCTTGCCACAGCCCTAAACCCAACACACCCCTAACCATTACTCTAACCACAAACCTAACCCTGACACACCCCTAACTGTTATGGTTCTCAATGGCAAGAGAACATAGCCCAGCAAACATGAGTACTAGCTCTTGGAAGGATGGAAACTAAACTGACCATGAACTAAACCTGCCGCACAACTAACAGTAGCCGGGTAGCGTTGCCTACGTTTTTATCCCTAGACGCCCAGCGCCGGCCGGAGGACTAACTAATCCTGGCAGAGGAAAATATAGTCCTGGCTCACCTCTAGAGAAATTTCCCCGATAGGCTGACAGAGGCCCCCACATATATTGGCGGTGATTTAAGATGAAATGACAAACGTAGTATGAAAATAGGTTTAGCAAAATTGAGGTCCGCTTACTAGATAGCAGGAAGACAGAAAGGGCACTTTCATGGTCAGCTGAAAACCCTATCAAAATACCATCCTGAAATTACTTTAAGACTCTAGTATTAACTCATAACATCAGAGTGGCAATTTCAGATCACAAGAGCTTTCCAGACACAGAAACGAAACTACAGCTGTGAACTGGAACAAAATGCAAAAACAAACGAGGACAAAAGTCCAACTTAGATGGGAGTTGTCTAGTAGCAGGAACATGCACAGAAAGGCTTCTGATTACAATGTTGACCGGCATGGAAGTGACAGAGGAGCAAGGTTAAATAGCGACTCCCACATCCTGATGGAAACAGGTGAACAGAGGGGATGATGAACACCAGTTCAATTCCACCAGTGGCCACCGGGGGAGCCCAAAATCCAATTTCACAACAGTACCCCCCCCTCAAGGAGGGGGCACCGAACCCTCACCAGAACCACCAGGGCGATCAGGATGAGCCCTATGAAAGGCACGGACCAGATCGGAGGCATGAACATCAGAGGCAGTCACCCAAGAATTATCCTCCTGACCGTATCCCTTCCATTTGACCAGATACTGGAGTTTCCGTCTGGAAACACGGGAGTCCAAGATTTTTTCCACAACGTACTCCAACTCGCCCTCAACCAACACCGGAGCAGGAGGCTCAACGGAAGGCACAACCGGTACCTCATACCTGCGCAACAATGACCGATGAAAAACATTATGAATAGAAAAAGATGCAGGGAGGTCCAAACGGAAGGACACAGGGTTAAGAATCTCCAATATCTTGTACGGGCCGATGAACCGAGGCTTAAACTTAGGAGAAGAAACCCTCATAGGGACAAAACGAGAAGACAACCACACCAAGTCCCCAACACAAAGCCGAGGACCAACCCGACGCCGGCGGTTGGCAAAAAGCTGAGTCTTCTCCTGGGACAACTTCAAATTGTCCACTACCTGCCCCCAAATCTGATGCAACCTCTCCACCACAGCATCCACTCCAGGACAATCCGAAGATTCTACCTGACCAGAAGAAAATCGAGGATGAAACCCCGAATTACAGAAAAAAGGAGACACCAAGGTGGCAGAGCTGGCCCGATTATTGAGGGCAAACTCCGCTAAAGGCAAAAAAGCAACCCAATCATCCTGATCTGCAGACACAAAACACCTCAAATATGTCTCCAAGGTCTGATTCGTCCGCTCGGTCTGGCCATTTGTCTGAGGATGGAAAGCAGACGAGAAAGACAAATCTATGCCCATCCTAGCACAGAATGCTCGCCAAAATCTAGACACGAATTGGGTTCCTCTGTCAGAAACGATATTCTCCGGAATACCATGCAAACGGACCACATTTTGAAAAAACAGAGGAACCAACTCGGAAGAAGAAGGCAACTTAGGCAGGGGAACCAAATGTACCATCTTAGAGAAACGGTCACACACCACCCAGATGACAGACATCTTCTGAGAAACAGGAAGATCCGAAATAAAATCCATCGAGATGTGCGTCCAGGGCCTCTTCGGGATAGGCAAGGGCAACAACAATCCACTAGCCCGAGAACAACAAGGCTTGGCCCGAGCACAAACGTCACAAGACTGCACAAAGCCTCGCACATCTCGAGACAGGGAAGGCCACCAGAAGGACCTTGCCACCAAATCCCTGGTACCAAAGATTCCAGGATGACCTGTCAACGCAGAAGAATGAACCTCAGAAATGACTTTACTGGTCCAATCATCAGGAACAAACAGTCTACCAGGTGGGCAACGATCAGGTCTATCCGCCTGAAACTCCTGCAAGGCCCGCCGCAGGTCTGGAGAAACGGCAGACAATATCACTCCATCCTTAAGGATACCTGTAGGTTCAGAGTTACCAGGGGAGTCAGGCTCAAAACTCCTAGAAAGGGCATCCGCCTTAACATTCTTAGAACCCGGCAGGTAGGACACCACAAAATTAAACCGAGAGAAAAACAACGACCAGCGCGCCTGTCTAGGATTCAGGCGTCTGGCGGACTCAAGATAAATTAGATTTTTGTGGTCAGTCAATACCACCACCTGATGTCTAGCCCCCTCAAGCCAATGACGCCACTCCTCAAAAGCCCACTTCATGGCCAAAAGCTCCCGATTCCCAACATCATAATTCCGCTCGGCGGGCGAAAATTTACGCGAGAAAAAGGCACAAGGTCTCATCACGGAACAATCGGAACTTCTCTGCGACAAAACTGCCCCAGCTCCGATTTCAGAAGCGTCGACCTCAACCTGAAAAGGAAGAGCAACATCAGGCTGACGCAACACAGGGGCGGAAGAAAAGCGGCGCTTAAGCTCCCGAAAGGCCTCCACAGCAGCAGGGGACCAATCAGCAACATCAGCACCCTTCTTAGTCAAATCAGTCAATGGTTTAACAACATCAGAAAAACCAGCAATAAATCGACGATAAAAGTTAGCAAAGCCCAAAAATTTCTGAAGACTCTTAAGAGAAGAGGGTTGCGTCCAATCACAAATAGCTTGAACCTTGACAGGATCCATCTCGATGGAGGAGGGGGAAAAAATATATCCCAAAAAGGAAATCTTTTGAACCCCAAAAACGCACTTAGAACCCTTCACACACAAGGAATTAGACCGCAAAACCTGAAAAACCCTCCTGACCTGCTGGACATGAGAGTCCCAGTCATCCGAAAAAATCAAAATATCATCCAGATACACAATCATAAATTTATCCAAATAATCACGGAAAATGTCATGCATAAAGGACTGAAAGACTGAAGGGGCATTTGAAAGACCAAAAGGCATCACCAAATACTCAAAGTGGCCCTCGGGCGTATTAAATGCGGTCTTCCACTCATCCCCCTGCTTAATTCGCACCAAATTATACGCCCCACGGAGATCTATCTTAGAGAACCACTTGGCCCCCTTTATGCGAGCAAACAAATCAGTCAGCAGTGGCAACGGATATTGATATTTAACCGTGATTTTATTCAAAAGCCGATAATCAATACACGGTCTCAAAGAGCCATCTTTCTTAGCCACAAAGAAAAAAACGGCTCCTAAGGGAGATGACGAAGGACGAATATGTCCCTTTTCCAGGGACTCCTTTATATATTCTCGCATAGCAGCATGTTCAGGCACAGACAGATTAAATAAACGACCCTTAGGGTATTTACTACCCGGAATCAAATCTATGGCACAATCGCACTCCCGGTGCGGAGGTAATGAACCAAGCTTAGGTTCTTCAAAAACGTCACGATATTCAGTCAAGAATTCAGGAATCTCAGAGGGAATAGATGATGAAATGGAAACCACAGGTACGTCCCCATGCGTCCCCTTACATCCCCAGCTTAACACAGACATAGCTTTCCAGTCAAGGACTGGGTTATGAGATTGCAGCCATGGCAATCCAAGCACCAACACATCATGTAGGTTATACAGCACAAGAAAGCGAATAATCTCCTGATGATCCGGATTAATCCGCATAGTTACTTGTGTCCAGTATTGTGGTTTATTACTAGCCAATGGGGTGGAGTCAATCCCCTTCAGGGGTATAGGAGTTTCAAGAGGCTCCAAATCATACCCACAGCGTTTGGCAAAGGACCAATCCATAAGACTCAAAGCGGCGCCAGAGTCGACATAGGCATCCGCGGTAATAGATGATAAAGAACAAATCAGGGTCACAGATAGAATAAACTTAGACTGTAAAGTGCCAATTGAAACAGACTTATCAAGCTTCTTAGTACGCTTAGAGCATGCTGATATAACATGAGTTGAATCACCGCAATAGAAGCACAACCCATTTTTTCGTCTTAAATTCTGCCGTTCACTTCTGGACAGAATTCTATCACATTGCATATTCTCTGGCGTCTTCTCAGTAGACACCGCCAAATGGTGCACAGGTTTGCGCTCCCGCAGACGCCTATCGATCTGGATAGCCATTGTCATGGACTCATCCAGACCCGCAGGCACAGGGAACCCCACCATAACATCCTTAATGGCATCAGAGAGACCCTCTCTGAAATTCGCCGCCAGGGCGCACTCATTCCACTGAGTAAGCACAGCCCATTTACGGAATTTCTGGCAGTATATTTCAGCTTCGTCTTGCCCCTGAGATAGGGACATCAAGGCCTTTTCCGCCTGAAGCTCTAACTGAGGTTCCTCATAAAGCAACCCCAAGGCCAGAAAAAACGCATCCACATTGAGCAACGCAGGATCCCCTGGAGCCAATGCAAAAGCCCAATCCTGAGGGTCGCCCCGGAGCAAGGAAATCACAATCCTGACCTGCTGAGCAGGATCTCCAGCAGAGCGAGATTTCAGGGACAAAAACAACTTGCAATTATTTTTGAAATTTTGAAAGCAAGATCTATTCCCCGAGAAAAATTCAGGCAAAGGAATTCTAGGTTCAGATATAGGAACATGAACAACAAAATCTTGTAAATTTTGAACTTTCGTGGTGAGATTATTCAAACCTGCCGCTAAACTCTGAATATCCATTTTAAACAGGTGAACACAGAGCCATTCCAGGATTAGAAGGAGAGAGAGAGAGAGAGAAAGGCTGCAATATAGGCAGACTAGCAAGAGATTCAATTACAAGCACACTCAGAACTGAAGGGAAGGGAAAAAAAAAAAAAAAAAAAAAAATCTTCAGCAGACTTCTCTTTTCTCTCCTTTCTCTGTCAATTAATTTAACCCTTTGTGGCCGGTCAAACTGTTATGGTTCTCAATGGCAAGAGAACATAGCCCAGCAAACATGAGTACTAGCTCTTGGAAGGATGGAAACTAAACTGACCATGAACTAAACCTGCCGCACAACTAACAGTAGCCGGGTAGCGTTGCCTACGTTTTTATCCCTAGACGCCCAGCGCCGGCCGGAGGACTAACTAATCCTGGCAGAGGAAAATATAGTCCTGGCTCACCTCTAGAGAAATTTCCCCGATAGGCTGACAGAGGCCCCCACATATATTGGCGGTGATTTAAGATGAAATGACAAACGTAGTATGAAAATAGGTTTAGCAAAATTGAGGTCCGCTTACTAGATAGCAGGAAGACAGAAAGGGCACTTTCATGGTCAGCTGAAAACCCTATCAAAATACCATCCTGAAATTACTTTAAGACTCTAGTATTAACTCATAACATCAGAGTGGCAATTTCAGATCACAAGAGCTTTCCAGACACAGAAACGAAACTACAGCTGTGAACTGGAACAAAATGCAAAAACAAACGAGGACAAAAGTCCAACTTAGCTGGGAGTTGTCTAGTAGCAGGAACATGCACAGAAAGGCTTCTGATTACAATGTTGACCGGCATGGAAGTGACAGAGGAGCAAGGTTAAATAGCGACTCCCACATCCTGATGGAAACAGGTGAACAGAGGGGATGATGAACACCAGTTCAATTCCACCAGTGGCCACCGGGGGAGCCCAAAATCCAATTTCACAACACCTAACCCTAAGCCCAACCCTAGCCCAAATCTCAGCCGTAAACATAATCCAAATCCTAGTTTCAACTGTAGCCCCAACCCTAACTTTAGCCCCAACCCTAACCCTGACTTTAGCCCCAACCCTAACCCTAATCACAACCCAAACCCTAATCCAAACCGTAACCCTACCCCTAACAATAGCCCTATCCCTAACCCTAACTTTAGCCCAACTCTAACCCTAATGGAAACATTGAAATAAATATATATTTTTTATTTAATTTTTCCCTAAGAGGGTGATAAAGGGGGTTTTAATTTACTATTTTTTAATTTTGATCTCAGTGATCAAAATGAACCAATAGGAAAAATCTCTTATTGTTGCCGGGTGCCGGCCGGCAGATCTCGGCGGGCGCACTGCGCATGTGCCCACCATTTTCTTACCGGAAGAAGATGCTGGAGGCCATGGGGGGAAGCAGAAAGCCCGAGGGACACCGGCAGGCGGGGGGATCGGGGACCCTATTTCTCTATCCTCTGATGTGCGATCACATCAGAGGATAGAGAAATTAAATGACAAATCAGACTTTTTTTTGCGGTTGCTGTTATACGATTAATAACGGCGATTGCAACGCCAGGGGTGGTAAAAACCGACCTGAATCATGTTCTCTGGGGTCTCGGCTACCCCCAGCAGCCGAGACCCCAGAGAAATTCGGTGGCGCTATACACTTTTTCCACCGTGTGGTTAAAAAGCGGCGCTGTGGTTTAAATACCCTTAATTGCTGCCATGAAAAGGCATATTGGCAGGTGTTAAGAGGTTAACCAGCATATACTTATTTGGAAATGGAACGTATAGTGCAACAAATAATATTGAAACGTTGTATCATGTTATGTGAATAAATTGTTGTATTCAAATGACGAGACAATAGGGAAGAATAGGTGGGAACACAAAGGCCAACACAGAAGGGAGGTATAAGGAGGGGAATTTTGCATAATCTGAGTGTGCTATGAATGGCTCAACATCACTAGAGTGGCGATGCTAGCCAAGTTCTAAATTCAGATGAATTTCTGAATGATGTCCAGGGTAACCAAGCTCTCATATATTCATATGAGTCCAAGTTCAGCCAACTGTCAGAGACTATGAGCTCTTCCATGTGAATAAGATTATCTACTGCCTCAACCTATTCCAATTTAGAAGGAATGGTGATTGATCTCCAATGTCTGGGGATAATCTGTCTCATTGCAGCTAAAAAATACTCTAAATAGTCCCTTTTTAATGGTAGAAATGGATATAGGGAATATTGATATTAATAAAGCTGTTTCTGGAGAGTTCAGGAAGTTGGTGCAGAATAATTTATTGAAGAGATCAAATAATCCTGTCCACAATTTGGATATTCGGGGGTAAGACAACCAAATATGGGTCATGTTACATACAGAGGAGTCACATCAACACTTATTTGTTATATTAGGATACATGTGATGAATGCGGTCCGGTGTCCTGTACCATCTGAAGACGATCTTGTAGTTAGTTTCCTGGATGTGACATGATATAGATAATTTGTGAGTAAGAATGAATGATTTAGGCCAATCAGAAGTAGAGATGATTTTACCTAGCTCCTTTTCCCATTGGTCTTGATAGGGAACATGGGTCCCCAGCACCTCTTCCATCTTCAGCAGCCCGCATAACAAAGAAATACAATGCAAAGGAAGTCTCCTCCCAATACAGATTTTTTCAAAATCAGTTAAAGGTCTGATCCACGCTTCATGGCTGGTAATTGAATAATATCGACTATGGATACGGCGGTACTCCATCCAATCCTGACCAGATGAACGCCTTGGTGTAATAAGACTCTCTAACGGTTTTAAGCCACTCGGGGAGACAACCTGTCTCATCTGGGACAATGGATTATCTAGTGTGCCTTAAGAAATGGAAACCACTATCATCCTGAGGATTACAGACAACAGGTGATAACGGACCTGGAGCAGATGGTATTTTATATTTATTTCGTATTTTGTCCCAGATATTTAAAAGAAGACGATATAGGGGTGTTAGAGGAGATGTTATGGATCTAAAATTATGTTTGCACCAAAGTAGTTTAGCAAGTGGGACAGGATTTAAGTGTTCCTACAATTCAGTCCATAGTCCCTAGGAAGGCTTTATGATGATATGCAAAATGCTATTTAATATTGATGCTCTATGGTATGCCACAAAATCTGGGACACCCATGCCCCCCGAGGTTTTAGGTCTTGTGAAAACCGTGCATGATAACCTAGGTTTAGATGCCCCCCAATTAAATTTAGAAGAAATTGCTTTAATCTTCCGAAAATTAGACTTTGGGTAAAATATAAGGAATAGTCTGGAGCAGAAAAAGAATTCTAGGTAAAATGTCTATCTTCAGAATGTTATTTCAGCCAAACCAGGAGTGCGAGAGCCTGGACCATTGTGATAGATCTTCTTCCAGGTTTCACAATAGCGGCACAAAATTAAGTGGGTAGATCTGTGAGGTATCTACTGGAATTGTAATACCTAAATATTTGATATGGTCCTTTCTCCATTTAAAGAAAAATGTGAAGTTGAGGTGTGAGGCCTTGGTTTCCGGAATGTTCAAGTTAAGGATCTCTGACTTAGAACTTGGTATTCCGGGGACGAGAGAGAGAGAGAGAGAGAGAGAGAGAGAGAGAGGAGAGAGAGAGAGAGAAAGAGAGAGAGAGAGACTTTTTCCCGGACTTGAAAATCCTTCCGGGCATGCAGAGAGGGAAAAAACGTGATACGTCGCTGGATTCCTGTGTGTGACGGTCAGCGACGGATCCTGCGTCCATAGGCTTCCATTGCAGCCGACGACGGACAGCGCAGGACCCGTCGCTGACCGATTTTCCGATGTGCAGAAAAACCGTTCCTCTGAACGTTTTCGCTCCACGATGGACCGCTATTTTCCGACGGATCCAGTGCACGACGGATGAAACGGATGGCCATCGGTCACAATCCGTCGCTAATACAAGTCTACGGGAAGAAACAGGATCCTGCAGAAAAATTTGCAGGATCCTGTTTTTTCAAAACTCGACGGATTTCGACGTGAGACAAAAGACGGAAGTGTGAAAGAGGCCTTAGAAATATTTACCTTAAAGTTAAAGAGTAGGGTGAATCCCTGGAACTCCGCCAGAATCATTGGTAGGGAGATTCACAGTGGCGTCAGGTATAGTAGTAAATTGTCGTCAAAGATGGACATTTTGTGCACTGTATTACCAATTGAGACTCCTGATATGGATGCATTGGCCCTAATGGTGTTCGCCAGTGCCTCCATCACTAGGACATAAAGGAGGGGCGAAAGTGGGCATCTCTGACGGGAGCCATTGTAGATTGGAAAAGGTTTGGAAATGCTTCCATTAACTCTTACCTGTGCCATGGGAGAGGTGTACAGTGCCATGATACGTAACAACATATTGCTACCCAATCCGATTTCTTTGGAGCGTCGCCCCCAGGATGTCTCACCCCAACCTATCAAATGCTTTCTCCGCATCTATAGACACTAGGCAGGACGGGACTCCCCGGGAACGCACTCTGTCTATGATTGAAATCGTTTTGATAGTGTTGTCTCTTGCTTCCCTTCCCAGGACAAATCCCACCTGATCTTTGTATATATAATACTTGGTACTAGGGGTTGTAGCCTCATAGCAATCATCTTGGAGTACATCTTGAGATCAATGTTTATTAGAGATATGGGGCGAAAATTATTACAATGCGTGTGATCTTTACCTGGCTTGGGAATTTAAAATATCATTTAGGGTATGTGCACACGTTCTGTTTTTTTTTTGCGCTTTTTTCACAATAAAAATGCTATAAAAACTCATTAAAAATGCATACATTATGCATCCTATCATTTAGAATGGATTTTGCAATTTTTGTGCACATGATGCGTTTTTTTTTTCAGCGAAAAAAAAAAATGCATCGCGGTAAAAAAAGCAGCATGTTCATTAATTTTGTGGGGTTTTTTTCGCGTTTTTCCCGCTATTCTATGCATTGGGAAAAAAACGCAAAAAAAAACGCATCAAAAACGCGCAAAAAACGCATCAAAAACGCATAAGGCTAGTTTCACACTAGCGTTTTGAGGAGCTGCGGAGCGCTGCAGACTTCCTCCGTGAAGCCCCGCCCTTGGCTGCACCTCCGCCGCTAGCTCCGCCTACTTCTGCATGCGGCCTGCGTACCTATATTTAACATTAGGTACGCAGGTCGTGCCGCTGTATGCGGATGCTTCCGCATGTGTCGTTTTGACGATGCGGCGACCAGCGTAGGACGCAGCTGGTAGCAATTTTTGTTCTCCGCATCGTCAAAACGACGCATGCGGAAGCATCCGCATACAGCGGCACGACCTGCTTACCTAATGCTAAAGATAGGTACGCCAGCCGCATGCAGAAGTAGGCGGAGTTAGCGGCCGAGGGCGGGGCTTCACATAGGAAGTCCGCAGCCCTCCGCAGCTCCTCAAAACGCTAGTGTGAAACTAGCCTAAAAAACGCGAAAAAAACGCATGCGGATTTCTGGCAGAAATGTCCGTTTTTTGTCAGGAAATTTCTGCAAGAAATCCTGACGTAACCCGAACGTGTGCACATACCCTTAAAAGGTGTAAAACATATTCACCACGAGTTACAGACTAAAGAAGATGTGGCATGTGACATTTTAAAGGGAATTTGTCAGTAGGATCGTCCCTCCTGAGCCATCTATATGGGCATGTAGGTCATAAGAAGCCGAATAAAATGACACCTTGATATCTGTAATCTGATGTCTTATTCCAGAGAAATTCACATTTTTCTAAACATGTAAATGAGCTGTTAAGATCTCTGGGCCGGACATAGATCTCCCTGAGACTCTGACTCCAGAGCTTTATGTAAAAGGGTGAGTTTCCAGTGTGAAACGTGTAGTGACTGCAGTCTGCTCTCCTGATCTACCAGTCTCACACGTTTCTCTACGATGGTTTTGGCACCTACAGATCACATCTGGTAAATATTTGAAGTATTTACATAATCTGTGAAGTATTAATTAGTCGGAAAGAGGTTTTTCCTATTTTCTGTTATCTAACCCTGGGAAGTGTCTTTTGGAGGCACCTTACTGTATATCCCACCCTCTCAGCGATACAGTAGTCTCTATCTGGATGTGGCATCATACGAGGGGGGTCCATGGAAACGTTTTCCTGGCTTTTCCAGTTGCACCTTTTGTGGTTCTTTGATAACTCAGATGATAAATGAAGTGTCTCGCTTCTCCTGCCTGGATCTCAATAGACATCAGTCAAAAACTGCAGCCTGGAATGTCTTGGTATGCTGGGAGTTGTAGTTCTTTTCTTTTTGTGCATTCGATGCTCTGCAGATCTTCCTGTCACTGGATTTTTGTATGTGACAGAAGTGACAGCTGGGGGGAATATACAATGTATTCTTGAAAGCAGATGGCATCAATGTCATCATGGGACTCAGTACAACAAGTTATTTCATTCTTGTAGTTTCTAGGACAAATCCTGGTGCCCGTCCAACTTCCCGTCACCCAGCTGGTGCCATCGTTGCATCACATGTTCATTCTGATCACTAGACTCCTCAGATCAATGATTAGGGTGCATTTTAAATTGTTGGTTATTTTAATATATTCACATTTTGCTACAAATCTCAGCAAACAAGAGATTCACCTTCAATTTCTTCCTTGTATAATGAGAAGTGTTGCAATTTTCTAATACCTTAAATTCCTCAGCATGTCTTTAGGATATCTGCTTGCTGTCGATTGAATAGAATAATTTTTCTTTGCTAAATTCCCAGAATGATAGATTTTACCAGAAGTAATACATAGCAATATGTCGATCAGGAGAGATATTTGGATTTAGCTCCACTGTAACAAAACCTCAGCTGTGAGAAGTATTATCGAGTTAATCGGGCTGTCGGTCATATGTGAGGCCGGCGTCACACTCAGCATATGAAAATACGGTCCGTTTTTTATGGCCGTAATATGCAGAAATGTTCCCAAAATAGTGATCTGTATGTCATCCGTAGGCAGGGTGTGTCAGCGTATTTTGCGCATGGCATCCTCCGTATGTAATCCGTATGGCATCCGTACTGCGATATTTTCTCGCAGGCTTGCAAAACCGACATCTAATGGATTTATGGGCTCAAATGTTCGTTCAAACATATATACAGTGTGTATATATATATATATATATATATATATATATATATATATATATATATATATATATATATGTCATTGAGACACACATATAACTGAGAAATTGGATAACTGACTACCTATCAGATCGGCCACAGTTTGTACAGATGGGAGCAGTTGTGTCAAGCAGATTATTGAGCAGTGTAGGTGCCCCCCAGGGAACGGTGCTTGCGCCCTTTCTTTTCACACTGTATACTTCAGACTTTCAGTATAAATCTGATCTTTGCCACCTTCACAAATTTTCGGATGACTCCGTGGTTGTGGGATGCATTAGGGGAGATCAGGGGGATGAGGAATACAGAAGGGTGGTGTCGAATTTCGTGGATTGGTGCAATGGTAACTATCTACAACTAAATGTTAAGAAAACCAAGGAGCTGGTGGCCAACTATAGCAGGATAAAGATGGAATGCTTACCGATCACTATTGCTGGTCAGGAGGTAGAGCAGGTGGAGAGTTACAAATATTTGGGGGTCCATTTGGATAGCAAACTGGACTGGAGATGCCACTCAGAGACTGTCTACAAGAAGGGGATGAGCATACCTCCCAACCGTCCCGGATCCCGCGGGACTGTCCTGATTTTGACAGCCAGCCCCGGGATCCCGGGCGGGACACAAATGTCCCGTGCCTAGGGCAGGGACAATGCAGGGGGCGGCACCTGAGTAGCTTAGGTTTGTGGCTGTTTTTTTTTTCTTATACATGCTGGGTCTCCTCCCGACCGATCCCTCCCCCACCCCCCCCCCGCCCCCGCCCCCGCCCCCTGTGTGTGCGGCGCTGCCACGCTGAGGAAGAGAGCCAGCAGCGATCAAGATGAGAGGTCAGCGACTCACTTCCTCCTGTGTGTGCACGGAGCTCCGGCGTCTCCTGCTCTTAGCTGCTATCCCGGCAGAGAAGGAGAGACGGGGGAGGTGCCGGGACAGTGCAGAGCTGTGAGCAGCCGGAGAAACTGAAGAGCTGCAGTGCACATGGACAGATCAGCCGCCCCTGCACCACAGAGGAGATTGTGTGTGTGTGATGTGTGTGTGTGTGTGAGATGGCTGCGTGTGTGTGTGTGTGATGGCTGCGTGTGTGTGTGATGGCTGCATGTGTGTGATGGCTGCGTGTGTGTGTGTGTGATGGCTGCGTGTGTGTGTGTGTGTGATGGCTGCGTGTGTGTGTGTGTGATGGCTGCGTGTGTGTGTGATGGCTGCGTGTGTGTGTGATGGCTGCGTGTGTGTGTGTGATGGCTGCATGTGTGTGTGATGGCTGCGTGTGTGTGATGGCTGCGTGTGTGTGTGTGATGGCTGCGTGTGTGTGATGACTGCGTGTGTGTGTGATGACTGCGTGTGTTTGTGATGACTGCGTGTGTGTGTGATGGCTGTGTGTGTGAGTGTGATGACTGCGTGTGTGTGTGATGGCTGTGTGTGTGTGTGATGGCTGCATGTGTGATGCATTTGTGTCAAAGCTGCATGTGTTTGTGAGCTGCGTTTGTGATGCTGCGTGTGTATGTGTGATACTGTGTGTGTGATGCTGCATGTGTGTGAGCTGCGTGCCTGTATGTCATTATACAGTATGGAGAACTGTGGCCATAATACAGTATGGAGCATCATGTGGGGTCATTATACAGTATGGAGCATCATGTGCAGTCATTATACAGTATGGAGCATCATGTGCGGTCATTATACAATATGGAGCATCATGTGCAGCCAGTATACAGTATGGAGCATCATGTGTGGTCATTATACAATATGGAGCATCATGTGCAGTCATTATACAGTATGGAGCATCATGTGCGGTCATTATACAATATGGAGCATCATGTGCGGTCATTATACAGTATGGAGCATCATGTGCGGTCATTATACAGTATGGAGCATCATGTGCGGTCATTATACAGTATGGAGCATCATGTGCGGTCATTATACAGTATGGAGCATCATGTGCGGTCATTATACAATATGGAGCATCATGTGTGGCCATTATACAGTATGGAGCATCATGTGTGTTCATTATACAGTATGGAGCATCATGTGCAGCCAGTATACAGTATGGAGCAACATGTGCGGTCATTATACAATATGGAGCATCATGTGCGGTCATTATACAGTATGGAGCATCATGTGCAGCCAGTATACAGTATGGAGCATCATGTGCGGTCATTATACAATATGGAGCATCATGTGCGGCCATTATACAGTATGCATGCGGTCATTATACAGTATGGAGCGTCATGTGTGTTCATTATACAGTATGGAGCCTCATGTGTGGCCATTATACAGTATGGGGCATCATGTGTGGTCATTATACAGTATGGAGCACTGTGTGGCCATATTTTTTTGTTTATAACTATTGTATATGAAACAGTGTGATCAGCAGTGCTAAATGGGTGTGCTTGGGACGTGGATATGGGTGTGACTAATTATGAATGGGTGTGGTCAGAGGCGTGGCCTAAAATTTGCCGCGGCGCGCAAAGCGCGCCGCAAACTTTGTCCCTCTTTCCCATCTTCAAAAGTTGGGAGGTATGGATGAGCAGATTGTATTTCCTAAGGAAACTGAGGTCTTTTAATGTGTGCAGCAAAATGTTAGAAATGTTCTACCAGTCTGTAGTGGCAAGTGCCATCTTTTTTGCAATCATATGCTGGGGTAGTAGTGTGCAGGCCTCTGATGCTAATAAGCTGAATAAGCTTATCAAAAAGGCAAGTTCTGCTGTGGGCTGCAATCTGGACTCTTTTGAGGAGGTAGTGGAGAGAAGAACTCTGAAAAAGTGTATGGCAATTATGAACAATAATGCACATCCATTATATGAGCTATTCATGAGACAGAAGAGCAACTTCAGTAACCGGATAATACTTCTGAGGTGTAAGAAGGAAAAATATAGGAAATCGTTTGTGCCAACTGCTATGGGAATGTACAACAATAACATTAGGGTTAAATCATAAATGTGATTGTCTACTTTATTCCTTCTACTTTTCAGTTCACTCGTTGTGTATGTCCTATTCTAATGTATAATGTCCTTCTGTCAACAAACTGTCATGTCAATTAAGTAATTCATTTTATGATTCTTATGGTGTAAGTTGTGCTGCTGTGATACACTTTATTGATCCCGTGGGAAATGATGGTATCGTATCGTATATATATATATATATATATATATATATATATATATATATATACACTCACTGGCCACTTTATTAGGTACACCTGTCCAACTTCTTGTTAACACTTAATTTCTAATCAGCCAATCACATGGCGGCAACTCAGTGCATTTAGGCATGTAGACATGGTCAAGACAATCTCCTGCAGTTCAAACCGAGCATCAGTATGGGGAAGAAAGGTGATTTGAGTGCCTTTGAACGTGGCATGGTTGTTGGTGCCAGAAGAGCTGGTCTGAGTATTTCAGAAACTGCTGATCTACTGGGATTTTCACGCACAACCATCTCTAGGGTTTACAGAGAATGGTCCCAAAAAGAAAAAAAATCCAGTGAGCGGCAGTTCTGTGGGCGGAAATGCCTTGTTGATGCCAGAGGTCAGAGGAGAATGGGCAGACTGGTTCGAGCTGATAGAAAGGCAACAGTGACTCAAATCGCCACCCGTTACAACCAAGGTAGGCCTAAGAGCATCTCTGAACGCACAGTGCGTCGAACTTTGAGGCAGATGGGCTACAGCAGCAGAAGACCACACCGGGTACCACTCCTTTCAGCTAAGAACAGGAAACTGAGGCTACAATTTGTACAAGCTCATCGAAATTGGACAGTAGAAGATTGGAAAAACGTTGCTTGGTCTGATGAGTCTCGATTTCTGCTGCGACATTCGGATGGTAGGGTCAGAATTTGGCGTAAACAACATGAAAGCATGGATCCATCCTGCCTTGTATGGAGCATCTTTGGGATGTGCAGCCGACAAATCTGCGGCAACTGTGTGATGCCATCATGTCAATATGGACCAAAATCTCTGAGGAATGCTTCCAGCACCTTGTTGAATCTATGCCACGAAGAATTGAGGCAGTTCTGAAGGCAAAAGGGGTCCAACCCGTTACTAGCATGGTGTACCTAATAAAGTGGCCGGTGAGTGTGTGTATATATATATATAATATATATATATATATATATATATATATATATATATATATATATATATATATACACTGTATTTATATTTAATTCAGCGCGAGATATGTGAAAAGCCGGTAATTCAATTGCCGGCTTTTGCTATCTCCTTCCCAAACCTGACAGGATATGAGACATGGCTTACATACAGTAAACCATCTCATATCCCTTTTTTTTTTTTGCATATTCCACACTACTCATGTTAGTAGTGTGTATGTGCAAAATTTGGGCGCTGTAGCTTGTAAAATAAAGGGTTAAATCGCGGAAAAAATTGGCGTGGGCTTCCGCGCAATTTTCTTCGCCAGAGTGGTAAAGCCAGTGACTGAGGGCAGATATTAATAGCCTAGAGAGGGTCCATGGTTATTGGCCCCGCCCTGGCTACAAACATCTGCCCCCAGCCACCCCAGAAAAGGCACATCTGGAAGATGCGCCTATTCTGGCACTTGGCCACTCTCTTCCCACTCCCGTGTAGCGGTGGGACATGGGGTAATGAAGGGTTAATGTCACCTTGCTATTGTAAGATGACATTAAGCCAGATTAATAATGGAGAGGCGTCAATTATGACACCTATCCATTATTAATCCAATAGTACGAAATGGTTAATAAAACACACACACATTATTACAAAGTACGTTAATGAAATAAAGACACAGGGTGTTGTAATATTTTATTATACTGGTAATTCACCTGAAGACCCTCGTTCTGTAAAAAAGGTAAAATAAAAAATCAACAATATCCCATACCTTCCGTCGTTCTGTCAGTCCCACGATGTAAATCCATCTGAAGGGGTTAAATCATTTTACACCCAGGAGCTCTGCTAAAGCAGCTGTGCTCGTGGTTGTAAAAATATGGGGAATGAATGGAGTGCAGGGGAATGTCCTGTAGTTACCTTGAGTCGCGGTGATGCGCCCTCTGCTGGATGTCCTTATATTAACTCGAGCCTGGGAAAAATTCCCACGCTCGAGTTCATATGAGGACATCCAGCAGGGGGCGCATCACCGCGACTCAAAGTAACTACAGGACATTCCCCTGCACTCCATTCATTCCCCGTGGTTTTACAGCCACGAGCACTGCATTAGCACAGCTCCTGGCTGTAAAATTATTTAACCCCTTCAGATGGATTTACATCGTGGGACTGACAGAACGACGGAAGGTATGGGATATTGTTGATTTTTTATTTTACCTTTTTTACAGGACGAGGGTCTTCAGGTGGATTACCAGTATAATAAAATATTACAACACCCTGTGTCTTTATTTCATTAAAGTACTTTGTAATAATGTGTGTGTGTTTTATTAACCATTTCATAATATTGTATTAATAATGGATAGGTGTCATAATTGATGCCTCTCCATTATTAATTTGGCTTAATGTCACCTTACAATAGCAAGGTGACATTAACCTTCATTACCCCATATCCCACCGCTACACGGGAGTGGGAAGAGAGTGGCCAAGTGCCAGAATAGGCGCATCTTCCAGATGTGCCTTTTCTGGGGTGGCTGGGGGCAGATGTTTTTAGCCGGGGGGGGGGGGCAATAACCATGGACCCTCTCTAGGCTATTAATATCTGCCCTCAGTCACTGGCTTTACCACTCTGGCGGAGAAAATTGCACGGGAGCCCACGCCAATTTTTTCCGCGATTTAACCCTTAATTTTACAAGCTACAGCGCCCAAATTTTGCACATACACACTACTAACATTAGTAGTGTGGAATATGCAAAAAAAAAGGGATATGAGATGGTTTACTGTATGTAAACCATGTCTCATATCCTGTCGGGTTTGGGAAGGAGAAAGAAAAAGCCGGCAATTGAATTACCGACTTTTCTATAGAACACTGCTGCGTATTTCTCGCAAGTCACACGCATGGTCCGTGTGTAATCCGTATTTTTCTCACCCCCATAGACTTTCATTGGTGATTTTTTTTGCGCAATACGGTGACAAACGCAGCATGCTGCGATTTTCTACGGCCATACAAGACCGTATAATACGGATCAGTAAAATACGGCAGATAGGAGCTGGGACATAGAGAATCATTGTACCGTATGCAATCCGTATTTTCTGCACCTCTCATACGTCCGTAAAACTCGCTAGTGTGACGCCGGCCTTATACAAGCAATTACTTCCAATCTGACCTTGGATGAGAGCGAAATTTGGCAAGTGATCAATAAAGTGTGGCTTCTTAGCTGTTGTGGAACTATAATTCCCAGTATACTCTGCCTATACACTGTTGATAAGGCATTGTGCTGAAACGCGCATTGGGGAGGACGCCATCCAGGTACCAGGGAGTCTTACTACTTTTGTAAGTTACTTTATAATTGTAAACGATAAAATGAAAAAGCGGCGCTAGGTGTCTCAAATGTGATTACCTGCAGCGAATAAACAATCACCACAATATTGTGAGGGATACAAAAAAATATAAAATACAATAATTCGCCCTCGTGTATCCAAAGATGTATGTCAAACTAAATGCACCAATATAGTTCGGTAAAGTCCGCCAAAGAGGTCTATAGGGTAACTGCTGCTATGTCCAAGGCACAGACCGTAGTGGTTCAAATGTACAAACTCAAATAAGTATGAAGTGGTCAGTACCTTGCTAACCGGCAATACAGCATACAGATCGATGGATTCCAAATGTTCTGAGATCTTCTGAGCTGTAGTGAGTCCGATGAATAAAGTCTTCCAAGCGTGGTGTTGGAGAGGTGCCCTGGCCGGTGACAGCTACTCCGTCAGTAGGTTCCAGTAGGGGGTTCTGTATCCTTGTACAGACGCGCCACGAGGTGTGAGCACTGAAAGCAGCTCGTCTAGGACCTGCGTGACGCAGTGGATCAGGTGACCGCCCACGTGACTGAGTGCTTGGTACAGATCGCGGTAAGGACCAAAACCGACGCGTTTCGGAAACACCTGTTTCCTTCCTCAGGGATGGTCCTTACCCCGATTAGCGGTCCTTAAATATCTTCAGTAATTAGGCTAAATAATAAAACCCAAACAGTTCAACCTCACTGTTAAGTCCTCTAGGAATCAAAGTGTCCAATAGAAAAATCCATTTACTTTCAGGCCTTGACATGGATTTTATATAGTTTCCACCTCTCCAATGTGGGCGTACAATCTCAATAGCCGATATTCCCATAGTTTGAACCAGTCCACCATGATGTTCAATGAAATGTTGGGACAAAGGTTGACCTATGAATTTTTTCTTTACATTACGTTTTGGGTTTTGTACTCCCAACCTACAATTTATTGCATGGACATTTAATAGTGTATATCACCCCTGTTGTGGAGCATGTAATAAAGTCCTTGATCTTAAAATTTGTGTCCCCCTTGTCAATACTGGTTAATTTGTGCGTATTAGTTTGCTTGCACATACTGCACTTACGGCATGGAAAAAATGAGTAGGAATTTTATCCCCTATGATCTTATCATCTTTTAATAAATGCCAATGTTTATTCACTATTTTATGCAATAGGTGTGAAATGGCATTATATTTAGTGATTATGGGGATAGACTCATTGGTTTCCCTGTGTGCTGGAGTAGGGTTGATCAACTCCTGTCGTGATTTTATTAAAACATTTTCTTTAGATATTGTAAGCAGGGCCGGCTCCAGGTTTTTGAGGGCCCCGGGCGAAAGAGTCTCAGTGGGCCCCCCTCTTTAACACATACCACAATTCATGATGCACAGATACAGCAGAGAAATATAGCACAGCCACGTAGTATATAACACAGCCACGTAGTATATAACAGCCCACGTAGCATATATAACAGCCCACGTAGCATATATAACAGCCCACGTAGCATATTGCACATCCACGTAGTATATAACACAGCCACGTAATATATTGCACAGCCACGTAGTATATAACAGGCCACGTAGTATATAACACAGCCACGTAGTATATAGCACAGCCCACGCAGTATATAACACAGCCACGTAGTATATTGCACAGCCACATACTATATTGCACAGCCACGTAGTATATTGCACAGCCACGTAGTATATTGCACAGCCACGTAGTATATTGCACAGCCACGTAGTATATTGCACAGCCACGTAGTATATTGCACAGCCACTTAGTATATAACATAGCCCACGCAGTATAAAACACAGCCCACGCAGTATAAAACACAGCCCACGCAGATGCAGTATATAGCACAGCCCACGCAGATGCAGTATATAGCACAGGGGGGCCTGGCTCCCCACACACCCCTCTAATGCACTGGGGGGGCCCGGCTCCCCACTAACCCCTCTTCCACACTAGGGGGGCCCGGCTCCCCACACACCCCTATAATGCACTGGGGGGGCCCGGCTCCCCATACACCCCTCTTCCACACTAGGGGGGCCCAGCTTGTCACCTGCACCTTAATGCCCTTACAGGCTGCCACAGAGCTTGCCGAGGAGCCCACAGGGGACATCACTCTGGGGTAAGGACAATGGTGGCGGCTGCTGTGATGTGCTGACCCTGGAGCACGGGCCGCTCAGCAGCCTCCCGTAGTCACAGCGCCTTCCCTCGCACACTGAGAGCACTGCAGCACAGGCCTCTCCGTGCAGCCATTACTCAGCGGCGCAGCTCTCCCCGCCGCTCCCGTGCTGGGTCAGGTCGGGACCACTTGCTATCCCCCGGGGTCCGGGGACAAGGTGACCCCGCAGGACGGTGCTGGGAGCGGATGCTGTGCGCACACCCGTCATGTCTACTCACCAGTGACCAGATCTAGAACTTAAGCAGCGGCCCCGCCGTGTACTGCATCCTCAGCTTCCTGCTCGGGACACCGTTCCTATCCGCTGAGGCCGCGCTCAGCACAGCAGCCAAGACACCGCTCACCAGCAGCAGCCACGGAACACACCGAGCAGCAATCCTGGCCTCAGCGAGCGACTGCAGCGAGCGCCGGCCGGAAGTGACTGGTATCCATGGTGATGGCGGCGCTGGCGGTGCCTGGTGAGTATTGCAGCTGCGTGAAACTCAGTCCCAGGCCCGGATGTGACTCACTCAACGTATCCATGGTGACGGTCCCAACTCCCGGAGGTGAGCATTCCTGCTGCAGCTGCTCACCGTAAATGGGCCCCCCCATCTCGCCAGGGCCCCGGCACTTGCCCGGGTACGCCGGGTGCTGACGCCGGCCCTGATTGTAAGTATGTCCTCATTATACCCCTTTCCCCAAAAAATTTTTGTCATTGTTTCTGCCTCTATGTTAAAATCCTGGGGCCGAGAACAGTTACGGTAGATTCTCATAAACTGGCTCTTAGGAATATTAAGCAGCCAGCTTGGGAGGTGACAACTATTTAGAGGAATAAAACTGTTGGCATCCGTTGGTTTATAGAAAGTGCAAGTCTGAATTATGCCATTTTCAATAGAAATATTTAGGTCTAAAAAATTACTTTACTTTGTAATTGTATGCACCTTTGTCTTTTTCATTATTTTTTATTTTTTTGTATCACTATACTGATGTGCAGCTAAGTACATTTTATACTGTGCCGCACTTTGCACATGATTGTCTCATATACATAATGGGCACGATATGTAATGATTTATACTTGGACATGTATCATGCACTTATCTACTATATAATTGTCTAAGGGGTACTTCCGTCTTTCTGTCTGTCTGTCTGTCACGGATATTCATTGGTCGCGGCCTCTGTCTGTCATGGAATCCAAGTCACTGATTGGTCGTGGCAAAACGCCCACGACCATTGCCACGACCAATCAGCGACACGCACAGTCTGGAAGAAAATGGCCGCTCCTTACTCCCCGCACTCAGTGCCCGGCGCCCGCATATTCCCCTCCGGTCACCGTTCACACAGGGTTAATGCCGGTGGTAATGGACCGCGTTATGCCGCAGGTAACGCACTCCGTAACTGCTGCTATTAACTCTGTGTGTCCCCAATTTTTTACTATTGATGCTTCCTATACGGCATCAATAGTAAAAAAATGTAATGTTAAAAATAATAAAAAAAACAAAAAACCTGCTATACCCACCCTCGGTAGTCCAACGAGCCGCTCGCGCCGGCCGCCATCTTCCGTTCCCGGCGATGCATTGCGAAATTACCCAGAAGACTTAGGCTACATTCACATTTGCGTTGTTGGGCGCAGCGTCGGCGACGCGACCAACAACGCATGTACACAACGCGTTTTGCGACGCATGCGTTGTCATAAGATCCTACAGATCGGGACTTTCGGCGCAGGGAAAACGCTACAAGTAGCGTCCCCTGCGCCCTGTCTTGTGCGTCTATATGACTCATGCGTCGTAAAACGCAGTACAACGCATACCGGCGCATGTCCATGCGCCCCCCATGTTAAAGATAGGGGCGCATGACGCATGCGTTGGTATGCGTCGACGACGCTGCGCCCAACAACGCAAATGTGAACGTAGCCTTAGCGGTTTTGCGAGACCGCTAAGTCATCTGGGTAATTTTGCAATGCATCCTGGGAACGGAAGATGGCGGCCGGCGCGAGCGGAGGTGGATCCCAAGCGTTGGTAACCGCTTCCTAGATCCAGGCGCCAACAGAAGGTGAGTATGTAACTATTTTTTAACAGGGATATCATGCCTACATTGCTATATACGTGGGCTGCGCAATATACAACGTGGACTGCGCAATATACTACGTGGGCTGCGCAATATAGTACGTGGGCTGCGCAATATACAACGTAGGCTGCGCAATATACAACGTGGGCTGCGCAATGTACAACGTGGGCTGCGCAATGTACAACTTGGGCTGCGCAATGTACAACGTGGGCTGCGCAATATACTACGTGGGCTGCGCAATGTACTGCGTGGGCTGCGCAATGTACTGCGTGGGCTGCGCAATATACAACGTGGGCTGCGCAATATACAACGTGGGCTACGCAATATACTACGTGGGCTGTGCAATGTACAACGTGGGCTGTGCAATGTACAACGTGGGCTGCGCAATGTACTACGTGGGCTGCGCAATGTACTACGTGGGTTGCGCAATGAACTACGTGGGCTGCGCAATGAACTACGTGGGCTGCGCAATGTACTGCGTTGGCTGCGCAATGTACTGCGTGGGCTGCGCAATGTACTGCGTGGGCTGTGCTATACACTACGCATACATATTCTAGAATACCCGATGCGTTAGAATCGGGCCACCATCTAGTATATTTTTTTTTTTTTCTATGATCTAGATCTCCCTTTGCTGTTGCACTTCTTATATATTATAAATATTTTTATTTTTCACTTTTTAGCGTATTTTATTGTGCATATATTTTTACAGCAATTTTTTCAGTATTTTACCTGGGTGCGTCTTTGTTGTTTTTAACTGTTTGTAACACATTGTTTATAATTTTTCCATTGTTATGCCAGATTTATTTAATAAGCTATTGTGGTTTTATACTATAATTTATTGGACTCTTTGGTCGGTTTTCTCTGCGTTTTTTTCTTACTCCTTTATTCCGACTGTCCCTTTGTCACTACTTTTGTCCGGCTTCTTGGTCGCAGGGATGTTGTTATTTATTATTTTTATTCATGATTATTAATTTTACATTATATTGATCTCCCTGCCATCTTGCAGCTTTTCCTTATTATTATTTTATGATTATCGATATTATGCCTAGGAACGCTCGTTTCATGATAATGTAAACAGGCCGCCGATCACCTGATAAACAAGCAAAATGCTTAGGCTACTTTCACACTAGCGTCGTGCACTGCACGTCGCTATGCGTCGTTTTGGAGAAAAAACGCATCCTGCAAAGGTGCTTGCAGGATGCGTTTTTTCTCCATTGACTTGCATTAGCGATGCAGTGCGACGCATGGCCACACGTCGCAACCGTCGTGCGACGGTTGCGTCGTGTTGCGTCGGACCGTCGCCACCAAAAAACATTGCTTGTAGCGTTTTTTGGTGCGTCATTCCCGTCTTTTCTGACCGCGCATGAAAAACAGCATCTGCTGCCCCCGTTGTGCGGCGCTTGCACAGTATGCGTCGGTGCGCTGCAACGTCGCATTGCGACGAGCAGTGCACGACGCTAATGTCAAAGTAGCCTAATTCGTCAAGTGAAATGATGTTTTGTGCTGCACAAAATATTCACTGTTCTCAGCCGCACACTGTCCTGTGCAACCAGTAATACGCTGCCAAGAAAAATGGCAGATTGTGCAGACTGAGCGATTTCTTACAGGTGGTCAGTGTGCCTTGTTAGGGTGGTCTACCTGAGGAAATGGTCTTTTAAACGATCACCAATCAGCAGTTGTTAAGTGCCACCAGTTGGTTCGTTTAAACTATGGAACTGGAAAAGAACTTTAATGATGAGGGAAGCTTACTGGATCCTGCGTTTTGAACCCCAAGTTCCGCAATGGAATGAATTTCAAGAACGATCTATTCTATATATATTAATGGTATTGTCACAATCAAGTTTTGGATTTGTGGCAGCTCTGGTTCCACTCTGTTTTAAAAGTAGCCTTTTTCCTTTCAAGACCATCGGGGTTAATGTCAGTTTTCCCCCCACTGGCAATCTAATGTAACTGCAGTGCTGCCGGGTCAGCTGATGTGGGTGGTGACCACTCCCACCATCCTTTAAATGGTTACCTGATGCATCAGCTGACTGTTGGTGATAGAGTTTCTCTGGAGACCAGTCGATGTGTGAGGAGCTCTCTGGTGCCAGCGTGTATCAGCTGTTTGAGGTCCTGGTGTCGTATCCTACGCTGAGTGGAGTTTGGAGTCCGGCTTCAGAGTCATCTGCAGTGTGGAGTTTGGCAGTTGAGTCTGGAAGCTAAGTGTGGTGTTTTTTCCTTTTTCCTCATCCCTTTTGTGTTTGTTACCCCCGTGTGGTACCATCTGCAGTGGTGAGGCTAGCGCTCCTTGCCGGCCAGTGCACTAGCCAGGGCAGTGTCACACCTAGGAATGAGGTTCCTGACGGCAGTGGGGGGGGGGGGAGGACCCACTGACAGGATCAGGGGAGTGCAGGGACAGGCTCAGGTTTGATCAAGAGGTGACCATTCCTTAATTTCCCTATTGATATGGCCTTCCTCACCCCCTTTTCCATCCCGTTGTGAGTTTGTTGTGCTGGCTGCTACCAACCCTCGTGAGGTCGCTATATACACTGCTCAAAAAAATAAAGGGAACACTTAAACAACAGAATATAACTCCAAGTAAATCAAACTTCTGTGAAATCAAACTGTCCCCTTAGGAAGTAACACTGTTTGACAATCAATTTCACATGCTGTTGTGCAAATTTAATAGACAACAGATGGAAATTATTGGCAATTATCAAGACACCCTCAATAAAGGAGTGGTTCTGCAGGTGGGGACCACAGACCACATCTCAGTACCAATGCTTTTTGGCTGATGTTTTGGTCACTTTTGAATGCTGGTTGCGCTTACACAATCGTGGTAGCATGAGACGGACTCTACAACCCACACAACTGGCTCAGGTAGTGCAGCTCATCCAGGATGGCACATAAATGCGAGATGTTTCAAAAAGGTTTACTGTGTCTGTCAGCGTAGTGTCCAGAGGCTGGAAGTGCTACCAGGAGACAGGCCAGTACACCAGGAGACGTGGAGGGGGCTGTAGGAGGGCACCAACCCAGCGGCAGGACCTCAGCCTTTGTGCAAGGAGGAACAGGAGGAGCACTGCCAGAGCCCTGCAAAATGACCTCCAGCAGGCCACAAATGTGCATGTGTCTGCACAAACGGTTAGAAACCGACTCCATGAGGATGGTCTGAGTGCCCGACGTCCACAGATGGGGGTTGTGCTCACAGCCCAACACCGTACAGGACGCTTGGCATTTTCCACAGAACATCAGGATTGGCAAATTCGCCACTGGCACCCTGTGCTCTTCACAGATGAAAGCCGGTTCACACTGAGCACATGTGACAGACGTAACAGAGTCTGGAGATGCCGTGGAGAGCGATCAGCTGCCTACAACATCCTTCAGCATGACCGGTTTGACAGTGGGTCAGTAATGGTGTGGGGTGGCATTTCTTTGGAGGGCCGCACAGCCCTTCATGTGCTCGCCAGAGGTAGCCTGACTGCCATTAAGTACCGAGATGAGATCCTCAGACCCCTTGAGACCATGTGCTGGTGTTGGCCCTGGGTTCCTCCTAATGCAGGACAATGCCTGACCTCATGTGGCTGGAGTGTGTCAGCAGTTCCTGCAAGATGAAGGCATTGAAGCTATGGACTGGCCCGCCTGTTTCCCAGACCTGAATCCGATTGAACACATCTGCGACATCATGTCTCGCACCATCCACCAACGTCATGTTGCACCACAGACTGTCCAGGAGTTGACAGATGCTTTAGTCCGGGTCTGAGAGATCCCTCAGGAGACCATCCGCCGCCTCATCAGGGGCATGCCCAGGCATTGTAGGGAGGTCATACAGGCACGTGTAGGCCATACATACTACAGAGCATAATTTCCTTGTCTTGAGGCGTTTCACTGAAGTTGCATCAGCATGTAACTTCATTTTCTACTTTGATTTTAGTTATTTAGTTGTGATTTACGTTGATAATTTTTAGTTTTTATTGTTCTCAACACATTCCACTATGTAATGAATAAAGATTTACAACTGGAATATTTCATTCAGTGATATCTAGGATGTGGGATTTTAGTGTTTCCTTTATTTTTTTGAGCAGTGTATATTGTGACAGGTATGCTGCACCTGTTGCTTTTCGTCACCTGGTTTTCACCTGTTGTATTCGATATGTAATCAGTGGTTGTTTTGTGATTTGGATTACCCTTCCTATATATGTTCCCTTGTATTGACTTTTTGACATCCTATGATTAAAAGTGCACATTGTACTAGAAACGCGTCAGGTTGTTTTTATGCGTTTTTTTCTTTTAACTATGGATTAAATACATTTGTTTGAATTTTTACCTGGATGGAATGCTATCTACAAATTCCTCTTCTCACCTTATAGGTACACCACTTTTTTTTTTGGTCTGAAGGCTATCTTGTCATATTGAACCAACCCCAAGGACCGCAATAAAATTTGGGTAATAGCTATTCTTACCTTTTTTTAACTCAAATAGATTTTTATTAAGTATAAAATCACAATAAACATTTTACAACAATAAAGGGATTTTGAAAAGGATTCCCCCCCCCCTGCAATATATCCCGACATTACCAACCCCCCCTTCCCCTTTCTCCCCATTTAGATAGCTCATGCTCTTCCCTTAGCTTATCGTATACCGGCATATACTTTAGTATTATGTGATGACTCCTACTGTCCCCATATAAACAAACAAACATTCCAAAAGGAAAAAACTTTCCAGATCGTTCCCTCATACCTCCCCTACCCCAATTCCAGCCAAGGCGTCCACAGTTTATCATAAAACTCCACTTTCCCTCTTTTCTGGTAAACCCCCTTTTCTAGAGTAATAACATGTTTCACATATTGAAGGTATTCTCCTCTCGAAGGTGGATCCTCTTTTATCCAGTTTCTTGCTATGACCTTCCAAGCCATGTACAATAGTCTAGCAATTGCTATCTTCAAATTGTTATCTACTCATATCTTCTCTACATATCCCAACAAACACACCAACGGTTCCCTTGGGACCACGCATCTATAAGCCCCCTATATTCGACTGATAATCACCAACCAGAAAGCAGCCAACTTCGGACAAGTCCAGAGCATGTGAAGCAGTCCAGCATTGTCATTCCTACACCTAGGGCACTCAGGGTCAGACTTATACAAGACATCTGGAGATCTATACACTCTATGTAGGATATAAAGCCGAGACCGTCGATATGGTTCATTCAGTGACAGTTTTGGTATCCATTCTAACACAGACATCCATGTTTCATCCTCTAAATGGCCCAATTCTGTCTCCCATTTAGTTCTAGCGCCAATTGGGAAACCTAGTAAATGAGTATCTAGTAGGTCTCTGTACAAGGTGGAAATAACCCCTCTCGTTGCCCCCTGTCCATACACATACTCCAACACTAAATCTCATTGAATTTTAAAAGTCTCCCCTGTTCTGGGCATTAAACACATGTCTCACCTGTGCATATTGATATCCCCCAGAAGCCCTAATACCAAACTCCTATTGTAGCTGGGAAAAGGATTTCAGCTCTCGCCGCTCTAGAACCTGATAGACATATCGTATCCCTCTGGCCTGCCATTCTGGTAAACATCCCATTGCCATAAACTCCGGTAAATTGTTATTAAACCACAGCGGGGAGAACCTGGTAAGACAGGTGACTCCACGAATTTATCTGACTCTTCCCCATAATTTATATATCAGGAATAGCATAGGATAGATTTTCCCAAGTGCCCCCAGAGACCCATCTTCCAAGCACTGTACCGCAGGACATCTTGTCGTCACCCTCTCTATCAGCTGTTGTACCACGCTTGGAGACAGCTCACGCTCTCAGCCCTTTAAGTGCTGGCACTGAGCCGCCAGGAAGTATATTTCAGGGTTAGGCAAAGCCAAATCTCCTTCATTCTTAGGTCTCTGAAGCGTCTCCAACCTAATACGGGGATGCTGCTTCCCCCACACCAAATTCCTAAATAAGGAGTTAATCAGCCTAAATTTCCCACGTGGTATCCAAATAGGTGAGTTATGGAGAACATACAGTATCTTAGGCATGAGAATCATTTTAATAAGGTTGACTCGGCACACCACTGACAAGTGCAATTTAGATTATGCCCCTACTTTGGCCTTAAGAACCCCCAACACGGGAATCAAATTCTTATGCAAGTAATCTGTAATCAGCAGAGAGATCCATATCCCCAAATATTAGCTATTCTCACCTTCTTACTATCTACAACATAGTTGTGCAGAAAAGTGTTTGCCCCTTCTTGATTTCCTGTTCTTTTGCATGTTTGTCACACTTTAGTGTTTCAAATCACCAAACAAATGAAAATATTAGACAAAGATAACACAGTCACAAAATGCAGTTTATAAATGGTCTTTATTATTAAGGGTAAAAGAAATCCAAACCTACTTGGCTGTGCGTGAAAAAGTGATTGCACCCCCTTAAAAAATAAATTAACTGTGTTTTATCACATCTTTCAGAAGCTGAGTTCACATTCCCTAGCCAAACTCAGACCTGATTACTGCCACACCTTTTCTTAATCAAGAAATCACTTAAATAGAACCTGTCTGAGGCCGGTTTCACACGTCAGTGGCTCCGGTACGTGAGATGACAGTTTCCTCATGTACCGGAGACACTGACACACGTAGACACATTAAAATCAATGCATCTGTGCAGATGTCATTGATTTTTTGCGGACCGTGTCTCCGTGTGCCAAACACGGAGACATGTCAGTGTTCGTGGGAGCGCACGTATTACACGGACTTATTAAAGTCAATGGGTCCGTGTAAAACACGGACCTCACACGGACGTTCTCTGTCTGGGGTCCGTGTGCGCGCAGGAGACAGCGCTACAGTAAGCGCTGTCCCCCCCACATGGTGCTGAAGCCGCGATTCATATGTTCCCTGCAGCAGCGTTTGCTGCAGAGAAAATATGAATAATAGTGTTTAAAATAAAGATCTATGTGTCCGCCGCCCTCCCACCCCCTGTGCGCCCCCCGCTGTTCAGAAAATACTCACCCGCTCCCTCGTTGGCTGTCACTCCTTCCTCTCTGCCCTGCGCCTTCTACTGTATGCGGTCACGTGGGGCCGCTCATTTACAATCATGAATAGCCGGCTCCGCCCCTATGGGAGGTGGAGCCACATATTCATGACTGTAAATGATCGGCCCCACGTGACCGCATACAGGAGAAGATGGGGCCAGACCAGGAAGGAGCGACAGCCAACGAGGGAGCGGGTGAGTATTTTCTGAACAGCGGGGGGGGGGGCGCACAGGGGGTGGCGGGGCGGCGGACACATAAATGTTTATTTTAAACACTATTATTCATATTTTCTCTGCAGCAAACGCTGCTGCAGGGAACATATGAATCGCGGCTTCAGCACGATGCAGGGTGCCACACGCGTGGGTACCACACGCTCCGTGTGGTACCCACTTGCCATACAGGCGGCACGTGTGCCGCACGTATGGCCTACGTGAGTTCCCAGGTACACGGACACGGATAACTCTGGTACCGATTTATTCCGGTACCGGAATTATCTGGACGTGTGGGACAGCCCTCACAGAGTGAAGAAGACCCAAAAATCACAAAAGCTAGACATCATGCCGCAATCCAAAGAAAGTCTAAAAAACAGATAAGAAACAACGTAATTGAGATTAGTGATGAGTGAGTGTGCTCGTTAAGGTACCTTCACACTGAACAACTTAACAACGATAACGATAGCGATCCGTGACGTTGCAGCATCCTGGATAGCGATATCGTTGTGTTTGACATGCAGCAGCGATCAGGATCCTGCTGTGACATAGTTGGTCGGAGCTAGAAGGCCAGCACCTTATGTCGTCGCTGGATCACCCGCTCACATCGTTGAATCGGCGTGTGTGACGCGGATTCAGCGATGTCTTCACTGGTAACCAGGGTAAACATCGGGTTACTAAGCGCAGGGCCGCGCTTAGTAACCCAATGTTTACCCTGGTTACCAGTGTAAATGTAAAAAAAACAAACACTACATACTTACATTCGGGTGTCTGTCGCGTCCTCCGGCGTCCGCTTCCCTGCACTGTGTCAGCGCCGGCCGTAAAGCAGAGCACAGCGGTGACGTCACCGCTCTGCTTTAGGGCCGGCGCTTACACAGTGCAGGGAAGCGGATGCCGGGGGACGCGACAGACACCGAAATGTAAGTATGTAGTGTTTTGTTTTTTTTACATTTACACTGGTAACCAGGGTAAACATCGGGTTACTAAGCGTGGCCCTGCGCTTAGTAACCCGATGTTTACCCTGGTTACCCGGGGACTTCGGCATCGTTGGTCGCTGGAGAGCTGTCTGTGTGACAGCTCTCCAGCGACCACACAATGACGAAACAGCGACGCTGCAGCGATCGGCATCGTTGTCTATATCGCTGCAGCGTCGCTTAATGTGACGGTACCTTTACTCAAGTTTTCCGAGCATGCTCAGGTGTTCAAGTATCTTGGGCGTGCTCGTAGATTGTTTGAGTCCCCGCAGCTGCATGATTTGTGGCTGCTAGACAGCCTGAATACATGTGGGGATTCCCTAATAAACAGGCAATCCCTGCATGTGTTCAAGTTGTCTAACAGTCACAAATCATGCAGCTGCAGGGACACAAACATAATGTACGAGCATGCCCAAGATACTAGGAGAACACCCAAGCATGCTTGGAAAACTGTTATGACCCCAGTGGACAGGGTCTCAGAGGAACGTGTAAGTATGCAAGATACAAAAATCCAGCTCATAGGGCTGTGGTAACTGGGTTGACCAAATAGCTACTCCTAACGCCAACACTAGAAGTAGCCGGGGATCATGCCTACGGTGATCGCTAGATGACTCGCGCCAGCCGGAGAATCTAACTACCCCTAGGAGAAGAAAACAAAGACCTCTCTTGCCTCCAGAGAAAGGGACCCCAAAGCAAGATACAAGCCCCCCACAAATAATAACGGTGAGGTAAGAGGAAATGACAAACACAGAAATGAACCAGGTTCAGCAAAGAGAGGCCAGCTTACTAATAGCAGAATATAGCAAGATAACTTATCTGGTCAACAAAAACCCTATAAAAATCCACGCTGGAGATTCAAGAACCCCCGAACTGTCTAACGGTCCGGGGGGAGAACACCAGCCCCCTAGAGCTTCCAGCAAAGGTCAGGATACAGATAGGAACAAGCTGGACAAAAATACCAAACAAAACAAAAGCAAAAAGCAAAGAAGCAGACTTAGCTTGAAAAACAGGAACCAGGATCAGAGGACAGGAGCACAACAGATTAGCTCTGATTTCAACGATGCCAGGCATTGAACTGAAGGTCCAGGGAGCTTATATAGCAACGCCCCTGAACTAACGGCCCAGGTGAGGATATAGAAAAAGACAGACGCTCCAGAGTCAAATCACTAATGACCACTAGAGGGAGCAAAAAGCAAAATCACAACAGTACCCCCCCCTTAGTGAGGGGTCACCGAACCCTCACCACGACCACCAGGGCGATCAGGATGAGCGGCGTGAAAGGCACGAACTAAATCGGCCGCATGAACATCAGAGGCGACCACCCAGGAATTATCTTCCTGACCATAGCCCTTCCACTTGACCAGGTACTGAAGCCTCCGCCTGGAGAGACGAGAATCCAAGATCTTCTCCACCACGTACTCCAACTCGCCCTCAACCAACACCGGAGCAGGAGGCTCAGCAGAAGGAACCACAGGCACAACTTACCGCCGCAACAAGGACCTATGAAACACGTTGTGGATAGCAAACGACACAGGAAGATCCAGGCGAAAGGATACAGGATTAAGAATTTCCAATATCTTGTAAGGACCAATAAAACGAGGTTTAAATTTGGGAGAGGAAACCTTCATAGGAACAAAGCGGGAAGAAAGCCACACCAAATCCCCAACACGTAGTCGGGGACCCACACCGCGGCGGCGGTTGGCAAAGCGCTGAGCCCTCTCCTGTGACAACTTCAAGTTGTCCACCACAAGATTCCAGATCCGCTGCAACCTATCCACCACAGAATCCACCCCAGGGCAGTCAGAAGGTTCCACATGACCCGAAGAAAAACGAGGGTGGAAACCAGAGTTGCAGAAAAACGGCGAAACCAAGGTGGCGGAACTAGCCCGATTATTAAGGGCAAACTCAGCTAACGGCAAGAAGGTCACCCAATCGTCCTGATCAGCAGAGACAAAACACCTCAAATAAGCCTCCAAAGTCTGATTAGTTCGCTCCGTCTGTCCATTAGTCTGAGGATGGAAAGCAGACGAAAACGACAAGTCAATGCCCATACTACTACAAAAGGATCGCCAGAATCTGGAAACGAACTGGGATCCTCTGTCTGACACAATATTCTCAGGGATGCCGTGCAAACGAACCACGTTCTGGAAAAACACAGGAACCAGATCGGAAGAGGAAGGCAGCTTAGGCAAAGGAACCAAATGGACCATCTTGGAGAAGCGATCACATATCACCCAGATAACAGACATGCCCTGAGACACCGGAAGATCAGAAATGAAATCCATGGAGATATGTGTCCAAGGTCTCTTAGGGACAGGCAAGGGCAAGAGCAACCCGCTGGCACGAGAACAGCAAGGCTTAGCTCGAGCACAAGTCCCACAGGACTGTACAAATGACCGCACATCCCTAGACAAGGAAGGCCACCAAAAGGATCTGGCCACCAGATCTCTGGTGCCAAAAATTCCTGGGTGACCTGCCAACACCGAGGAATGAACCTCGGAAATGACTCTGCTGGTCCACTTATCAGGCACAAACAGTCTGTCAGGTGGACAAGAATCAGGCCTATCAGCCTGAAATCTCTGCAACACACGTCGCAGATCAGGAGAAATAGCTGACAAGATAATACCATCCTTAAGAATACCAACAGGTTCAGCGACTCCAGGAGCATCAGGCACAAAGCTCCTGGAAAGAGCATCGGCCTTCACATTCTTTGAACCTGGTAAATACGAGACAACAAAGTCAAAACGGGAGAAAAACAATGACCAGCGGGCCTGTCTAGGATTCAGGCGTTTAGCAGACTCGAGATACATCAGATTTTTGTGATCAGTCAAGACCACCACACGATGCTTAGCACCCTCGAGCCAATGACGCCACTCCTCAAATGCCCATTTCATGGCCAACAACTCCCGATTGCCCACATCATAATTTCGCTCCGCAGGCGAAAACTTCCTAGAGAAAAAGGCGCAAGGTCTCATAACAGAGCAACCAGGGCCTCTCTGCGACAAAACGGCCCCTGCTCCAATCTCTGAAGCATCCACCTCAACTTGAAAGGGAAGCGAGACATCAGGCTGGCACAAAACAGGCGCCGAAGTAAACCGACGTTTCAACTCCTGGAAAGCCTCCACGGCAGCAGGAGCCCAATTAACCACATCGGAGCCCTTCTTGGTCATATCCGTCAAAGGTTTCACAATGCTAGAAAAGTTAGCGATAAAATGACGGTAGAAGTTAGCGAAACCCAAGAACTTCTGAAGACTCTTAACTGACGAGGGCTGAGTCCAATCAAGAATAGCTCGGACCTTGACTGGGTCCATCTCCACAGCAGAAGGGGAAAAAATGAACCCCAAAAAGGGAACCTTCTGTACACCAAAAAGACACTTTGAGCCCTTGACAAACAAAGAATTTTCACGCAAAATTTTAAAGACCATCCTGACCTGCTCCACATGCGAGTCCCAATTATCAGAAAAAAACAGAATATCATCCAGATAAACGATCAGAAATTTATCCAGATAGTTCCGGAAAATGTCATGCATAAAGGACTGAAAAACTGAAGGGGCATTAGAGAGCCCAAAAGGCATCACCAAGTACTCAAAATGACCTTCGGGCGTATTGAATGCGGTTTTCCATTCATCCCCTTGCTTAATGCGCACAAGGTTGTACGCACCACGAAGGTCTATCTTGGTAAACCACTTGGCACCTTTAATCCGGGCAAACAAGTCAGACAACAGCGGCAAAGGATACTGAAATTTGACAGTGATCTTATTTAAAAGCCGATAGTCAATACAAGGCCTCAAAGATCCGTCCTTTTTAGCCACAAAAAAGAATCCCGCACCAAGAGGGGAAGAAGACGGACGGATGTGTCCTTTCTCCAGAGACTCCTTGATATATGAACGCATAGCGGTATGTTCAGGTATCGACAGATTAAACAGTCTTCCCTTAGGAAATTTACTGCCTGGAATCAAATCTATTGCACAGTCACATTCCCTATGAGGAGGCAATGCACTGGACCTGGACTCGCTAAAGACATCCTGATAATCAGACAAGTACTCCGGAACTTCCGAAGGCGTAGAAGAAGCAATAGACACAGGCAGGGAATCCTCATGAATACCACGACAGCCCCAACTAGACACTGACATAGCCTTCCAGTCAAGGACTGGATTATGGGTCTGTAACCATGGCAGCCCCAAAACAACCAAATCATGCATTTTATGTAGAACGAGAAAACGTATCACCTCGCGGTGTTCAGGAGTCATGCACATGGTAACCTGTGTCCAATACTGCGGCTTATTTTCTGCCAATGGCGTAGCATCAATACCCCTAAGAGGGATAGGATTTTCTAATGGTTCAAGAATAAAACCACAGCGCTTAGCAAATGAGAGATCCATAAGACTCAGGGCAGCACCTGAATCTACAAACGCCATGACAGGATAAGATGACAGTGAGCAAATCAAAGTTACAGACAGAATAAACTTAGGATGCAAATTACCAACGGTGACAGGACTAACAACCTTAGATATACATTTAGAGCATGCTGAGATAACATGTGTAGAATCACCACAGTAGTAGCACAAGCCATTCCGGCGTCTATGAATTTTCCTCTCATTTCTAGTCAGGATTCTATCACATTGCATCAAATCAGGTGTCCGTTCAGACAACACCATGAGGGAATTTGCGGTTTTTCTATCACATTGCATCACATCAGGTGTCTGTTCAGACAACAACATGAGGGAATTTGCGGTTTTGCGCTCCCGCAACCGCCGGTCAATTTGAATAGCCAGGGACATGGTATCATTCAGACCTGTGGGGATGGGAAAACCCACCATAACATTCTTAATGGCCTCAGAAAGGCCATTTCTAAAATTAGCGGCCAGTGCACACTCGTTCCAATGTGTCAGCACGGACCATTTCCGAAATTTTTGGCAATACACCTCAGCCTCGTCCTGGCCCTGAGACATAGCCAGCAAGGCTTTCTCTGCCTGAATCTCAAGATTGGGTTCCTCATAAAGTAAACCGAGCGCCAGAAAAAACGCATCAATATCAGCCAATGCCGGATCTCCTGGCGCCAACGAAAAAGCCCAATCCTGAGGGTCACCCCGTAAGAATGAAATAACAATTTTTACTTGTTGAGCAGAGTCTCCAGACGAACAAGGTTTCAGGGACAAAAATAATTTACAATTATTCCTGAAATTCCTAAACTTAAATCGGTCTCCTGAAAACAGTTCAGGAATCGGAATCTTGGGTTCAGACCTAGGATTTCTGGTAACATAATCTTGTATACCCTGCACACGAGCGGCAAGCTGGTCCACACTTGTAATCAAGGTCTGGACATTCATGTCTGCAGCAAGCTTAAGCCACTCTGAGGTAAAGGGGAAAAGAAAAAAAAAAAAAAAAAATGAGAGAAGGAAAAAAAACCTCAAAATTTTCTTTCTTATAATCCCACTTCTGCAATGCATTAAACATTTAATACTGGCCTGGCATACTGTTATGACCCCAGTGGACAGGGTCTCAGAGGAACGTGTAAGTATGCAAGATACAAAAATCCAGCTCATAGGGCTGTGGTAACTGGGTTGACCAAATAGCTACTCCTAACGCCAACACTAGAAGTAGCCGGGGATCATGCCTACGGTGATCGCTAGATGACTCGCGCCAGCCGGAGAATCTAACTACCCCTAGGAGAAGAAAACAAAGACCTCTCTTGCCTCCAGAGAAAGGGACCCCAAAGCAAGATACAAGCCCCCCACAAATAATAACGGTGAGGTAAGAGGAAATGACAAACACAGAAATGAACCAGGTTCAGCAAAGAGAGGCCAGCTTACTAATAGCAGAATATAGCAAGATAACTTATCTGGTCAACAAAAACCCTATAAAAATCCACGCTGGAGATTCAAGAACCCCCGAACCGTCTAACGGTCCGGGGGGAGAACACCAGCCCCCTAGAGCTTCCAGCAAAGGTCAGGATACAGATAGGAACAAGCTGGACAAAAATACCAAACAAAACAAAAGCAAAAAGCAAAGAAGCAGACTTAGCTTGAAAAACAGGAACCAGGATCAGAGGACAAGAGCACAACAGATTAGCTCTGATTTCAACGATGCCAGGCATTGAACTGAAGGTCCAGGGAGCTTATATAGCAACGCCCCTGAACTAACGGCCCAGGTGAGGATATAGAAAAAGACAGACGCTCCAGAGTCAAATCACTAATGACCACTAGAGGGAGCAAAAAGCAAAATCACAACAGAAAACTCGAGTAACGAGCACACTCGCTCAACACTAATTGAGATCTATCAGTCTGGGAAAGGTTATAAAGCCATTTCTGAAGCTTGGGGACTCCAGTTAACCATTATTCACACATGGCAAAAACATGGAATAGTGACAAACCTTCCCAGGAGGGGCCGGACGACAAAAATTACCCCAACAGCGCAGCAACAACTCATCCAAGAGGTCACAAAAGTCCACTAGTGTTGAGCGATACCTTCCGATATCGGAAAGTATCGGTATCGGAAAGTATCGGCCGATACCGTCAAAGTATCGGATCTAATCCGATACCGATACCCGATCCCAATGCAAGTCAATGGGACGAAAATATCGGAATTAAAATAAACCCTTTCTTAACTTGTAGGTTCATTCTACATGAAGGAAAACAACTAAGAATAATGTAGGATGTATTGGGGGAGGTGCCGGAGACATTAAAGGCACAGAGGTTTAGCCCAATCTAATAGAATAGCAGGATTTTGTTTTGTTTTTTATGACGTTCGGCGTTAGAAAGATTTTGACTATGTTAATTTTTTTTTTATTTTGTCAGATATTGATGTTTCACTACTTCCACGCCCTTCACCTTCTTTTTTACTTCTCCCACACTTTCTTCTTCATTATCCTCATCATCAGCTTCTTTGACATCAACTTCTTCACCTTATTCATCTTCTTCTTCATCTTCTACCTATTATTTTTTTTGTTACATTGTTCATATTCTTTTTATTTTACTATTATCTTCTTCATATTCAACTTCTTCATCATATTCTTATTTGTGACAGGCATTCCCATAGTTGTTATCTATAAAAGTTTGAAGATTACACCTTCCGTTCTGCCTGTCACAAAACAGTTACATTTGTCCGCGTTCAGTTTGGCCTGCAGCATCAGGCTTTATCCAGGGGCACCACGAGGAGGAACGGACTCACCCCCATACACTGCTTAGTCTTCTTCTGCTTATAATTTAGATAATATCTTTTGCTCTGATATTTAGTCTTATGCTTAATGTTCTTCTGCTCTTTGTTCTGCAGCCTCTTGTTCTTCTGCTTCTCGGTCTTCCAGGTCGTCGTCGTCTCCAGGGTCATCGTCTCCAGGGTCGTCGTTATCTCAGTGGTTGTCGTCTCTGGTGTCGTCGTCATCTTAGGGGTGGTCTTCCAGGTCGTCGTCTTTAGGGTCTTGAACTTGGAAATGTAGCAGAAGGTACAAGAAGGCTGAGAAAATGCCGAGAAACAGCTGATGGAACTGGAACTCGGATGGCTACCCGAAGGTCCAAGAGCCAATGGAACTACCGAGGACCAGCTGACGTTACTGGAACCCGGTTACTAAGCAGGAGGTACCCGTGCCTGAAAGCACTACCAAGGACCACCTGACGTTGGTGGAACTCGGATACCCAGAGGGAGGCACCTAAGCCAAAGGCTCTGCCCGGAACCAGCTGACGGTACTGGAACCAGGATGGGGAGCAGAAGGTACAAGAGCAAAAGACACTGCCGAGAACCAGCTGACGGTACTGGAACCCAGATGGGTAGCCGAAGGTCCAAGAGCCAATGGAACTACCGAGGACCAGCTGACGTTACTGGAACCCGGTTACTAAGCAGGAGGTACCCGTGCTGAAAGCACTACCAAGGACCACCTGACGTTGGTGGAACTCAGATACCCAGAGGGAGGCACCTAAGCCAAAGGCTCTGCCCGGAACCAGCTGACGGTACTGGAACCAGGATGTGGAGGAGAAGGTACAAGAGCAAAAGACACTGCCGAGAACCAGCTGACGGTACTGGAACCCGGATGGGTAGCCGAAGGTCCAAGAGCCAATGGAACTACCGAGGACCAGCTGACGTTACTGGAACCCGGTTACTAAGCAGGGGGTACCCGTGCCTGAAAGCACTACCAAGGACCACCTGACGTTGGTGGAACTCGGATACCCAGAGGGAGGCACCTAAGCCAAAGGCTCTGCCCGGAACCAGCTGACGGTACTGGAACCAGGATGGGGACCTATTCAAGCTTGTCTTCCTAGAGCCCCAACTAGCGGTGTTGGAGCAAAGGGTCAGCAGGGGGAGCAGAGTGTAGGCCGAAGCCTGCACTGGAGGCATTTGTAGGTCTGTTGTGTCTGCGTGGCTGTTGCAGGACACGTTGCCGGCTACACAGCAGGGGAACAGCTGGCGGTGCTGAACCCCACTGACACATTGGCTGGTGTTTATCTCTGTGCAGCTAGCAGTACCGGGCCCCAACTGGCGGTGTTAGAGCCCAGGGTCAGCAGGAGGAGAGGGAGCAGAGTGTAGGCCGAAGCCTGCACTGGCGGCAGCTTTGTGTCTGCGTGGCTGTTGCAGGACACGTTGCCGGCTACACAGCAGGGGAACAGCTGGCGGTGCTGAACCCCACTGACACATTGGCTGGTGTTTATCTCTGTGCAGCTAGCAGTACCGGGCCCCATCTGGCGGTTTTAGAGCCCAGGGTCAGCAGGAGGAGAGGGAGTAGAGTGTAGGCCGAAGCCTAATTGAACCAATTTTAAAGGTAACCTTTAACCCCCCCTCAGGTGTTACAAACTAGAAGAGCCACGCCTTATGCAGCAGTAGTGCTGCACAAGTCAAAGGTTGCTCTTTTAATTTTGTTCCTTGCACAAGCTGAATGAAACACGTACAACATTTTGGCCTTATACAGTCAATCTGTCTTGGAGGCGGGAGTTCCCTTTGTAATGAGACGCAGCACAGCTGGCAAAAATACCACCTTGGTGCTTGGCGCGGCCTCCTGAGCATCGCATTTTGCTGTACAGGAGTCTGCGTTGTTGCGTTATCCCTTGGCCATGCGCTGCCCGTCTTCTGACATCATTTCATGTCGGCTGGTGCGGTTCGCGATGCCCATGAATCCCAGCCCCGCAGTGTCTTTACAGTGTTTCACACTGCGGGGCTGGGATTCATGGCCTGGCGCAGTACATATGTTCGCCTCTCGCTCGTGTCCTTACACCTGCTACAGACTGTGCGGCGTCAGCTGATCCCTTATCGCATGCCACGGCCATGAAGCCGCACAGTCTGAAGAAGGCGGAAGGAGCTGAGTGACAGCCTGGCGAAGATATGCACTGCTCATGCCCGTCAATCACACCCTCGCAGTCAAAATAAATAAGACACCGAGGGGCGTTGTGTCGGGCAGGGCGGCCGCAGAGGCGCAGCCAGCCAAACAATGATGTCAGAAAAAGGGCTGTGCTACCAAGGGGGTTGTTGCGTGTCATTACAAAGTAAAGTCACACCTCAGGGACGTTTTAATGGTCTCAGGGGACACATTGTAGACGTGTTCTGTTCCACGTGTGCAAGGAGAATAAGTTTATGAGCCACCTTGCACACATGCAGCATTACTGCTGTACAAGGTGGCTGTAAAACATACAAACACCTGGGGGAGGGGGGACAGGTTCCCTTCAATTTCAGTTCTTGTGTCTGCGTGGCTGTTGCAGGACACGTTGCCGGCTACACAGCAGGGGAACAGCTGGCGGCGCTGAACCCCACTGACACATTGGCTGGTGTTTTTCTCTGTGCAGCTAGCACTACCGGGCCCCAACTGGCGGTGTTAGAGCCCAGGGTCAGCAGGAGGAGAGGGAGTAGAGTGTAGGCCGAAGCCTAATTGAACCAATTTTAAAGGTAACCTTTAACCCCCCCTCAGGTGTTACAAACTAGAAGAGCCACGCCTTATGCAGCAGTAGTGCTGCACAAGTCAAAGGTTGCTCTTTTAATTTTGTTCCTTGCACAAGCTGAATGAAACACGTACAACATTTTGGCCCTTATACAGTCAATCTGTCTTGGAGGCGGGAGTTCCCTTTGTAATGAGACGCAGCACAGCTGGCAAAAATACCACCTTGGTGCTTGGCGCGGCCTCCTGAGCATCGCATTTTGCTGTACAGGAGTCTGTGTTGTTGCGTTATCCCTTGGCCATGCGCTGTTAGCGCTGCCCATCTTCTGACATCATTTAATGTTGGACGGTGCGGTTCGCGATGACCATGAATCCCAGCCCCGCAGTGTCTTTACATTGTTAAAACACTGCGGGGCTGGGATTCATGGCCTGGTGCAGTACATATGTTCGCCTCTCACACTCAGGTCCTTACACCTGCTTCAGACTGTGCGGCGTCAGCTGATCCCTTGTCGCATGCCGCGGCCATGAAGCCGCACAGTCTGAAGAAGGCGGAAGGAGCTGAGTGACAGCCTGGTGAAGATATGCACTGCTCATGCCCGTCAATCACACCCTCGCAGTCAAAATAAATAAGACACCGAGGGGCGTTGTGTGGGCCAGGGCGGCCGCAGAGGCGCAGCCAGCCAAACAATGATGCCAGAAGACGGGCAGCGCTACCAAGGGGGTTGCAGCGTGTCATTACAAAGGAAAGTCACACCTCAGGGACGGTTTAATGGTCACAGAGGACACATTTTAGACGTGTTCAGTTCCACGTGTGCAAGGGGAATAAGTTTCTGAGCCACTTTGCACACATGCAGCATTACTGATGTACAAGGTGGCTGTGAAACATACAAACGCCTGGGGGAGGGGGGACAAGTTCCCTTCAATTTCAGTTCTTGTGTCTGCGTGGCTGTTGCAGGACACGATGCCGGCTACACAGCAGGGGAACAGCTGGCGGTGCTGAACCCCACTGACACATTGGTGAGGTGTTTGGCTCTGTGCAGCCAGCACTTCTGGGCCCCAACTGGCGGTGTTAGAGCCCAGGGTCAGCAGGAGGAGTAGAGGGAGCGGAGTGTAGGCCAAAGCCTGCACTGGCGGCAGCTTTAGGTCTGTTGTGTCTGCGTGGCTGTTGCAGGACACGTTGCCGGCTACACAGCAGGGGTACAGCTGGTGTTGCTGAACCCCACTGACACATTGGCTGGTGTTTTTCTCTGTGCAGCTAGCACATTTGGGCGCCAACTGGCGGTGTTAGAGCCCAGGGTCAGCAGGAGGAGCATAGTGTAGGCCGAAGCCTGCACTGGAGCAAGTTGAAAGGGAACCTTTAACCCCCCCCCCAGGGGTTTGTAGCTGAAAGAGCCATATTGTACAGCACTAATGCTGGAAAAGGTAAACTTAGCTCTTTTAATTATGGTCCTTGCAAACGCTGAACTTGACACTTATGAAATGTGTCCCCTCACACCGTTAAACTGTCCGGTCGGAGGGACTTTCCTTTGTCATGTGACGCAGCACAGCTGTCATTTTTACCCCCTTGGCGCCGTGCGCCGCCTCCTCAGCGTTGTTTGAATCTGTCCCGGAGCCTGCGCTGTTATGTTAGCCCTTGTCCATGCACACATTCTGCGCTGCCCATCTTCTGACATCATTTGGTGTTAGGCTGAGGAGGCGGCGCACGGCGCCAAGGGGGTAAGAATGACAGCTGTGCTGCGTCACATGACAAAGGAAAGTCCCTCCGACCAGACGGTTTAACGGTGTGAGGGGACACATTTCATAAGTGTCAAGTTCAGCGTGTGCAAGGAGCACCACAAAAAGAGCCACTTCTTCCTTTTGCATCATTATTACTGCTGCACAAGGTGGCTCTTTCAGTAACAAACGCCTTGGGGGGGGCAGGTTCCCTTAAATTTAAGTTGTTGTGCCTGCGTGGCGGTCGCATGACACGTTGCCGTATACACAGCAGGGGAACAGCAGGCATTACTGAACCCCACTAACACATTGGCGAGGTGTTGGCTCTGTGCGGACAGCACTTCTGGACAACAACTAGCGGTGTTGTAGCCCAGGGACAGCAGGAGGAGGAGGTGGAGGAGATAGGAGGGATTGCCACACACACAGCTGGGGAACAGCTGACGTTACTGAACCCCAATAACAGAGGAGCGACTGTTGACTGTGCGTACAGCACTACCAGGCAACAACTAGCGGTGTTGGAGCCCAGGGACAGCAGGAGGAGGAGGTGGAGGAGATAGGAGGGATTGCCACACACACAGCTGGGGAACAGCTGACATTACTGAACCCCAATAACAGAGGAGCGACTGTTGACTGTGCGTACAGCACTACCAGGCAACAACTAGCGGTGTTGGAGCCCAGGGACAGCAGGAGGAGGAGGTGGAGGAGATAGGAGGGATTGCCACACACACAGCTGGGGAACAGCTGACGTTACTGAACCCCAATAACAGAGGAGCGACTGTTGACTGTGCGTACAGCACTACCAGGCAACAACTAGCGGTGTTGGAGCCCAGGGACAGCAGGAGGAGGAGGTGGAGGAGATAGGACGGATTGCCACACACACAGCTGGGGAACAGCTGACGTTACTGAACCCCAATAACAGAGGAGCGACTGTTGACTGTGCGTACAGCACTACCAGGCAACAACTAGCGGTGTTGGAGCCCAGGGACAGCAGGAGGAGCAGAGGAACACAGTGTAGGCCGAAGCCTGATTGGACAAAGTCGAAAGGGAACCTTTAACCCCCCCCAAGGCGTTTGTAGCTGAAAGAGCCAGCTTGTGCAGCACAAAGGATGCAAAAGGAAAAGGTGGCTCTTTTCATTATGCTCCTTGCAAACACAGAACTAAACACTTATAAAATGTGTCCCCTGATACCGTAAAACCGTCCCAGAGGTGGGACTTTCCTTCGTAATATGACGCAGCACAGCTGTCATTCCTACCCCCTTGGCGCCGTGCCCCGGCTCCTCAGCGTTGTTTGATTCCGTCCCTGAGCCTGCGCTGTTATGTTATCCCTTGGCCAGGCACACTTAGCGCTGCCCATCTTCTGACATCATTTGGTGTCAGGCTGGCTGCGCCTGTGCGGCCGCGCTGGCCGAGAGCCCGCCTCGCAGTGTCGTCTAATGTAATCCCACCGCGGGCCTGGGATCCGTGGCCATGCGCAGTGCATATCCTCGCCTCTCACTCCCCTCCCTACGGCTTCTTCAGACTGTGCGGCGTCACGGCCGTGGCATGCTATTAGGGATCAGCTGACGGCGCACAGTCTGAAGAAGGCGTAGGGAGATGAGTGTGAGGCGGAGGTTCAGATATGCACTGCGCATGTCCATGGATCTCAGGCCCCCAGTGGGATTAAATCAGAAGACACTGCGAGGCGGGCTCTCGGCACAGGCGCAGTCAGCCTGACACCAAATGATGTCAGAAGAGGGGCAGCGCTAAGTGTGCCTGGCCAAGGGATAACATAACAGCGCAGGCTCCGGGACGGAATCAAACAACGCTGAGGAGTGGACACATTTTATAAGTGTTAAGTTATGCGTGTGCAACGAGCTAAACAAAAATAGCTACCTTTTCCTTGTGCAGCATTACTGCTGACAAGGTGGCTCTTTCAGTAACAAACGCCTTGGGGGGGGGGGGGGGACAGGTTCCCTTACATTTCAGTTGTTGTGTCAGCGTGGCGGTCGCAGGACACATTGCCGGCTACACAGCTGGGGATCAGCTGACGTTACTGAAACCCAATAACACTGGGTCGTATGTTTTGACTGTGCAGACGGCACTTCTGAGCCTCAACTGGCGGTGTTGGAGCCCAGGAATTAAAGTTCAGGTGGTAGAAAGATGAACACAACAGGAGACCTGGATACTGTAGACAGCCACCTAATTATTTAATCAGGAAGAGGAGTGGCAAATTCCTGCGAGATCCAGGCCTTGTTCATTTTCAGGAAAGTAAGCCGGTCAACGTTATCGGAGGATAGTCGCATGCGACGGTCAGTTAGTACACCACCTGCAGCACTAAAGACGCGTTCCGATAATACACTAGCCGCAGGGCAAGCCAGCACCTCCAATGCATACTGGCTTAGCTCTGGCCATGTATCCAGCTTTGAGACCCAAAACTTGAAAGGGGAAGAGCCGTCTGGGAGTACAGCAAGAGGGCAAGACATGTAGTCTGTCACCATCTGAAGGAACCGTTGCCTCCTGCTGACTGGAGCCGTCTGTGATGGTGTAGACTTTTGTGGCGGGCACACAAAACTGTGCCACAGTTGGGCCATACTGGTCTTGCCTTGGGCAGAGGCACTGCTTCTGCTCCCTCTTTGTGCAGAGCCTCCTCCACTGCCTGGACGCACTGAGCTGCTTTGTAATGCACTAGCAGCACTTCTCTCAGTTGGAATGGAGAAGATGATGGAATTCACCAGTGTGTCTTGGTACTCCCGCATTTTTCGCTCCCGGTTCAACGGTGTGATGAGGCTTTCTACGTTGTCCTGGTAGCGAGGATCGAGGAGGGTGAAGACCCAATAATCAGACATGTTGAGAATGTGGGCGATGCGGCGGTCGTTTCTCAGGCACTGCAGCATGTAATCCACCATGTGCTGCAGACTGCCAACTGCCCAAGAAACGCTGTCCCCTGCTGGAGGCGTGATCTCTGCCCGCTCGTCATCACCCCACCCTCGCTGTACACACTGAGTACTGGAAAATTGTGTAACTCCCTCCTCTGGACGGATGTCTTCCTCCTCCATTGACTCCTCCTCATCCTCCTCACAAACTGTCCCCTGCCTACGCGTTTGTGAGGAACCACGTGGCGCTGACTGTCCAGAAGATGATGGAAATGGTGAATCCTCATCCTCCACCTCTTCCACAACATCATCCCTTAGCGCTTGCAGTGATTTTTCAAGCAGGCAGATAAGGGGGACAGTCATGCTGACTAGTGCATCATCTGCACTCGCCATCCGCGTGGAATAATCGAAGGGACGCAAAACCTGGCAGACGTCCTTCATAGTGGCCCACTCTGTGGTTGTGAAGTCTGAACGGCGCGGAGTGCGACTTCTTTGCGCCTGATGCAGCTGGTACTCCATTACAGCTTGCTGCTGCTCACACAGCCGCTCCAACATATGTAACGTGGAATTCCACCTGGTAGGTAGGTCACATATGATGCGATGTTCCGGCAGGCGGTGTCGGCGCTGCAGAGCCGCAATGCGCGATTTTGCCGTGCTGGAATGCCGCAAGTGAGCACACTCTAGGCGGACCTTGTGCAGCAGTGCATCAAGATCCGGATAGTCCCTCAAAAAACTCTGCACGACCAAATTGAGCACATGTGCCAGACATGGGATGTGAGTGAGGTTGCCGAGGCCCAGAGCTGCCACCAGATTTCGGCCATTATCACACACTACCATGCCTGGCTGGAGATTCGCTGCCACAAACCACACATCGCTCTCCTGCTTGATGGCATTCCAGAGCTCCTGCGCTGTGTGGCTTCGATTCCCCAAAGAAATTAATTTCAAGACGGCCTGTTGACGTTTGGCCACGGCTGTGCTCATGTCGGTCGTAACAGGTAAACGTTCATCACGGGTCCATGTGGAGGTGGACTGTGACGGCTCCTGCAGCGATGATTCTGAGGAACTGGTGTAAGAGGAGGAGTCAATGCGTACAGAATGGATTCCTGCAATCCTTGGAGTGGGCAGGACACGTCCTGCGCCACTCGCACAATCTGTACCCGGCTCAACAACATTAACCCAATGGGCAGTGAGGGAAAGGTATCGCCCCTGTCCATGTTGACTGGTCCACGCATCGGTGGTGAGGTGGACCTTGCTACTGACGGCGTTCAGTAGCGCGTGTTTTATGTGTCCCTCCACATGCTTGTGCAGGGCAGGGACAGCTTGCCTGCTGAAGTAAAAGCGGCTGGGCACATTGTACTGTGGGACTGCCAATTACATCAAGTCACGGAAGCTGTCAGTCTCCACCAGCCTGAATGACAGCATTTCCAGTGACAGAAGTTTGGCAATGCCTGCAGTCAGAGCCTGTGCTCGTGGGTGGTTTGACGGACGAGAAAGGCCGCCTTTTCTCCCATGCCTGTACTACTGATGGCTGTAGACTGGGCTGGGAGTGTGTGGATGACTGGGAAAGTGGTGCTGCGGGTGGAATTACAGTGGGTCTCTGGACAACAGGGCCAGAGGTTCTTCCACAGCGATCCTGGGAGGAAGCCGAACCAGCTGCGTGTGAGCTGGAGGAAGAGGCAACACGAGCTGAAGAGGTGGTAGCTGCCGCTGTTGGTTGGCCTAGCTCTTCAGTGTGTTTTTCTAACTCCGCCGCGTGCCTGTTGCGCACATGTTTCCACATGTTGGAGGTATTGAGGTTGCTGACATTTCGACCTCTTTTGACTTTGTGATGACACACCTTGCATTTGACATAGCAAATGTCATCTGCAACTGTGTCAAAAAAGGGCCAGACACTGCAAGTCTTGGGAGCACCCTTTTTGGCTTTTGGAACAGACATGCTCCTAACGGGTGCCAAAGTGGAGGCTACAGGCTGCGCAGTCTTCCCCCTCCCTCTACCTCTTTGGCCCGTTCTAGGAATCTCTTCCTCGGAGCTGCTCCCACCACCTTCCTGTCCCTCACGCCACGATGGGTCAAGGACCTCATCATCTACACTACCCTCTGCCACCAACTGCTCCTCCTGGGTAGTCTCAGCAGCAGAGCACGCACCAGAAAGTGGCACCTGAGTGTCATCATCAGCAGATGCGGCCTGCGATGTGGTGACCGGAGGCACTGGCCCACCCGCCTCTTCAGACTCAGAGAGAAAAAGCTGTTGGGCATCACTGCACCCTGCCTCTTCTTCTATTTCTCCAATGCTGCTTGGCTGGCCCCCTGTTTCCAAGCCAAGAGATTCAGAGAACAGAAGTAGAGACGGCTCCTGTCCTGGGCTCTCTGTCTGCCTGGCCAATTTGGCAGGTGGTGAAGAGACAGATGGCTGCTTTCCAGTGCTCTGTGTCTGAGAGGATGTGGCACTAATTGAAGTCGATGCGTTAGCTGCCATCCATCCGACAACGGCTTCAATTTGGTCTTCACGCAGCAGCGGTGTACGGCGCTCTGCGACAAAGCTGCGCATGAAGGACTGTTCCCTGGTGAAACTGGGTGCTGAGGAGTCACCGGTGCCCGCAGCAGGCACAGAATCCCCACGTCCTCTCCCTGCTCCGCGCCCACGCCCACGTGCCTTACTCCCTGCCTTCTTCATCTTGGTTGACTGATAAAGATAAGCAGAAAAGTACTAACGGCTTTGTGTGCTTATTCCTGAACAGCTCCGAGTCCTAACAGGTATAGGAAACATTAATTTTCTAAAGTGTGGACTAGACTTTAATATGAGCTAATGTGGCCTACACAAATGTAAAGTGGTGTGTTTGGTGAACTTTATTATTTATTTATTTTTTTTGGGCTGAACTGACAACAGAGAGAGCTGCAGTCACACGGAGACCGTGCAGACAGCCGTAAACGGCGCTGCAAGGCCAAAAAAACCTCCTCCACTTTATCCTATGTAGTGTTTTTCCACAAGTTAGCTGGATACGGGTGGAAAGACACTAATAGGAAATTTTTGAAAAAATGTGCAGCAGCCTGCACTACTTAAAACAAAAGGAAAATTGATTTTACGGTATGACGCAGTGAAGAACCCTGAGCTGGATACAACCAGGCTATGGCTGCTCACAGACTACAGGGCGAGCTGCAGTCACACGGAGACCGTGCAGACAGCCGTTAACGGCGCTGAAAGGCCCAAAAAACCTCCTCTACTTTATCCTATGTAGTGTTTTTCCACAAGTTAGCTGGATACGGGTGGAAAGACACTAATAGGAATTTTTTGAAAAAATGTGCAGCAGCCTGCACTACTTAAAACAAAAGGAAAATTGATTTTACGGTATGACGCAGTGAACAACCCTGAGCTGGATACAACCAGGCTATGGCTGCTCACAGACTACAGGGCGAGCTGCAGTCACATGGAGACCGTGCAGACAGCCGTAAACGGCGCTGCAAGGCCCAAAAAACCTCCTCTACTTTATCCTATGTAGTGTTTTTCCACAAGTTAGCTGGATACGGGTGGAAAGTCACTAATAGGAATTATTAGAAAAAATGAGCAGCAGACTACACTACTTGAAAAAAAAAAAAAAAGAACAGTATGAGGCAATGAACCACCCTCCCTGAACTGAATACAACCAGCTATGGCCTATGGCTGCACACAGACTAGAGAGTGGGCTGCACTCACACACACACACAGACCTTGCAGATCGCTGTGAAAACAGCGCTGCAAGGCAAAAGCAAGGTGATTAGTAGGTGAACACAGCGGTTGCTAAATTAGCCTTGGAAAAGCACAAAGAAGCAAATCGCTATCTCTAAACTGGCCCTCAGTCAGCAAACAGCGTCCTGTCACTAACTGAATTCACAGCAGAGTGAGCGCAAAATGGCGCCAGCGACTTTTAAACTGCATTATGACATCATTTCAACAGCCAATCACAGCCTTGCCAGTAGTTTCATGCCCTCCATGCTGAACAGGATGTGCCCACACTTGGAATCATTCTCATTGGCTGATTTCGTGCAAATTTGTGCAGTTTGAATCCTGGGAACTTCCGATTCCGGTATCCGATACGCGGCAAGTATCGGATCTCGGTATCGGAATTCCGATACCGCTAAGTACCGGCCGATACCCGATACTTGCGGTATTGGAATGCTCAACACTAAAGACCACACAACAGCATCCAAAGAACTGAAGGCCTCACTTGCCTCAGTTAAAGTCAGTATTCATGACTCCACCATAAGAAAGAGACTGGGCAAAAATGGCTTGCATGACAGAGTTCCAAGATGAAAACCACTGCTGAGTAATAAGAACATAAAGGCTCGTCTCAGTTTTGCCAGAAAACATCTTGATGATCCCCAAGACTTTTGGGAGAATACTCTGTGGATTGACAAGACAAAAGTTGAAGTTTTTGGAAGGTGTATGTTCCATTACGTCTGGTGTAGAAGCAACAAAGCATTTCTGAAAAGGAATATCATACCAACAGTAAAATATGGTGGTGGAAGTGTGATGGTCTGGGGCCGTTTTGCTGCTTTGGGACCTAGAAGACTTGCTGTGGTAAATGGAACCATGAATTCTGCTGTCTACCAAAAAATCCTGAAGGAGAATGTTCGGCCATCTGTTTGTGACCTCAAGCTGAAACGCACTTGGCTTATGCAGCAGGACAATGATCCAAAACACTTCAGCAAGCCCACCTCTGAATGGGTTAAGAAAAACAAAATTATGTCTTTGTAGTGGCCCAGTCAAAGTTATGACCTTATTGCGATTGAGATGTTGTGGCATGGCCTTAAAAAGACGGTTCATGCTCGGAACCCTTCCAATGTGGCTGAGTTACAACAATTCTGCAAAGATGAGTGGACAAAATTCCTCCAGAGCATTGTAAAGGACTCAAAGGCGCCAGTTATCACAGAAGCTTGATTGCAGTTGTTACTGCTAAGGGCGGCCCAACCAGTTATTAGATTTAGGGGACAATCACTTTTTCACACAGGGGCCTGTAGTTCTGGATTTCTTTTTCCCTTAATAATAAAGACCTTCATTTATAAACTGCATTTTGTGTTACTTGTGTTATCTTTGTTAATATTTACATTTGTTTGGTGATCTGAAACATTAAGTGTGACAAACATGGAAAAGAATAGGAAATCAGGAAGAGAGCGAACACTTTTCACATGACTGTAGAAGCCATAAATATCGAATAGTTGCCGCTTCTATTTTGCAGGAGGATGAAGGTCGCCTTCCCCCGTATCGCAATGCAGAAAGGAAGGGACTGTGCATTCAGATCTCTCCACTGCAGTTAAAGGGGTTAATTTGTTTTCCCAGGATACATGACAATTGTTGATAGGTGGTGGTCCGACTTGCAGGGACAGAACTGTGAATTTGTATCCCCCCGAGAATGAAGCCGCTGTGGGCACATTCAACTGCCACTCAAATTTTCTATGGGACTGGCGAGCGCCGGATTTGTCATTTTCCGGCAGTTCCATAGAAAGTGTTCCTGTTCCTCACCATTGTTAACATTCATTTACAGCAAGCGTGATCATAGCAATCTTATTTACATCTCAACCTAAACTATAATGGCCAACTGACCAGGGTGTGTCAATTGTTACATGACAGATCAGATACGCTACTGCGAGCTGGGCGTCTGTGTGTGCAGGACGTGATTTCTGGGTGGAAATGACATTTGTGAGATTCACCGATAAGGAAATTGGTTTACAAATCCCTGAAAAAGGCCATTATCTTATAACGTGCCTAGGGGCGATGTACTCATCTTACACCCCAGCATGTTGAATGAAGTTGGGGGTCCTTGCTGGGTGTATGGACTTATGCTATGGGAGCACTACACCCTTGCAGGCTGTCTGATGCCGATGACTTCAAATTTGAACAGTTTGATGTGGGAGACCACCAATCAATGATAAACTGTCTTTTACTAAACAGTAACTTGGTGGGAACTTCCCGATCGTTTCCTTTAACACATGGAGCATTTTCAACATCTTCACATACATTCTTCCGGTCCTTCTCAGAATGACTTTTTTCTATCTCACTCAGTCCTATATCTTCACTATTACCCAACACAATACTACAGTCCAGTAAGAGTCCTCTTCCCTCTTAAAGGTAATCTGTCACCACATTTGACCTATAGATCTAAACTATTAATATGGGTACACAAGTTATAGACTGCGGAGGAGAGTGATGCATGTGTGTCTCAGATCAGAGGCCTTGTTGCTGATAAATCCACTTTTATCACTTTATATAAACTAGCTGGACCGTGCAAAATTTTTGCACATTGGTTGTAGGGGGCGCAGGCAATTTCAGGAAAATCAAGCTGGTCAAATGTTAAGGTACAGTATTTAATGAGATGATGAACACAGAGAGGTATTTATATATGTAGATTGGTAATACAATAAATTGGTTTGATAAGAAGAGGCTAAAAAAATGTCTTGAGGTTGTGGTGCCACCTGCAGGTTATTGTTTTTTTTTTTTCTACAGGTTTCTGAAAATGAATGTTTAAACTGTATTTATTGATCAAACTGCGAATGTGTGGTTTGTTTGTGTCTTTTCTTGCTTAAGGGGGCAAGTTTACCTTTCAAATGGTGTATTATTTGTGTGTGTGGTGAGAAGTAATCACCGAAAAAGCAGTGCATGTTTACAAAAGTGTTTGCATATGCGACTCCACTGCAGTGAAGTGTGCAATCATCGAATGTGCCTGAAATCGGCTGGGCAAGGAGTTCGGCAAGCTGGAAAGACCCCAAGGCAAATGTTAGGATTTGTTTGTGATGTCTGTAAGCAGCTTTGGGGTAGTTTGGTGCCACCTGCATGTCATTTTTCCTTACTGCAGGTTTATGAAAATTAATGTTTAAACTGTATTTTGTGATCACATTGTGGATGTGTGTTTTGTTTGGCTATTTTCTTGCTGAAGGGGGCAAGTTTACCTTTCAAATGGTGTATCATTTGTGTGTGTGGGTGCAGTATGTACAGAGATACAAAGTAATCACCGAAAAAGTGTTTAGAAATAATATATAAGGATAAGCTCTTCCAGGCTATGGGTGATACACTGCCTGGAAGATAACTCCGCCTCCAGAGCTTGTTTTGTACAATAAGGGATGTCACCAGTGTGATGTGTTATAGTTACCAGTGTCACCAGTGTGATGGCTACTAATGTCACCAGCGTGATGTCTGAAGGTTCCCAGTGTCACCAGTGTGATGTGATGGTTCCCAGTGTCACCAGTGTGATGGCCACTCTCTGCTTCTTAGCTTGTGATGCCTTGGACCTCCTGCCCATGGCAGTCACTCTCTTCATCTCACGTTCTCTGTTCCGTCCTGGCGCATTACCTCTTGGAGTTATAAACTCTGGTCCATACTGCAAGGTGTCCTTCTCCCAGACCTATCTCTGATGCATCGCTCTGTCCTCTGGTCACTTCTCTCTTTTCCACTCTCTCTGTACTAAGCATCATACTATCCACTCCCTCAGTCTCCACTCATGTCAGGAACACCCACATCACGTAGGTTTTGTCACTAGTCAGGCCATAGGTCCGATTTTACTGCACGCTGGGCCCCATCTAACATCCTGAGAGGAAAGTATCTCTGTCTTACTTTAGCCCTCACACTCTGGGCTAGTGCCAAACAATAACTAACTCTCCCTACTGTCGGGCAGAAAACACTATCACCAATAACGCACCATACAGTATGTCACAATACACATTAGAATACACTGCAACAATACATCTGTCTTTAACAGGAAATGTGAGTAGTATGTCCACAATCCACTGCTACATGTGCATGAGCAACAAGCTGACACGTGCTGTACTACATGTACCAGAGTGACTAGCACCTTATCTGTGTGCGAACATCTTAGGCTGGTTTCACCCTTGCGTTTGGCTTTTCTGCGTATAGCTGCATACATCCTCCGTTAAGCTCCGCCCACGCTCCACCTACTTCCACATGCATCCTGCGTACCTATCTTTTACACTGGGTATGCAGGGACATGCGTTGTATGCGGATACGTCTGCATGCGGCATTTTAACGTGCCCGCCGACCGCATGGGAACGCAACTTTTTGCATTCCCGTGCTGTCAGCGGGCACGTCAAAACGCGCCATGCGGACGCATTGGCATACAACGCATGTCCCTGCATACCCAATGTTCAAGATAGGTACGCAGGATGCATGCGGAAGTAGGCGGAGCTTAACAGAGGATGTACGCAGCCATACGCAGAAAAGCCAAACGCAAGAATGAAACCAGCCTAAGTTTGGACTTTTCCAGTAACTAATAATGGTGCTATTCATAGACAGCAAAAATCTCCAAAATGCCAATAAATCAAAATATTAATCAGGCTAATAGATGTGTAGCAACGATTCACACCTCCAGTTACCCGTCAATCGATTGCTTTCCCTTATTTAAATTTATTTATTAACGGTGATGCTAAATCTGTTTTTCCGTCCAAGTAAGGCCCGGATTCAGGTCTCCTGATGTGCTTTCTGCCTATGAGGCCATCATGTTTGGGTCAGGGATATGGCCGATCCATAAATCACAGTCCGTCCAGTCTATGAGAGTTTCTTTTTGGAGAATCTAACTGTAATTAATACTTTATGTGCTAAATATCTGACTACCCCCACCATGCAGGACTCCGCATGCTAGAGAGGCCGTCCATCCTGCAGTTTGGGGCTCTTGGAGAGAGGGATCCATTTCAGTTGGTCTCATTCCTAACCTGAAGGCTTCCCGGAGAACCTGCATAGCCAATGCTTCAGAGTAAGGTCATGTCACACCAACCCTAAAAAGCCCCTTTTTTTTTGTTGCTTTGAGCTCTTAAATTCTTTCTATGAACCGCCTACCTCCTCGTGCCATGATTGATGATAACTGGTGGTAGGGGGTACATTTACTTAGGTTTCCATTGCGTTGGCACCAGTGTTGGCCACAAGTCTTGTGTTGCCTCAGCGGTGAACATCCCACCACAAATTCCAGCAGGAAGGAAACCCACAAATGTGAAATCAGACCCCATTGTAATTTTGATAATGACCCTTATTATTGCCAGCTGCTCTCATGAGCCCTCAGTGCCATCTGATTTTGCAGCACTCCATGCTCAGCCTCAATTAAAAATCCATGTGTAGGGGAAGGGGCGAGTATCAGGTATCTTCTGCGCTTGGGCACAATTCAATTTGGTCTTTCCATTTTCCAAGCTTCACATGAAAGCAGGGATTTAGCAGTCTGTTCTCGGAGAATGCTTCCTTAGACTTTTTAATCATCTTAAGAGCTGAACGCTGACATGATACAAACGTTTAGTGTTCACTGGAGCTTTGCTTATAATTAATTCCCCCTCTGACGGCTCCATGCAACCTATACAGAATAAAGATGTGATAACAACCCCCTCCCCCAGTATGCAGCTGCCCCCCTCCATCCTCAGCACCAGGTAGGGTGGGGGAGGATGCTGTGACATCACTTCCACTGGGTCTGACATATATAGAGTAGACTCTGCTGCAGTGCTCAGTATCTGGAGAAAGCCAGGCAGGCAGGTAGCACTAATCTCATTAAACCGATAATTGCAGCCTCTTCTCATTGTGGCAGCTGCTTCCGATCTGCAATATATCCATTTTATTTCTATCCAGGACCAGGGCTGTGAAACAAAAGGCTATAACACCCATCATCACTCCTGACTGTGCCCAGCTCCCCCAGCTGACAATGCTGTATATTGGGGTGTTATCTATAGCCCTGTGTGCAGTGCAAGGTAAGAGGGGTAATGGGGGTGGGGTGGGGGAGGGACTGCTGTCGGGTTGTTCTGCAGTATCTGTCCTTTCAGCACCAAGGACAGCAGAACCCTATAAGCAATGCAGGGTCAGCACCAAGGACAGCAGTGTCCATGAGCATGGGGTCTATAGAGCAAGACTGAGGATGGCATCTATTCAGGGGTACAATTGGCACTGATGCTGGTCTATGAGGTTTACATGGGTAAGGCAGGTTCAGAACTATCAGAGGAGGTTTAGGGTTTCAGATAAGACAGAAGCATATAAATCTAGGACGGTATGCCCCCACCCCCATCCTCGATGCTTAACCTACATATGAGTAAGACAGATTTCGGATCAGAGACAGAAGTTTAGACACCTGCTTGAGATGACCCAGTGTAGACGCTGATTAGTAGGATTAGGCTGGGACTGTTTGTTTGGTTGCCGGCAAAGATTCTCCTGCAAACCCCCAAAACTTCGATCCCTACTGGACTATACAGCAAGGTCACTGCACCATCCGCCCAGCTTGTGCTTCCCCTCCTGTCTTTGCTTTATCTTTCTCCTCTCCACCTTTATATCTTGTTCTTTCTTCTAATGCCCCCTGTGTTACATGTAATATGTTGTTTTCCCCTGGTCTGTAGAATTTGATACAATTTTATATAACATATCTGTAATGTCAGTTTCCAGTGCTCTTGGTTACATTTCCCTGTGGTTAGGAATCATTGCTTGTGGTCACAGGAGGCCTGGCATCTTCAGTCTTCATCTAGGAGGATACTTGCAGGCCTAGAGGTATACCTTGGAGTGTTTAGGGTACCATTGGGTGCTGGGGGTTAAGTCCCCAACTCAGCCAGGGATTCTGGGTAATAGACGAAGGTAATGAACTGAATTTCTACCCTTTATTGCGGATCAGTAACTACAGCCCAGATCATATCACCAGGATTATGTGCAGATGTAGTTTTCTAACTGCACCTCTAACCATTACAGAGGCTATAGGGTTCATGCCTAAGACTCGTTCTTCTCGTATCCACCCACCCCCAAAGAAACGTGGAGTGTCCTGTAAATACAATGATTTAATGTGAGATCAATGTGACCTGACCCAGCGCCAGAAAGGTACTGGAGAATCGGGTTATTTGCCATGGAACCTGCCCTCCGTATACTTTTTTGCTTCCATTATTATTTTTCAGTACCATAGTTAGTAGTTTTTTTTTTTTTTCTGCAGTAATCTCCTTTCCTGCATCCAGCCGGGACACTGAAGATGACACTAAGGTAAGGTGTCCCTCTGGCCATGAATCCCATGGAGGGGCAGGTACAAGTTCTCCCTAATAGCTGTAAGGTCACAGAAGATGTTATGTATCTACATCCTGTCCTGGACTTGTAGTCTCATGATCAGGGTGAAGGTGAGGTGACTGCAAGGACAAAAGTCTTCTAATATTTCTCCATCATTACCCAGCCCACATCGTGATTTTTTTTCACTGTTGCCAATGGAAAAGTTTTAGATTTTTTTTCTTTAAGAAACCTGCATTTTATTCTTGCCAATTTTGTGGCCAAAACTATTCAGACTGACCCGAATTTTGGTTTTCACATTTTACAGTTTGAGTGTTTTTCACTGCTTTAGTCGGACGTTTCTGTGGTCACTGACTTACAATTATCAACATTTCATAAGTTTTTACACTTTTATTGACAAATCCATGAAGTTTCTGTAAAGCCTCAATAATCACAGAACTGCCCCTTATTCCCCAGACTTCTGCCCCTTACTCTCCAGACTTCTGCCCTGCCCCCTGGGAGCTGGATTTCGGCTTCTGGGCAGATCCTGACTGATGGCCGCCCATTCTTGTCTCATCAGAGCTCAGAGTTATCACAATTTCTGGGGTTTGGGACATCTAGAATGATTGTCTGGAGAAGAGAAGGTAACGCTGCCATGTATCCTACACATCCTGACAGTAAAGCCTCCTGATACCACTCATGTGGGGGCTTTTCATCCATGGAGGGGGCTCAGTCACAATTTTGTCTAAGATCACTCAACAAAGAATGGGATCTAAACCGCCTATAAGAGCACCTTCTCCCATCATCCAGGACAATGTGGTGATAAGAAGCACAATGGAGACTGTCAAAATTGATTAAAAAAAATTGACTTTTTGGGCCCATGGTCAGGAAACTGCCTAAATCTCAGTCCCAGTAATAAGCTGCGGTGAATCCTCAAAAAGAGACAAAACTCAGAACCTGTGATAACTCCAAGCTCTGATGAGAGAAGAACGGGCGGCCATCAGTCAGGATCTGCCCATAAGCCGATATCCAGCTGCTGGGTCGAATGGCAGAAGTCCTGAGAACAAGTGGCAGCGCTGGGAATATTGAGGCTTTATAGACACTTAATGGATTTGTCAATAAAATGTAACAAGCTATGGAATATTTATAATTGTCTGTCAGTAATGACAGAAACAGTTGACTAAAAGAGCTAAAAAACACTGAAAAGGCAAAATGTGAAAAAAAAAGTATCAGTCCTAGAAGACTTAGCACCGACTGTAAATGAATTAGGGGTTCAGGGTGCCCTGCGTTCTGTATATAGTATAAGGACATAACGTTCATCATTGTGTAATGTCCTAATTTGCTATGGACAATGTCCTCGAGAGCAGTGATGTTGTCGTGCAGAACACGTATGATCTACCGTACTTGTAGAGAGCAGTGTGATGTCGTTGCGCATAGCACCTATGATCTACTTGTAGAGAGCAGTGTGATGTCGTCGCGCAGAGCACGTATGATCTACTTGTAGAGAGCAGTGTGATGTCGTCGCGCAGAGCAGGTATGATCTACTTATAGAGAGCAGAGTGATGTCGTCGCGCAGAGCACGTATGATCTACTTGTAGAGAGCAGTGTGATGTCGTCGCGCAGAGCAGGTATGATCTACTTATAGAGAGCAGAGTGATGTCGTCGCGCAGAGCACGTATGATCTACTTGTAGAGAGCAGTGTGATGTCGTCGTGCGGAGCATGTATGATCTACTTGTAGAGAGCAGTGTGATGTCGTCATACGGAGCATGTATGATCTACTTGTAAATAGCAGTGTGATGTCGTCATACAGAGCATGTATGATCTACTTGTAAATAGCAGTGTGATGTCGTCGTGCGGAGCATGTATGATCTACTTGTAAATAGCAGTGTGATGTCGTCGTGCGGAGCATGTATGATCTACTTGTAAATAGCAGTGTGATGTCGTCATACGGAGCATGTATGATCTACTTGTAAATAGCAGTGTGATGTCGTCATACGGAGCATGTATGATCTACTTGTAAATAGCAGTGTGATGTCGTCGTGCAGAGCAGGTATGATCTACTTATAGAGAGCAGAGTGATGTCGTTGCGCAGAGCAGGTATGATCTACTTATAGAGAGCAGAGTGTCGTTGCGCATAGCACCTATGATCTACTTGTAGAGAGCAGTGTGATGTCGTCGCGCAGAGCACGTATGATCTACTTGTAAATAGCAGTGTGATGTCGTCGTGTAGATCACGTATGATCTACCTCTATAGAGCAGTGTGATGTTGTCATGCAGAGAACGTATGATCTACTTGTAGAAAGCAGTGTGAGGTCGTCGTGCAGAGCACGTATCATCTACTTGTAGAAAGCAGTGTGAGGTCGCCGTGCAGAGCACGTATCATCTACTTGTAGAAAGCAGTGTGAGGTCGTCGTGCAGAGCACATATGGTCTACCTCTATAGGTATATATGAAAAAGAAGGCAAAAAAGCCAGGAAAAACGACCAAAGAAAGTCCATATGTAAATATGTACAAAAAACACTTTATTAAGGAATTTACAAAGGACAGTACAGAATCAGAATGTAAAAATGGTGCAAGGAAAAAACATCCATTGAAGAAAAGTACAAAAAACAAGCAAGTGTGAACGGACACATGGAACCCTCACATACAAAATATTGATATTGCAAAATTGGGACAAAACCCAGCAATATTCAAATTATAAAAGGCATATCAATATGAGTGTCAGTCAGGAAATTCAGATTACACACCGGAAATCCTCATGCTAGTAAACCAAGATTTACCAAAATTAGCAGCAGCATGTTGGATTCTATAGGGTATATAGGAAAATTCCCAATCTACCACAGTATAGCAGAGACATAATAAAAATTTTTTTTTACATACCACAGCTATAAGATGTGAGGGTTTACAGGAGCCGTCGACACACCCCAACGATCGTTTCGGACACCTTCCTTCCTCAGGGGGCATGATGGCAAGTGTCTGAAACGGGCGTTAAACAGTAGTGACCACCGGAAATAAAACGGTTTCAACCCGGAAGTGTAAGGGTATCCATGGAGACCGGCACACATATACAATATGTTACCGAAACCTGCGCAGCGCAGCACATGGTGTCCCCTCCAAAAAGCAGCACAAGCCCTGCGCCACAACACACCAGGGAAAAGCACGGGGCCCCGTGTATTTCACCAGCGGGCGGGCAGCCGGGCGAGCGCCGGAAAAAGGAGGCGGGGCCAGAGTCGCGCATGCGCAGGAGGGACAAATGGATGAAAGCCACCATATTGAATAAGGGCAACAGGTATGGAACAAGACAAAATAAATGATCATAGCCGCACAGCTAATCCATTGTACCAAGGACACAGGATACCCAAGAATGGGAACTAATATATATTACATAGGGAAGGCATCATTCTATATAAGGCCACTAGTTTACCCATACCCATGTGATCATATTAGTAAACATTCACTATACCTACCAGGATATAAATGTACCTAGAGACAATAGATCACATCCAAGTGGGGAATAATATGACAAATAATGATCAAAAAGGAACATAATCACATATCACAATCACAATAACTATGGACATACAATTATAATTACAATACAATCATGAGCAATATATATATATATTAATGTGTTGTGTGATGTTATTGTACAGAGCACGTATGATCTACCTCTATAGAGCAGTGTGATATTATTGTGCAGAGCACGTATGATCTACCTCTATAGAGCAGCGTGGTGTCGTCGTGCAGAGCACATATGATCTACCTCTATAGAGCAGTGTGGTGTCGTCGTGCAGAGCACGTATGATCTACTTGTATAGAGCAGTGTGATGTCGTGCAGAGCAGGTATGATTTACCTCTATAGAGCAGTGTGATGTCGTCGTGTAGAGCACGTATGATCTACTTGTATAGAGCAGTGTGATGTCGTGCAGAGCAGGTATAATCTACCTCTATAGAGCAGTGTGATGTTGTCGTGCAGAGCACGTATGATCTACCTCTATAGAGCAGCGTGGTGTCGTTGTGCAGAGCACGTATGATCTACCTCTATAGAGCAGTGTGGTGTCGTTGTGCAGAGCACGTATGATCTACCTCTATAGAGCAGCGTGGTGTCGTCGTGCAGAGCACGTATGATCTACTTGTATAGAGCAGTGTGATGTCGTGCAGAGCAGGTATGATTTACCTCTATAGAGCAGTGTGATGTCGTCGTGTAGAGCACGTATGATCTACTTGTATAGAGCAGTGTGATGTCGTGCAGAGCAGGTATAATCTACCTCTATAGAGCAGTGTGATGTTGTCGTGCAGAGCACGTATGATCTACCTCTATAGAGCAGCGTGGTGTCGTTGTGCAGAGCACGTATGATCTACCTCTATAGAGCAGCGTGGTGTCGTTGTGCAGAGCACGTATGATCTACCTCTATAGAGCAGCGTGGTGTCGTCGTGCAGAGCACGTATGATCTACCTCTATAGAGCAGTGTGGTGTCGTCGTGCAGAGCACGTATGATCTACTTGTATAGAGCAGTGTGATGTCGTGCAGAGCAGGTATGATCTACCTCTATAGAGCAGTGTGGTGTCGTTGTGCAGAGCACGTATGATCTACCTCTATAGAGCAGCGTGGTGTCGTCGTGCAGAGCACGTATGATCTACTTGTATAGAGCAGTGTGATGTCGTGCAGAGCAGGCATGATCTACCTCTATAGAGCAGCGTGGTGTCGTTGTGCAGAGCACGTATGATCTACCTCTATAGAGCAGCGTGGTGTCGTCGTGCAGAGCACGTATGATCTACCTCTATAGAGCAGTGTGGTGTCGTCGTGCAGAGCACGTATGATCTACTTGTATAGAGCAGTGTGATGTCGTGCAGAGCAGGTATGATCTACCTCTATAGAGCAGTGTGGTGTCGTCGTGTAGAGCACGTATGATCTACTTGTATAGAGCAGTGTGATGTCGTGCAGAGCAGGTATGATCTACCTCTATAGAGTAGTGTGGTGTCGTCCTATATAATGTGATATCCCTGTAGATCTGTCATGTCATATTGTGTTAGGTTAGTGGATGGGTTCCTGTGTCCTCTGGAGAAGATTAGCTGGGATGCGATGATGGCAGGGATGTCACTGCGTTGGCTGCAGGTTCTGGAACAATCTGTTAATAAATGGCTGAGATTAAGCACTGATTCTACTGGAGGCCGCAGCTCGGATCTCTTCTGCTTCGGCACCAGGTTTGGCTCCTGGCTAATCATATAACTGGCAGGATTAGGCCTGGGAGGACAGATCCTTCCTGGCACATAATGCAGCATCACATTGTGCATTTCACCACAGCTGAGCACATTACACACAGATCACATATTCCACAATACGACATGATTCATACACCGGGGTTATGGGCAGTGAAGAGCCGACTGCTGGGGACATTAGACAGCCGCTAACTCTACAATGTGCATCTTATTACGCTTCTGCGCCATTATAACAGGAGCGGCTGATATCTGTCTGTGTAGTGGATGAAGGACCTTCAAGCCTAGAAGGGATCTATAGATTCCTTTGCCCTACACAAAGAGACAAAGGGTCATGGGGGTAGGAAGGTTTCTGTACTTGTCACTCATCCATTGAAGAGCACTACAGGATCCAGCCTAAAATGACTGATAACAGAAAGCAGTAGACCGTAGGTTTTTGTATATTGCTAACAATAATTCAGCACCATGGGGACAAACATGGAGTGGAGGGAGAGACTGCTCCCAAATTACACCATATCTTGTATTCTAATCCAGTGCAGGGTTCACAATTTTGCAATTTCAAAGTGTAAATCTGTCTGCACAGCTCCTGTTCTACTGATTAGCATTCTGACTCTCTTCCTATTTAGAAAAACCAAACTGCCTCCAGCATTACAGAAGCTCAGCCAGTCTAGCCACAAGCTTGCTGCCGGTTTCCAGTTATAAGACTGACACGTGTTCTCATCTCGAGCTGTCTGTCAGCTTTATCGAAGGGTTTGTTTTCTTGCGCATTGTGAAAGATTGAGATTTCCCTCTAAAATCACTCATTGACGGCTCTGATGAATTATTTGCGGACACTATTCTTAGCGGAGGTTTCACAACAAGGAACAGTAATTAAGGAACAGTAAAGGAAGAAAAGGCTGCAGTGAGGGTTAGATCATGTAGAACTACAAGTGACACAATATCATGTCTGTGACAAGTACTGCTGGAACTGGCCCCTAACCTGTGCTGTGACACAAGATGCCCGACAGAAAAAAGTTCTGCAGCTTTTCTAGTAGATGCTTCAATCCTTGACTTTCATCATGGTCATTTACTGACAGGTTTCTGTTCTCATACAAAAACTCAGAAGAAATTGTGCTACAATGTGAGAACTATCAGCCTGAACACAATGGTATCCGACCATCTGGACAGGAGGGAGATTCCTGCTGCTTTGTGTGTACAGCAGCGGATTGTGGAAACTAGATACATTGCAACAGACCCTCAGCAGTTTACATGTTCTTGTCCGCTCCTTGCAGTGACCATTACATCACTGGGTGCAGTCGCTGCTCACACTTTTTGCTTCCCCCAGGTGATGAAATGCATTGTGGAAGTGATTTCTGACACTTTGTCCAAACCCAACCCTGTTCCCACCAGTGAGGACTGCCTGGAGACCCTCCGAGGAGGTGAGTTTGGTCACTGCAGGGATTGAAATGGAAGCTATTATGCCCCAAAAGAGGCTAACCCCTTTACCACAGTTGCATGCATCTTGTACTAAAAAAAAGCATTTTTGGAAAGGAGATCCATGACATATTGGGCAGTTTTCTTCTCAGGCGATTTATGGCCACGGACTAAGTCAATGCAGGATTAATATATAAACTTACATGTTAGACATCACAACGCGCTCACTGACTGGCCCTCGCACACTGACCAGCACTGGGGTGCTTACAGCGGCTGCTGGCGGGGAGGCATGTCACCAGACCTGCCCATTCCCATAAGGAATTCCACCATTGGAGGAGGCTGATGGGTCAGTCTGCGAGCTCACTCTGATATCTAACAGGTAAGTTTATAGGTTTTATTTATTTTCGCCACATTCTACTTTAATTTAGTCTGTAGCCATAAATCAGCTGAGAAAACTGAAAAATGCGTAAGGCATCACAATTCCAAAAATGCTTTTTAGCCCAAAATACATGCATTTAGGTGACTACAATTTAAAGGGACCCTCTGGACATCTTTTTAGGACAGTCACCCCACACTGATAATGAGCTAAGCGCACAGCGTGGTAGGAGATTTTGCTCCTATAAATAAAAACAAAAAAACAACACCTTCAGGTTCTGCAGGACAGAGGCAGTGATCAGAACGCTAATTTCTAATAATAATGAAAAAAATACTACTTGGGTGCATAGTGGGTGAGGCGAAGGCTCCTGTGCACTACTGATGCTGCGTACCTTGCCTCCCTATGACAGCACTGGCTTGCAGGAGCTTTCACTGCACACAGGGCTGTCAATCACTAGTGAAGGAGGCAGAGCAGTGCACCGGGCCGCCTGGCCAAACCAAGGATGCGATCAACATCCTAATCTCTATAATCATCATTTTCTTATCACTGACTCAGTTCTGCAAAATTCTGAAAACCCCAGATTAATCAAAAGAGGGTTTTTTCACATCAGTGTTAAGGAGGATTATCTTTATCAGAAATATACTCCAGTCCCCGGCTGTGGCACGTTTCTGTTGTAACTTACTGCGCTTTTGTGGGTTAAAGTGTAATGAATTTGTCAGGTCTGCTCAGGTTTCCCCTTCCCAGCATAATATCTTGTCCGAGGGTCCCACACACAGTGCTCCCTCCCATGTATATAATACACTACAAGACATGCCATGTCTAAAGTGTATGTAGCCCCGGCCCACGTCCATGTGCTGTCCAATATTCTGATCGTGGAAAGTTCTTGCAAACATAAATGGTCTTCCAGATCCTCAGTTTTCATGTGTGATTTATTCTAGATGAAAGGATCATTTCCATCCTGCGCCACCAGAACCTGCTCAAGGAGCTCCAGGACCTCGCGGCTCAAGGTGAGATTACTAGTGGAGATCTCTGCTTGTGGTCAGTAAAGGTGGATATTTCTAATAACAGTCTAACCAAAGCAGGTGTAAGCTGATGTACAGTCCGCACGGCATCAAGACTGTTTTCTTTCACTGACAAAAAGCAGAGCTCATAACTTAATTTTTTTTTTCTGACACACAAAAATACTAAGTTATTCTATTGGGTTGCTGTGACCAATATTCACAGGATGGGTAGCAAATGAGGTAATGGGCCACCGTGTGCACGATGCCGAGCTGGCAGGTAATATTGAGCCCTTTTACCGCATCTGTGATGTAATCTCAGGGTCCGCGCTGCTCTCATGGCAGGTAATATTGAGCCCTTTTACCGCATCTGTGATGTAATCTCAGGGTTCTCCACTCATGTTTCTGCAATCCCACTGGTTGATAGACACGAGGGCACTCACCATAGAAATGGAGGTGATATTTATAGGATCATCAGCTCCATCCCCAGATGTAACTACTCCCTGAGGAATACAACTCTCACCATTACTGACACAGAGCCTTCCAGCAGTAGTCATGGCTGCTGCTTTGTGATCAGACATGCGACACACACCTTATACTACAGTCCCAGCTCATCAATTTCTGCTGACAACCAACCTGTATAACGTGTAAGGTTGTCAGCCCTGCCCTTTTACTGACAAGCTCTTTCCACGTACTCTCTTTCCAAGGTGCAATGCTTTTCCAACATTCATCCCTGGCTACAGTCAGTTCATAAGTGTAGTCTGATGGTTAATATAACCCGTTCTGTATAGGCTGTCTGGATTTAAATCACCAAATTTCCCATTTAAATGTCACCTCCTTAGGAGCCATGGAGAGACTCACGAAGCAGAAAAAGAATGGTGGTTTTGTGGAGGAGTTATCCGGCATCCTTGAGAAACAGCTTAATAAGCCCCTGCCATCCGGTGAGTGTCGCGGCAACTCTGATCTCCTCCCTCACAACCTTGAGGTTCTCTGCAGTCCAGAATCCTCTGATCATGTGATACTACCCCGCTGTGCCCCTCACACCACATGATAAGCAGAGGATTAGATCAACCACTTAGATTGTGCCCAGAATGTCCAATATATTCCCAGCATTCAGCAATGGAAGCCATCATCCCACAGGTGGCGGGTGGGAGAGGGGCTTATTCTATATCCGGAGCCCTCTGTAGTACAAATAACCCCAGCATACTGTGGCTTCAGCCCACAAGCTGTGGCGTTCCAGGACGTACTAAACAGAATGAAGAAAAGGAATAAAGATAATAATTTATAGGTCCAAAGAGATGAAGAGGTGTTATAGATTTCTCATGCATCTTGGATATGAAATGAACATGATTTATATATGTAGACAATTAGGAAATAAACACATATCCCATATATACAGGTGTATATTACATTCCCTGTGCTTTATAGGCAGGGAATGAACATGGAGTATATGTAGAGAATAGGAGAATGAACACATATCCCATATAAACAGGTGTATATTACATTCCCTGTGCCTTATAGGCGGGGGATGAACATGAAATATGCCATTTATTTCATGTTCATTCCCCACCTATAAAGCTCAGGGAAGGTACCGTAATATACACCGGTCTACATGAGTTATGTGTTCATTGCTCTATTATCTACATATATGTCATGTTCATTCCCCACCTATAAAGTTCAGGGAATATAATATACACCTGTTTATATGGGATATGTGTTGATTTCCTAATTGTCTACATATAAATCATGTTCATTTCATATCCAAGATGCATGAGAAATCTATAATACCTCTTCATCTCATTGGACCTATAAGTTATGTTCATTCTTTTTAGTACGTCCCGTAACTTCTGTGCTATTTAACTCAAATGACTTCTACAAGGAGTTCAAGATACTTTGTTATTTTCCACCCAAAGCTCAATGTGTCACTGTAGTGGTAGCACAGATAACCATGATAGTCACACCTATCTGATGTGTAGTAGAGACAAAACCTCTCTGTTTCCAAGAATAACAGGTCAAATTCTGAATATGTGTTTTGAATGTGAAGAGAGCAGGGAAGAAAAAATAAACAGAAGAAAGCAAAAACTATTTAAAAAGTGTAAAGTATCACACAATAAAATTATGATTTTTGGGCCAAATTCTTCTAAATGGTAAATAAATATTTATCAAAATCAAAATAACTTTTTATTTTTCAGCGTTAACAGTTTTGGCATTTGTATCACTTATTTTTTGTGACTTTTTATCGCTTGTTAAGCTAAACTCAGAATTATCCCCAAGCACCTAGAAACCCCAAAGCCCAACCTCAATGACAAAAAAACCCATCAAATAAAAAAATAGGCCAATCTTTAAAAGGTCTATTTTATATAAGAACTGAGGATAAATGGAAAAAAAAGTAGCCAGAAAAAAAGAGGCAGAAATGCAATAAGGCTAGTAATGGATTTGTTATTGCAGCATAAAATACTGTAAAGGCAGCAGTTTCCCCCCTTAAAAGTAAACTGGATAAAAACATTTTTTTTATCTCCTCTAATGATGCAGCAAAGTCCCAAGGTCCTGCTCTTCTGGAAAACTATCCAGTAAGAGATGAAGTGAAGAGGCAATCCGAGGAAGAAGAGCGCAAAAGAAGCTCAGAGCGTCCAGAGGAAGACGACAGTGCCGAAGAGCTAGAAAGCAATGAGATCAGTAAGAGGGAAGAAACCTCCGAGGATGAAGAGATGGATAACCGCATCACAGACGAGATCAACGAGATGGAGCTCCCCAAAGACAACCAAGAGGACGCCAGCGAGAGACGCACGTCTGAGGAGACAAAGACCAAGAAAGATCAAGAGGCTGATGGGAAGGAGGATTCCCACAAGCAAGACAGCAACGAGACCAACGACGAGGAGGATGAGACCCAACGAGAAGACAGTGAGTACAAACTGGAAACCTTCATGTTCCTCTGCTCATTATGCAATAGATCTGTATAAAATAAGAACCTAGCTGAGAGGGAGGGACGGCGTCCAGTCCTGTGCAAGTCAAACAGAATGACTGCATTACACTATTCTTAATGATTTTTCCTATTCATTGATCTATAATAAAACTTGTAGGCATTATTTTGATTAAAAAAAGTATACAGGAAGGCGCCCAATTCTTTCCAGTTTGCATTTTCCCCAAACGTAACAGCTTGAGTACCATCAGGACCCGAATAATAGAATCGATTCATGTTTTCTTAGATCATTTCTAAGGTTTGTTTTGACCTTGAGGCAATTCATATGTCAAATTCAGCAAGGCTTTTGTGTGTTTTATACACTGTTTTTTTCCAATTAATTTCCCAACATTGTTACGCACTGCCCTAATGGAGTCCAAAATTAATGTTCACCTGTAGAGAGAATGGGGGAAAAAAATTCTCGACTAGTGTCCTGGAGATGATTGCACCAAAATGCGTCAACATTTTGAGAAGTGAAATAATGCATCAGCTGAAAACCTTTGGATAATAAACACCATGGCCACATTGTCAAACTGGGGGGAAGGGGGGAGAGGATTGAACAGAACAAGTGTAAAAGTAGTACTAAAGCCGTAATCCTTTTTGTTTTGGGCGCCAAATTTCTAAACTAAAAGTTTAATATTTGTTTTCTTTCCATCAAGCCAACATCGTGCATGAGATTTTTTAAAAACTGCAACAAAATTATCTGGAGCAGAAATTATTCAGTTGTCTACAAACCTTAGACAGAAATAGGACGTATCTGCAGCTCCAGAGGAGGTTGTTCACACTTCAGCTGGGTTCTGAACCCATCGTAACCCACAAGACATGATGTCATGCCATTTACCTTCCAGTCTGTTATTCAGGTTTGGATGTAACAGTTTATACTCCAGAATTTTGTTTCTTTCTTCTTGCAGACTCCATGAGGTTTCCTGAAGACTCCAAACCTGAATCTGACTCCAGCAAGGAAACCAAACAAGACGCAGAAACAACCGACTGCGCAGAGAACCCCAGGAGTGATGACGACACATCATCCAAAGATCTAGGAGACTCTAAAAGATGGAACAAGATGGACGAGCTCGCCAAAGAGCTGCGAGCCAAGAAGTGTGCCGCCAGACAAAGCGAGGATGACTCTGACACGTTAATGAAGATTCCACCCAAAGAGCCTAAATATGATCCAAGGAGCCAGGTGGTCGAGGACCAAACACAATGGCAGCGATCCCATGAGGACAGTGTCGAGACCGAGGCTCCAATACTAAAAAGGGCAGAGGAAGAGGGCAGTGCCAACAGGAAGACTGAGGTTAGTGCTAGTATATCAGTCATCATCAGACCGATGCCAACTTATCGGATCATGAAGCGATCAGCTGTTGGACCTGATATTGATGGCCTATGTCCAGAATAGGTTATTAATTCTAGATGCCCTGCCTTCCTCGTGTTATTAATTCTAGATGCCCTACCTCCCTAGGGTTATTAATTCTAGATGCCCTGCCTTCCTCGTGTTATTAATTCTAGATGCCCTGCCTTCCTCGGGTTATTCATTCTAGATGCCCTGCCTTTCTCGGGTTATTCATTCTAGATGCCATACCTTCCTCGGGTTATTCATTCTAGATGCCCTGCCTTCCTCGGGTTATTCATTCCAGATGCCCTGCCTTCCTCGGGTTATTAATTCTAGATGCCCTGCCTTCCTCGGGTTATTCATTCTAGATGCCCTGCCTTCCTCGGGTTATTCATTCTAGAAGCCCTGCCTTCCTCGGGTTATTAATTCTAGATGTCCTGCCTTCCTCGGGTTATTAATTCTAGATGCCCTGCCTTCCTCGGGTTATTAATTCTAGAAGCCCTACCTTCCTCGGGTTATTCATTCTAGATGCCCTGCCTTCCCCGGGTTATTCATTCTAGATGCCCTGCCTTCCTCGGGTTATTCATTCTAGATGCCCTGCCTTCCCCGGGTTATTCATTCTAGATGCCCTGCCTTCCTCGGGTTATTCATTCTAGATGCCCTGCCTTCCCCGGGTTATTCATTCTAGATGCCCTGCCTTCCCCGGGTTATTCATTCTAGATGCCCTGCCTTCCTCGGGTTATTCATTCTAGATGCCCTGCCTTCCCCGGGTTATTAATTCTAGATGCCCTGCCTTCCTCGGGTTATTCATTCTAGATGCCCTGCCTTCCCCGGGTTATTCATTCTAGATGCCCTGCCTTCCTCGGGTTATTCATTCTAGAAGCCCTGCCTTCCTCGGGTTATTCATTCTAGATGCCCTGCCTTCCTCGGGTTATTCATTCTAGATGCCTTGCCTTCCTTAGGTTATTCATTCTAGATGCCCTGCCTTCCTCGGGTTATTCATTCTAGATGCCCTGCCTTCCCCGGGTTATTCATTCTAGATGCCCTGCCTTCCTCGGGTTATTCATTCTAGATGCCTTGCCTTCCTTAGGTTATTAATTCTAGATGCCCTGCCTTCCTCGGGTTATTCATTCTAGATGCCCTGCCTTCCCCGGGTTATTCATTCTAGATGCCCTGCCTTCCTCGGGTTATTCATTCTAGATGCCCTGCCTTCCCCGGGTTATTCATTCTAGATGCCCTGCCTTCCCCGGGTTATTCATTCTAGATGCCCTGCCTTCCTCGGGTTATTCATTCTAGATGCCCTGCCTTCCTCGGGTTATTCATTCTAGATGCCCTGCCTTCCTCGGGTTATTCATTCTAGATGCCCTGCCTTCCTCGGGTTATTCATTCTAGATGCCCTGCCTTCCTCATGAACATGCTGGGGATCCTCCACAATACTGCTACAGTAAATCACAGCCAATTTCCCATACAGCAAATCTGCAGCATATATGCTCAATGTGCACATACACTAACATTTCTATTTTTTTGTGCTATTGTTTCTTCACAGGAACAAGAACTGGAGAGTTTGGCTGCCATCGAGGCAGAACTAGAAAATGTTGCCCACAAGCTGCATGATCTGAGGAGGGGATGAAAACCAAGAAGAGAAAAGAAATTAAAAAAAAAAAAAAAAAAAAGTTGCAAAAAATAAATTTAGCCATTGCACCTTCTATGTTTTCAGGCTTAACCCCATGATTGCTGGAAACAATTCATGAGAATCTCCTGCAGCAACCATGGGGTTAAACACTTTGTAGTTCTATCACTGTCCCGTAGTAAAGCTGGTACGGCTGCCAAAAAATCATTATTTTTAGAGAGTGGAGAAGCGTGCTCATAAGCTCCATGGTGGCAGCAGCGGTGTGTGTGAGGGGCTGAGGTGTCTGTTCTCATCCTGCGGTATTTCCAATGTTCTCAGCTCTTTACTGTCACTTCTTAATCTTTTTGTTAGATGAACATATTGCAATAACTTGTTACTTTTTGATTACAATCTGGGGCAAGATTTGTCCTGTACAAAAAAATATATATCTTACAGGGAAATAAAATGTTGGATTTTTCCTTTATGTCTTCATTTCTTTATTTAGGGGCCAGACTCTGACTACTCACCTACCTATAGACTAGATCTATAAGCCGTAAGTGACAAGCTATTGAGTAATCGCAGAGTAAAGCCACCACCAGGGGGAGCTCCCTGTATGCAGAGATAAATAAGAAGTCGGGGTACAAGCCAGAGAGTCAAAGCCGGTCGGGAAACGTGATATCAGAGACGGAAGACAAGAGGTGGGGTTCAGAAATCTGGCCGAGTCATACACTGTAGGGAAACAACCAGACGAACACCAAATCAGGGATAGGGATCTAATACAAATACGGGAAGTCAGAGGCAGAAGGATCACCAGGGTATACGGGTCAGCAGCTCTAGCCTGGAAGCATTCATTTTTTTGAAAGAAAATGGGATTAAAATCCAACTATTGATTTCTCCATTTCCACCCACTTTAAGTGCAAATAGTTTAGGCAGTTGATCATTTAATTTTGTTTGTAAACGAATGATCTAATAATGGCGATATCATCAGCTGACAGGGAAGATAAACTATTACACATCCGATATATACAGGTTGGTTGTTGGCAGGAATAGAGGAGCCTTTGCTACTATAGTATTAAATGATCAGGTGTGTGGATCTCATGGTTGGAGTAGTTTTCCAAAAAATAATATGGTGATCATGTCTGTAGGTCTCATTCTGGCATCTGTCAAATTTAGATCTATACAAAGTTTTTAAAGGTCCATAATTTAGAATTTTTTATCTTTTAACATACACTTACACACAGGGTCGTACTGAGGTGCCAAAATGCCCAGCGGTAAGTGACTGGGGCCTACAGTCGAGGTACCTGGAAATATTACATTAGCCTCTTCCACAAATTATAAACATAATAGAATATAAATACACAGTTAATGTAGCAACCTCGGTATTCTCTTACATTAATGACGAGGTGCTCCTTTGTCATGCTCATACAGGGTGGTAGGGAGCCCACTCCAACACAGGGGCCCTTTGGGGGATTCGCTGCTCCCCTGTGGGTGATTCACTGCCTGTATATATTGTATACATATAATTTTGAGGTGTACACCTTATTCTGACCCTTGTACACACAATGATTAATTTCAATGACTTCTTGTTTTTGGTGCTAAGTATGGCAGGTTTCTGCACGTGAACTTCACATGATAAGTGCCTCATTATAATAAATTGCAGCTAATCAGCCGGTGATTATGTGTCATTTGCATATTGTGCCGTATTATAATATATGAGGACAATTAAAGAATGGAAAGCCTCTAATGCTGGACAGCGGGACATCTACGGGGAGTTGGGGAATAATTATAGACTGCGACCATGTTCTTTTCTCAATCAAAAGTTATTTTCCAGCTAAGAGCAAATTCTCCTAGCAGTGTGTAATCTCTAGGACGGTGCTTTACTGACTTGTGGACATGTAACGAGCACTTGATCTGATAAGCAAACAGCATATGAGTGGTCTTGTGCCCACCATGCTAACAGGACTTGGCTCCGGCAGTGAGAGTCAATTCCAGGGGCAGGAGCTGCTGAGATTTACCCCAGAGCAGTGAATCCATTCCCTGTCCTGGATTTTTGACACTTTGATGTATCCTATAAAAACCCTGGAAGTTTGCATTTGACTACACGTCTGAAGAACTGTCCCCTGCTTATAGCCAATGGCTGCACAAGTTTATTTCATGGCTATCTGGCCATTTGCCTGCTGTGAGTGGATGACGTTACGGATGCACCACAACAGCCCCATGAACCAGAATACCAAGGGGAAGATCCCCCTCTGGGACGCTCCCTAATCTCATCCCTAGGGCTTCTCCATAAGACTGTAATTATAACCACAATCCGGGTTATCCACAGGTCTTGCAGCGTCAAAGATGCCAATTAGTTCAGGTCAGGAACATAAACAACACGGATACTTTAACCCCTTCATGACCCAGCCTATTTTGGCCTTAACCCCTTCCCGACCCATGACGCCTATGCGGCGTCATGGAATGATCGCATCCCTGCAGATCGGGTGAAAGGGTTAATTCCTATTTTACCCGATCTGCAGGGAGAGGGGGAGTTGTACTTCAGCCTAGGGGGGGTGGCTTTGCCCCCACGTGGCTACGATCGCTCTGATTGGCTGTTGAAAGTGCAACAGCCAATCAGAGCAATTTGCAATATTTCACCTATGAAAATGGTGAAATATTGCAATCCAGCCATGGCCGATGCTGCAATAGCATCTGCCATGGCTGGAAATCATGTACTGGCCCCCCCCACCGCCCCCGATCTCCTCCCCAGTCATCCGTTCTGTCAGGTACCCCTCTCCGTCCCCCTGTTCGCTCCCCCGTGCTCCTGTCCGCTCCCCCGTGCTCCTGTCCGCTCCCCCCGTCCTCCGATCCCCCCCCCCTGTGCTCCGATCCACCCCCCCACCACCCCCTCATACTTACCGATCCTCCCGGTGTCTGGCCGTCTCCTCGCTGGGCGCCGCCATCTTGGAAAATGGCGGGCGCATGCTCAGTACGCCCGCCGAATCTGCAGGCTGGCAGATTCGTTACAGGTACATTTTGATCGCTGTGGTAGGTTCTACCACAGCGATCAAAATAAAAAAATAATAAATAAACCCCCCCCTTTATCACCCCCATAGGTAGGGACAATAATAAAATAAAGAAAATATATTTTTTTCTTTTACCACTAGGGTTAGGGTTAGAACTAGGGGTAGGGGTAGGGGTAGGGTTAGGGTTACGGGTAGGGTTAGGGTTAGGGGTAGGGTTATGGCATGTGCACACAGAGCGGATCGGCCGCGGATCCGCAGCGGATCGGCCGCGGATCGGCCGCGGATCCGCAGCGGATCGCAGCGGATCCGCAGCGGATCGGCAGCGGATCGGCCGCGGATCGGCAGCGGATCGGCCGCGGATCCGCAGCGGATCGGCCGCGGATCCGCAGCGGATCGGCCGCGGATCCGCAGCGGATCGGCCGCGGATCCGCAGCAGATTGGCCGCGGATCTGCAGCGGATTGGCCGCGGATCCGCAGCGGATCCGCAGCGGATTGGCCGCGGATCTGCAGCGGATTGGCCGCGGATCTGCAGCGGATCCGCAGCGGATTGGCCGCGGATCTGCAGCGGATTGGCCGCGGATCCGCAGCGGATCGGCAGCGGATCCGCAGCGGATTGGCCGCGGATCTGCAGCGGATTGGCCGCGGATCCGCAGCGGATTGGCCGCTGCGAATTCGAAGCAGTTTTCCATCAGGTTTACAGTACCATGTACACCTAAGGAAAACCAAATCTGCTGTGCCCATGGTGCGGAAAATTCCGTGCAGAAACGCTGCATTGTATTTTCCGCAGCATGTCAATTCTTTGTGCGGATTCCGCAGCGGTTTACACCTGTTCCTCAATAGGAATCCGCAGGTGAAATCCGCACAAAAAAACACTGGAAATCTGCTGTAAATCCGCAGGCAAAACGCAGTGCCTTTTACCTGCAGATTTTTCAAAAATCGTGCGGAAAAATCTCACACGAATCCGCAACGTGGGCACATACCCTTAGGGTTAGGGTTGGAATTAGGGCTAGGGTTGGAAATAGGGTTAAGAATAGGCTTGTGGTTAGGGTTACGGATAGGGTTAGGGGTGTGTTGGGGTTACAGTTGTGGTTAGGGTTGGGATTAGGGTTACGGTTGGGATTAGGGTTAGGATTAGGGTTGGAATTAGGGTTACGGTTGTGTTGCGGTTAGGGTTGTGGTTAGGGGTGTGTTGGGGTTAGGGTTGTGATTAGGGTTATGGCTACAGTTGGGATTAGGATTAGGGGTGTGTTGGGGTAAGTGTTGAAGTTAGAATTGAGGGGTTTCCACTGTTTAGGCACATCAGGGGTCTCCAAACGCAACATGGCGCCACCATTGATTCCAGCCAATCTTGCGTTCAAAAAGTCAAATGGTGCTCCCGCCCTTCCAAGCCCCGACGTGCGCCCAAACAGTGGTTTACCCCCACATTTGGGGTACCAGCGTACTCAGGACAAACTGGGCAACAACTGTTGGGGTCCAATTTCTCCTGTTACCCTTGCAAAAATAAAAAATTACTTGCTAAAACATAATTTTTGAGGAAAGAACAATTATTTTTTATTTTCACGGCTCTGCGTTATAAACTTCTGTGAAGCACTTGGGGGTTGAAAGTGCTCACCACACATCTAGATAAGTTCCTTCGGGGGTCTAGTTTCCAAAATGGGGTCACTTGTGGGGTGTTTCTACTGTTTAGGCACATCAGGGGCTCTGCAAATGCAATGTGACGCCCGCAGACCATTCCATCAAAGTCTGCATTTCAAATGTCACTACTTCCCTTCCGAGCCCTGACGTGTGCCCAAACAGTGGTTTACCCCCACATATGGGGTATCAGCGTACTCACAACAAACTGGGCAACAAATATTGGGGTCCAAATTCTCCTGTTACCCTTGTGAAAATAAAAAATTGCTTGCTAAAACATCTTTTTTGAGGAAAGAAAAATGATTTTTTATTTTCACGGCTCTGCGTTGTAAACTTCTGTGAAGCACTTGGGGGTTGAACGTGCTCACCACACATCTAGATAAGTTCCTTGGGGGGTCTAGTTTCCAAAATGGGGTCACTTGTGGGGGGTTTCTACTGTTTAGGCATATCAGGGGCTCTGCAAACGTAACATGATGCCCGCAGACCATTCCATCAAAGTCTGCATTCCAAAACGTCACTACTTCCCTTCCGAGCCCCGGCATGTACCCAAACAGTGGTTTACCCCCACATATGGGGTATCAGCGTACTCAGGAGAAACTGGACAACAACTTTTGGGGTCCAATTTCTCCTGTTACTCTTGCAAAAATAAAAAATTCTGGGCTAAAAAAATATTTTTGAGGAAAGGAAAGACATTTTTTATTTTCACGGCTCTGCGTTATAAACTTCTGTGAAGCACTTGGGGGTTCAAAGTGCTCACTACACATCTAGATAAGTTCCCTTGGGGGTCTAGTTTCCAAAATGGAGTCACTTGTGGGGAGTTCCTACTGTTTAGGCACATCAGGGGCTCTGCAAACGCAACCTGACGCCCGCAGAGCATTCCATCAAAGTCTGCATTTCAAAACGTCACTACTTCCCTTCCGAACCCCGACGTGTGCCAAAACAGTGGTTTACCCCCACATATGGGGTATCATCGTACTCAGGAGAAACTGGAAAACAACTTTTGGGGTCCAATTTCTCCTATTACCCTTGGGAAAATAAAAAATTGTGGGCTAAAAAATCATTTTTGAGAAAAGAAAAATTATTTTTTATTTTCATGGCTCTGCGTTATAAACTTCTGTGAAGCACTTGGGGGTTCAAAGTGCTCACCACACATCTAGATTAGTTCCTTGGGAGGTCTAGTTTCCAAAATGGGGCCACTTGTGCGGGAGCTCCAATGTTTAGGCACACAGGGGCTCTCCAAACGCGACATGGTGTCCGCTAATGATTGGAGCTAATTTTCCATTCAAAAAGCCAAATGGCGTGCCTTCCCTTCCGAGCCCTGCCGTGCGCCCAAACAGTGGTTTACCCCCACATATGGGGTATCATCGTACTCAGGACAAACTGGACAACAACATTTGGGGTCCAATTTCTCCTATTACCCTTGGGAAAATAAAAAATTCTGGGCTAAAAATCATTTTTGAGGAAAGAAAAATTATTTTTTTATTTTCACGGCTCTGCGTTATAAACTTCTGTGAAGCACCTGGGGGTCATAAGTGTTTACTATGCATCTAGATAAGTTCCTTGGGGGGTCTAGTTTCCAAAATGGGATCACTTGTAGGGGAGCTCCAATGTTTAGGCACACAGGGGCTCTCCAAACGCGACATGGTGTCCGCTAACGATTGGAGCTAATTTTCCATTCAAAAAGTCAAATGGCACGCCTCCCCTTCCGAGCCTTGCCGTGCACCCAAACAGTGGTTTACCCCCACATATGAGGTATCGGCATACTCAGGAGAAATTGCCCAACAAATTTTAGGATCCATTTTATCCTGTTGCCCATGTGAAAATGAAAGAATTGAGGCTAAAAGAAATTTTGTGTGAAAAAAAAGTACTTTTTCATTTTTGCGGATCAATTTGTGAAGCACCTGGGGGTTTAAAGTGCTCACTATGCCTCTAGATGAGTTCCTTGGGGGGTCTACTTTCCAAAATGGGGTCACTTGTGGAGGAGCTCCAATGTTTAGGCACACAGGGGCTTTCCAAACGCGACATGGTGTCCGCTAACGATGGAGATAATTTTTCATTCAAAAAGTCAAATGGCGCTCCTTCCCTTCCAAGCCTTACCATGTGCCCAAACAGTGGTTTACCCCCACATGTGAGGTATTGGTGTACTCAGGAGAAATTGCCCAACAAAATTTAGGATCCATTTTATCCTGTTGCCCATGTCAAAATGAAAAAATTGAGGCTAAAATAATTTTTTCGTGAAAAAAAAGTACTTTTTCATTTTTACGGATCAATTTGTGAAGCACCTGGGGGTTTAAAGTGCTCACTATGCTTCTAGATAAGTTCCTTGGGGGGTCTAGTTTCCAAAATGGGGTCACTTGTGGGGGAGCTCCAATGTTTAGGCACACGGGGGCTCTCCAAACGCGACATGGTGTCCGCTAAAGATTGGAGCCAATTTTTCATTGAAAAAGTCAAATGGCGCTCCTTCCCTTCCGAGCCCTGCCGTGCGCCCAAACAGTGGTTTACCCCCACATGTGAGGTATCAGCGTACTCAGGACAAATTGGACAACAACGTCCGTGGTCCAGTTTCTCCTTTTACCCTTGGGAAAATAAAATTTTTTTTGCTAAAATATCATTTTTGTGACTAAAAAGTTAAATGTTCATTTTTTACTTCCATGTTGCTTCTGCTGCTGTGAAACACCTGAAGGGTTAATAAACTTCTTGAATGTGGTTTTGAGCACCTTGAGGGGTGCAGTTTTTAGAATGGTGTCACTTTTGGGTATTTTCAGCCATATAGAACCCTCAAACTGACTTCAAATGTGAGGTGATCCCTAAAAAAAATGGTTTTGTAAATTTTGTTGTAAAAATGAGAAATCACTGGTCAAATTTTAACCCTTATAACTTCCTAGCAAAAAAAAAATTTGTTTCCAAAATTGTGCTGATGTAAAGTAGACATGTGGGAAATGTTATTTATTAACTATTTTGTGTCACATAACTCTCTGGTTTAACAGAATAAAAATTCAAAACGTGAAAATTGCGAAATTTTCAAAATTTTTGCCAAATTTCCGTTTTTTTCACAAATAAACTCAGAAATTATCGACCTAAATTTACCACTAACATGAAGCCCAATATGTCACGAAAAAACAATCTCAGAATCGCTAGGATCCGTTGAAGCGTTCCTGAGTTATTACCTCATAAAGGGACACTGGTCAGAATTGCAAAAAACGGCAAGGTCATGAAGGGGTTAATGACCTTGCCGTTTTTTGCAATTCTGACCAGTGTCCCTTTATGAGGTAATAACTCCGGAACGCTTTAACGGATCCTAGCGATTCTGAGATTGTTTTTTCGTGACATATTGGGCTTCATGTTAGTGGTAAATTTAGGTCGATAATTTCTGAGTTTATTTGTGAAAAAAACGGAAATTTGGCGAAAATTTTGAAAATTTCGCAATTTTCACATTTTGAATTTTTATTCTGTTAAACCAGAGAGTTATGTGACACAAAATAGTTAATAAATAACATTTCCCACATGTCTACTTTACATCAGCACAATTTTGGAAACAAATTTTTTTTTTGCTAGGAAGTTATAAGGGTTAAAATTTGACCAGTGATTTCTCATTTTTACAACAAAATTTACAAAACCATTTTTTTTAGGGACCACCTCACATTTGAAGTCAGTTTGAGGGTTCTATATGGCTGAAAATACCCAAAAGTGACACCATTCTAAAAACTGCACCCCTCAAGGTGCTCAAAACCACATTCAAGAAGTTTATTAACCCTTCAGGTGTTTCACAGCAGCAGAAGCAACATGGAAATAAAAAAATGAACATTTAACTTTTTAGTCACAAAAATGATCTTTTAGCAACAATTTTTTTATTTTCCCAAGGGTAAAAGGAGAAACTGGACCATGGACGTTGTTGTCCAATTTGTCCTGAGTACGCTGATACCTCATATGTGGGGGTAAACCACTGTTTGGGCGCACGGCAGGGCTCGGAAGGGAAGGAGCGCCATTTGACTTTTTGAATGAAAAATTGGCTCCAATCTTTAGCGGACACCATGTCGCGTTTGGAGAGCCCCCGTGTGCCTAAACATTGGAGCTCCCCCACAAGTGACCCCATTTTGGAAACTAGACCCCCAAAGGAACTTATCTAGAAGCATAGTGAGCACTTTAAACCCCCAGGTGCTTCACAAATTGTTCCGTAAAAATGAAAAAGTACTTTTTTTTCACAAAAAAATTATTTTAGCCTCAATTTTTTCATTTTCACATGGGCAACAGGATAAAATGGATCCTAAAATTTGTTGGACAATTTCTCCTGAGTACACCAATACCTCACATGTGGGGGTAAACCACTGTTTGGGCACATGGTAAGGCTCGGAAGGGAAGGAGCGCCATTTGACTTTTTGAATGAAAAATTATCTCCATCGTTAGCGGACACCATGTCGCGTTTGGAAAGCCCCTGTGTGCCTAATCATTGGAGCTCCTCCACAAGTGACCCCATTTTGGAAACTAGACCCCCCAAGGAACTTATCTAGAGGCATAGTGAGCACTTTAAACCCCCAGGTACTTCACAAATTGATCCGCAAAAATGAAAAAGTACTTTTTTTTCACACAAAATTTCTTTTAGCCTCAATTCTTTCATTTTCACATGGGCAACAGGATAAAATGGATCCTAAAATTTGTTGGTCAATTTCTCCTGAGTACGCCGATACCTCATATGTGGGGGTAAACCACTGTTTGGGTGCACGGCAAGGCTCGGAAGGGGAGGCGTGCCATTTGACTTTTTGAATGGAAAATTAGCTCCAATCGTTAGCGGACACCATGTCGCGTTTGGAGAGCCCCTGTGTGCCTAAACATTGAAGCTCCCGCACAAGTGACCCCATTTTGGAAACTATACCCCCCAAGGAACTTATCTAGATGTGTGGTGAGCACTTTGAACCCCCAAGTGCTTCACAGAAGTTTATAACGCAGAGCCATGAAAATAAAAAATAATTTTTCTTTTCTCAAAAATGATTTTTTAGCCCACAATTTTTTATTTTCCCAAGGGTAACAGGAGAAATTGGACCCCAAAATTTGTTGTCCAGTTTCTCCTGAGTATGCTGATACCCCATATGTGGGGGTAAACCACTGTTTTGGCACACGTCGGGGTTCGTAAGGGAAGTAGTGACGTTTTGAAATGCAGACTTTGATGGAATGCTCTGCGGGCGTCAGGTTGCGTTTGCAGAGCCCCTGATGTGCCTAAACAGTAGGAACTCCCCACAAGTGACTCCGTTTTGGAAACTAGACCCCCAAGGGAACTTATCTAGATGTGTGGTGAGCACTTTGAACCCCCAAGTGCTTCACAGAAGTTTATAACGCAGAGCCGTGAAAATAATAAATGTGTTTCCTTTCCTCAAAAATATTTTTTAGCCCAGAATTTTTTATTTTTGCAAGAGCAACAGGAGAAATTGGACCCCAAAAGTTGTTGTCCAGTTTCTCCTGAGTACGCTGATACCCCATATGTGGGGGTAAACCACTGTTTGGGCATATGCCGGGGCTCGGAAGGGAAGTAGTGACGTTTTGGAATGCAGACTTTGATGGAATGGTCTGCGGGCATCATGTTACGTTTGCAGAGCCCCTGATATGCCTAAACAGTAGAAACCCCCCACAATTGACCCCATTTTGGAAACTAGACCCCCCAAGGAACTTATCTAGATGTGTGGTGAGCACGTTCAACCCCCAAGTGCTTCACAGAAGTTTACAACGCAGAGCCGTGAAAATAAAAAATCATTTTTCTTTCCTCAAAAAAGATGTTTTAGCAAGCAATTTTTTATTTTCACAAGGGTAACAGGAGAAATTGGACCCCAATATTTGTTGCCCATTTTGTTGTGAGTACGCTGATACCCCATATGTGGGGGTAGACCACTGTTTGGGCATATGCCGGGGCTCGAAGGGAAGTAGTGGCATTTGAAATGCAGACTTTGATGGAATGGTCTGCGGGCATCACATTGCATTTGCAGAGCCCCTGATGTGCCTAAACAGTAGAAACACCCCACAAGTGACCCCATTTTGGAAATTAGACCCCCCAAGGAACTTATCTAGATGTGTGGTGAGCACTTTCAACCCCCAAGTGCTTCACAGAAGTTTATAACGCAGAGCCGTGAAAATAAAAAATAATTGTTCTTTCCTCAAAAATTTTAGTTTTAGCAAGTAATTTTTTATTTTTGCAAGGGTAACAGAAGAAATTGGACCCCAACAGTTGTTGCCCAGTTTGTCCTGAGTACGCTGGTACCCCAAATGTGGGGGTAAACCACTGTTTGGGCGCACGTTGGGGCTTGGAAGGGAGGGAGCACCATTTGACTTTTTGAACGCAAGATTGGCTGGAATCAATGGTGGCGCCATGTTGCGTTTGGAGACCCCTGATGTGCCTAAACAGTGGAAACCCCTCAATTCTAACTTCAACACTAACCCCAACACACCCCTAATCCCAACTGTAGCCATAACCCTAATCACAACCCTAACCCCAACACACCCCTAACCACAACCCTAACCGCAACACACCCGTAACCCTAATTCCAACCCTAACCCTAATCCTAATCCCAACCCTAACCCTAATCCCAACCCTAACCACAACTGTAACCCCAACACACCCCTAACCCTATCGGTAACCCTAACCACAAGCCTAATCTTAACCCTATTTCCAACCCTAGCCCTATTTCCAACCCTAACTCTAATTCCAACCCTAAGGCTATGTGCCCACGTTGCGGATTCGTGTGAGATTTTTCCGCACGATTTTTGAAAAATCTGCAGGTAAAAGGCACTGCGTTTTACCTGCAGATTTACAGCAGATTTCCAGTGTTTTTTTGTGCGGATTTCACCTGCGGATTCCTATTGAGGAACAGGTGTAAACCGCTGCGGAATCCGCACAAAGAATTGACAACCCCTTCATGACCTTGCCGTTTTTTGCAATTCTGACCAGTGTCCCTTTCTGCACGGAATTTTCCGCACCATGGGCACAGTGGATTTGGTTTTCCATAGGTGTGCATGGTACTGTAAACCTGATGGAAAACTGCTACGAATTCGCAGCGGCCAATCCGCTGCGGATCCGCAGCCAAATCCGCACTGTGTGCACATGCCATAACCCTAACCCTACCCCTAACCCTACCCCTAACCCTACCCCTAGTTCTAACCCTAACCCTAGTGGAAAACGAAAAAAAAAAAAATATATATTTTCTTTATTTTATTATTGTCCCTACCTATGGGGGTGATAAAGGGGGGGGGTTATTTATTATTTTTTTTATTTTGATCGGTGATAGAACCTACCACAGCGATCAAAATGTACTTGTAAGGAATCTGCTGGCTGGCAGATTCGGCGGGCGCACTGAGCATGCGCCCGCCATTTTGGAAGATGGCGGCGCCCAGCGAGGAGACGTACGGACACCGGGAGGATCGGTAAGTATGAAGGGGTGGTGGATCGGAGCACAGGGGGGGTAATCGGACCACAGGGGGGGTGAATCCAAACAAGGAGGGAGCGGACAGGAGGACGGGGGAGCCGGCAGGCGGACGGAGGGGACCGGACCCCATAACGGAGGACTGGGGGGGCGATCGGTGGGTGTGGGGGGGGGTCACTTCAGTATTTCCAGCCATGGCCGATGATATTGCAGCATCGGCCATGGCTGGATTGTAATATTTCACCAGTTTTTTAGGTGAAATATTACAAATCGCTCTGATTGGCAGTTTCACTTTCAACAGCCAATCAGAGCGATCGTAGCCACAGGGGGGTGAAGCCACCCCCCCTGGGCTGAAGCACCACTTCCCCTGTCTCTGCAGATCGGGTAAAATGGGAGTTAACCCTTTCACCCGATCTGCAGGGACGCGATCATTCTGTGACACAGCATATGCGTCACAGGTCGGATTGGCACCGACTTTCATGACGCATACGCTGTGTCACAGGTCGGGAAGGGGTTAATAAACTTTTTTCTTTTAAATGTTTGGACTTTAATAGGTGTATAATAAACTATATTGGGATTTAGTATTTCTTTTTAATTTAAATATAAAATTAAATGGGTGTTTTGTTTTTTTTACTCAGCCACTGGGGGTGCAGTTTTTTTGCCCAGGGCCAACCTTTTGTAGCCCAGTGCTGTGTGCTGGATACAATTTCTATGCTATCAGTAATTACTGTGATCTGAGTGGAACCATCATGCCGTTGCTCAGATCACAGTAAATGCCAGTGAGCAGGTCCGGATTAAATCACTGACAGCTCTGGCGCCTGGATCTGATGAGCTCTTACAGGTAAATACTGTGACCTGAGCACCCGCAATAACATGACAACTCCACTCAAATCTCTGTCAAGACTGGTGATCAGCATCAACAAACTGCCCCCCTTCCCCAGCGCATCCTCCTGGTGCAGCAGTACCTGTTTCTGGGACCAGCTTTTCCAGAAACAGATGAACACCTTTGTTAGTTGTACTATCTAATGAACATATCAGGCACTGCAGCAACAGTAAATGTCTGGTCGATACAAATATAAAATTAATTCTCCTCAATGGTAGATGCCATAAAAAGAAAAAAATAGTTAAGTGGCAGAGCTGTGATTTTTTCCAGTCACCACCCTAAAGAAATGCACTAAAAAGCAATTAAACATTGTTTGTACCCCAAAGAGTTCCCTCAGCGATCCTCAAAAAAAAAAAAAAAAGCCCTCAGACAAAAACCACACACACAAAAAAATATGATACAGGTCTCTGAAAACGAATAGAAATACTTCTAATTTAGAAGTTGGAAAAAAAATATAGTAATATGGTATTGCTGACATCATACTGACCTGGAGAATTGTGTGACCAAGTCATTTACCATATAGTCAATGCCGTAATAATTAACCCCACAAAAAACACAATGGAGGAACCAAATTATTCACAATCTGGTTATACTGCACTGAAAAAAAAATGATTGATGACACATTCCCTTCAAAGGAGCCGTCATTCACTTTGAATAAACACTGGCATAATAGGAAACCATTGCCTGAATGGAGGCTGATTACTGAAGCACTGGGACCACCGTCCGAGAATACAAAGCTGCATCTGTATGGAAAATATGTCGCACATCATAACACAATGTGACAGAGGAAGGAAAGGAAAATTCACTGAAACTAAAGAGGCGCAGGGACTCTAGATAGACAGGGGTCCTCATATTCACCAATCAGATTCCAGTATACATGTTAGCAGGCCAGGGGTGAAAATGAAAAGGAATACAATTGGTTGTCCAAGGTCCATGGCCAAAATATTACACTTACGGTACTAGGGAGGCTCACCTTCGCAGGATGGTCACTGTTCTTTAAGAAAACGTGGCGTCTGCTCTGCATTTGGGATTTCTCCACAGGTTTTATGACCATGCTGAAACTAAATCTCATTAAAAACACATGAGGTTAAACACTGTCTCTTAGACATTAAGCAAACTTAAGTAATACGTGGGACATAAAAAAACCCCCAAAGTTTGCATAATCCTAAAAAACATAGGGCGATGAACAAACTATGTGTAAGGGATCCAATGAAAAACTGCATATACCCTGACAGATTATTGGGAATGAACGCTCTCAACGCACATTTCATGATAAATTAGCAGTGTGAACAGGCTGCTGATCACTCAATGGATGAGTAAGACGCTCAGTAGGGTGAAATTAGATTTTAAGCAGCGCCAAAGACCGCCACTCTTGGCAGCACATCGTACTTTATAACAGGACTCTGCAGATTTAGTGTCGTCGGTGTTTATTGCTCTGCCTGTGTGATCAGAGTGAGCTGTAAAAGTTACAACTTAAAACATTGCAGTAAGGCTAGGTTCACATCGCGTTAGTGCCATCCCTTTAACGGATCCGTTAACGCTGATGCCCAAAATCGCTTTTTTACTACATTTGCGCTAATGCATGGTACCATTGTATTGGCATGCGTTAGCAATTAAGGTCTATGCATAGCGAACGCGTCCGTTCGTCGTGCATTAGACCTAACGTACCTGAAAACGCAGTAAACCGCAGTAACGCATCATCGCTAACGCATGGCGATTTTGACATGTGTTAGGATGCGTTACGATAACGTAAGTCTATGGGCGCGTTAACGGATCCGTTACATTGCGTTAGTACCGCTAAGTAACGGATCGCCCTAACGCAATGTGAACCTACCCTAAATGTTATAACAGACTCAAGGTGACTCACCTCCTTGAGGCGGCGCTGATCATAAAGACCACCAGCGCCTTCCAACCGTGGTCTCTGCAGCTGCTGGAACTGGTCAGGTCTCCCATTGCATTTTCTGAAAATAAAAGCTCAAAGGCAGCGACTCTCAGGTAACGGAGTACATCTGTTTTTAATCAGCAGGATCGTTTTGACAATATATACATTATCTTTTTTTAGTTTATTTTTCTATAAAACTGAAGTAGAAGAGCTGTCCGTCCACTCACACGCACGCGAGGAGGAAGTAAGCTGGAAGTGCTGCGCCAATCATGCGGGGTGGTGGTGGAGAATTTATTGTCCTGCTCGCCGGGGTGTCGCAGTCCACCCACACAGTCCGTCTAATTATCTGTATACGAGGATGATTCATCCAAAGTCTTTATAATCTAGGCAAAAAAATATCACTGAACTAACTCAAAGTGCCGGAGGGCCTAGAAGAGTTCAAAAACAAGACTTAGAAACAAATAGGAAATGTCCAGCGTGACTGCCGCCACCGCTTTCGTCACTGTAGGATTCTCTATCAGAATAAAATTTATCTTTAAAAATATTTCATTTTTTTTATATAGAACATTTGCAAAAAAAAAAAATAATTTGCATGATGTACGGTACCCTTATTAAATTAATGCACTTTTTTTTTTTCAATCTCATCATCTTATATTTGCACTGATTCTATAATCAATTGGCGATTCTTTTATCCCAAAACAATATTAGGTCATCTGCTCAGATTGGACGACAGGTTGAGCGCGATGATGCCGCAGATTTGGCCCATTCCTGTCCAGAGTTCTCAGATTGTGAACGTTTCAAGGCCTGGCATTTGACCCCTCACTTGGTGGCATTGCAGGTCCCGGGATTACTGAGAAGACGCCTTTGTCGTCAGCGATGCCACGCAGTGCTTCTGGAAGCTGGGGGTCACAATGGAGTTGCATCCTAGTCTTTGGCTTGGTAGTTTCACGGCTCCGTCGCTCTCCACCATCCAGGGGTCTATCCGGGCGGTGGGAGCGCAGCACATGACAGACGCCGTTAACTGTTCTGAGGGGGGTTTATTCATGTTCACCTCTGGCCGCTGAAGGATGGCGATGATGTGATTCAAGAGCTCCCCAAAAAATTCTGGAACACCCTCGTATCCTAAGGAACAAGATGAGAACAGGCTGATGAGTATCCTCCTCTTACAGACAGACGTAGCAGAGCTCAGTCAGCACAATATAAATGGAGAGCAATGTGCTATTATTATCAATATGATGCCACACGTGCACGTTTTACCATATTCTGACCCTTTAACACATGTAGCTGCGGTGGCAGCCTGTGTCAGTGCAAAGCGGCTACTCATCTCCATGGTGTTGGCCAAGAGTTCTTCATATTCATAGGGAAAATTCATTAACATTTATTAATACGCCGGACTCCCTGTAATCAGAGGCACAGCTGAATGGAAACCAGATTTTATGCAGGAAATTAAAAAGGCTGTGTTCCCTGCTACAAGAGACCTTTACGGCAGCAGCGAGTCCTGTGTAAGACGAAGCCGCTGAGAAGTCATGAATGAGACTAAAATAACATTCAGGATTTCTCCCGATTTCTGTAGATTAAGCACAAATCACGGAATCAAAAGTTCAAAACGTTCACATAAAATGGTGAGGAATGGAAGCAAAGTTTCACAATTCCTGCTGGATGTCAGAGGATGGTGACAGATCCAGAAACCGAGAACAACTTCTCTTCGCCGAAGTGCTGCTACAAACGTGTGTGATCAGCACGCACAAAAAAAAAAGGCAGCAAAGTGCGGGACGGGTCCGGTACCTTTCGGGCATTGTGTATGACATATTCTATGCTAATTTAAAAAGCTGCTCCCTCTAGTGTCCAACAATGGGAAACACAAAAATTATTTAAAGGGAACAAAATGACTGTTCAAACCAAGTACAGTCAGCCGGTGCATCATGTTGCAGGGAATAATTTAAGTGCATCTTCCCTTGTTTTCCCTCTATTAAGCAAGAACTGTCAATCAAGGAGCAGAGAGTTGAGATAGAAGGAAAACAAGTATATAGGAAGGTGCAGTTAAATGTTTGGCTGCGCCATGAAGCAATGTGGTGGGAGGAATAGGGTTAATTACCGCTGTCACTCACAGTTTAGTGTGCAGTACCGTAACCGCTCCATGCACCGCCCTGGTGACTGGCAGCGAGCGTCTGCAGAGAGGATACAAGTTCTCCCGGTATCTGCTGCATTAAGGCAGCCAGGATGGATATTAACACCATTCACCCCTATATGTGCAGGTAAATAGCATTTCTTGATGTGATAGTTTCCCTCTAATACAAATCTAGCTTTACCTGGAAAGGCGTTGATGTCAATGACAGCGTGCTGACCAGTTTTGTTATTAATTATAATGTCGATCCCAAATAGCGAGATGCCCAGCGCTTGTCGGAGAGCCTTGGAAATGGCGCGGATGACATCATCGCTAGGACGCTCAAACACGCCTTCTACCTTCTCCAGCTGTGGGTGAGAGCCAGAGAGAAAAATCACAATATTATCAGTGATGTCATCACCAGGGGGCGGGGCACATAAGCGCGGACCGCTGCTGTTAACCCAAAACATGCCACTGTATTTCTCGCAAGAACTGGCTCCCATAGACCCTCTACAACGCAATCAGAGGGCACCGATGGGTTATCAGATAGCTAGGGTCCTGCTGAAGGCCCCCAACACTGCCATTTTGGTACTTCAGCCACAGGCTGAGCTCCATCAGAAACTGAGATTTTCACTATATACAGCAATACTTTAGGCACTGCAGTATATAAAATAAACTAATCAGACAATCACAAGTCCAAGTCCCCTTGGGATCTTAGTAATAAAAGGAATAAGAAAAAAATGTAAATATAAAAATGCAAATTGCTATTTTTTTCAGCCACTAACAAATAAAATAAAAACACATTTAATTTCACTACTGTAAAAGTCCAGTCTATCAAACTTAACTGGTACTGTAAACATCAGAATAAAAAAAAGCATTTTCTAATCACTTCTCTCTAAAAATTAAAAAAAAAAAATGCTATAAAAAGTAAGCAAAATATCATACCAAAAAGTGAAAAAGCAGAAAAACCCGGCACCAAACTGCTGACTGCAGTCTGAATCAGTCCTTAATATAGAGCATACCACATGATAGTGAGCTCGGTGGTGCATGAAAAATGAGTTGAAGACCAAGTATATTCAATATTGAAAAAAGAAACAGCACTCACCATTGCTTTTTAAAACAAGTTAATTGTTCTTTAAAAGCGCTGGGATAAGTGCGAAACGGCTGTTGCCTTTCTTCTTCAGTTCCCCGCTCCCCCTGCATGTTAAAGGATTGTCCCGCCACATGGAATAAAGGACATTAACCTCTCTTAAGAAGCAATGGCGAGTGCCGTTTCTTTTTTCAATATTCAAAATATACGTAGCTCAAATTGGCACAATAAAACAAAAACCTCACACAAAAAAAAAAAGCTCTCACCTAGCGCCATCTACAGAAAATAAAATGTTACAGGTTTCAAAATATGGAGACAAATTAAAAATTCATATTAAAAAAAAAAAGGAAAAATAATTTCAGATTTTGTTTTCAACACTTAAAAAAACCAAATAATAAAACGAAGCTGTATTCGTATTGGCATGAAGAATCAGGTTGCCATATCAATTTTACAACAAAATTAATGTCAGCAAGACAGAATGCAAAAACCAAGGGTGGATACGCATTATTTTTAATTTATTTATTAAAAAAAACACAAAAAAAAAAAAACAGCAAACATTTCTTCCCACTTACAATTTTTTCAGCACATTATATAGTAACGTGAATAGTGTCCTTCAGAACTACAACTCAGTTCAGGTACCAGTAAGTAAGAAATAATCCCGCAGCTTAGGCCTCTTTCACACTTCCGTCTTTCAGCTCCCATCACAATCCGCCGATTTTTGAGAATGCAGGATCCTGCATTTTCCCATAGACTTGTATTAGCGACGGATTGTGACTGATGGCCATCCGTTTCATCCATCGTGCACTGGATCCTGCATAAAAAATAAAGGTCCGTCGGGCAGAGAAAACGTTCAGAGGAACGGTTTTTCTGCACGTTGGAAACTCGGTCAGCGACCGGTCCTGCGCTGTCCGTCGTCAGCTATAATGGAAGCCTATTGGCGCAGGATCAGTATCTGCCTGTGAAAAGCAGGAATCCAGCAACAGGTCCCGCCTTTTCAAACTGAGCATGTGGGGAAGAATTTCCCGTCAGGGAAATTCTCTCTCGCTCGCTTTCTCTTTTTACTATTGCAGCATCAATAGTAACAAGATAGAATGTGAAAAATAATTTAAAAAAAAAAATCGCAATATTCCCACCTACCGACGTCACGCGCAGTGACAACGATGCTCCCGGCAGCTAGCGTTCCTAGTAATACATTGCGAAATCTCACAAGAAGTCGTGGTCTCGGACTTCTCACGAGACCGCGACTTCTCGTGAGATTTCGCAATGTATTACTAGGAACGCTAGCTGCCGGGAGGCATCGCTGCGCGGGACGTCGGTAGGTGAGAATATTGCAATTTTTTATTTTTTTTAACCTGGTTTGTGTTGTGTATGCATTTTCGCAGCAGAAAACCGCTGCGAAGACACATACACAACAGGCGCACATAGCCTCGACGGGTCCGTCAGAAAGACGGGCCCAGTGCACAGTTTTCCACAATCTGCACAGGATCCGTCATTTCAACGTCTTGACGGATCCTGTGCAGATTTGGAAGACGGAAGTGTGAAAGAAGCCTCTTTCACACTTCTGTCGGTAGTCGCCCGTCACAAAGTGTCGGTGCGACGTACCGACGGAAGTGTTTTCTTTCATATTTCCGTCTGCGTTGCTGGGCAGGAAAGATTTAGTCAGTGAACGATATTTCCTGCTGAGCATGCGCAGACGGAAAAACTGGATGCGACGTACAGAAAAACGTTCCCTTGAACGTTTTTCCCACACGACGGGCTGCCAAAACCCGACGCATCCAGTGCATGACGGACGCAACATGTGGCCATACGTCGGGATCCGTTGGCAATACAAGTCTTTGGGGAAAAAAACGCATCCTGCAGGGCAAATTTGCAGGATGCGTTTTTTTCCCCCAAAACGACGCATTGTGACAGATATAAATAAACGGAAGTGTGAAAGTAGCCAGAACAGAAGACTTGTGTCCCCCTTTCTCCCCTGGCTGCAAAACTTCAGCCAAGAGGTGATGAATGCAGTGTGAGGCCGGGCATCGGCTGCGGCTATTGTCGTCAGTGCCAAACCCTCCATGTGCGGCCAGGAGAACCATTGAACTAATCATGACTGTGATCCTTAAGCCGGGGTGACCCCGTTATGGTGATTAGTTTAGGGGGGAAGGATTTCAGCCGTGGGACATGCACTGATTGTAGGCTTACTTTTTATAATCTCAAGCTTTAAATAGCTCAAAAAACTCACCGCAGTTAACACTGAAGACGACTCTGGTTTTGATACATTATGACTATTAAAGAATATGGATTCTCTATCTGGAAAAAAAAAAAAAGCAAATTAAGAACGAAGCAACTGAATATTCATCAGGAACGATGTGTGATTTTTGGTTGGAAAGTCCTATAGCTGAAAACTAAAATGAAGAATTTACTAAGGTGCCATTCTCAGAGGTGTCAGCAGATGGCAGAGTAAGCGGATCATTGCTCAGCCCCACATATGACAGGGCTGTCCTGTACAGAGCAAAGTGAACTTTATCTCCCCCTGCAATTAACATTTAACTGTATGATTATATATATATATATATATATATATATATATATATATATATATATATATATATATACACACATATATACGAGCATATAAACGACACAATGTAACTCCGAGTCAATGACACTTCGGTGAACTGAGCCTGTCCAGATATGAAGCAACACAGATTGTGAATCGTTGTGCAAATTGAACAGATAACAAATAGAAACGATCGGTAATTAGCAAGACAACCCGAATAAAGGAGTGGTTCTGCAGGGGGTGACCACAGCCCATTTCTCTGTTCTCATCTTTTTTGGCTGTTTTGATCACTTTTGCATTTTGTCATTGCTATGACCCCTAGAGGTAAGAGTACTATGAGGCAGTGTCTACAACGCACACCCAGCAGCAGGACCGCTACCTCATCCTTTGTGAAAGGAGGAATGGGTGGAGGAGTTCCAGTGCTGTAAAATAACTTCCAGCAGCCACTAACATCCATGTGTCTGCTCAAACTGTCAGAAACAGTTTCCATTAGGGTGGTATGAGGGCCCGACGTCCACAAGTGGGTGTTGTGCTTACATCCAACACTGTGCAGAGCGATTGCCGTTTACCAGAGAACACCAAGATTGGCAGATTCGATATTGGCGCCCTGCGCTTTTCACGGATGAGAGCAGGTTCACACTGAGCACATGTGACAGACGTGACAGAGTCTGGAGACACCGTGAAGAACATTCTGCTGCCTGCAACATCCTCCACCATGACCGGTGTAGCAGTTGGTCAGTAATGGTGTGGGGTGGCATTTCTTTGGAGAGCCGAAGAGCCCTCCATGTGCTCGCCAGAGGTAGCCTGACTGCCATTAGGTACTAGGGTGAGATCCTCAGACCCCTTGTGAGACCATATGCTGGTGCGGTTGGCCCTGGGTTCCTTCTGATGTATGACCATGCTAGGCCTCAAGTGGCTGAAGTGTGTCAGCAGTTCCTGCATGATGAAAGCACTGAAGCTATGGACTGGCCCGCCCGTTCCCCAGACCTGATTGCAATCAAGCACATCTGGGACAATGTCTCATTCCGTCCACCAACGCAACATTGCACCACAGACTGTCCAGGAGTTGACTGATGCTTTAATTCAGTTCTGGGAGATCACTCAGGAGAACATCTGCCTCCTCATTGGGACCATAGCCAGGCGTTGTAGGGAGGTCATACAGGCGCGTGGAAGCCACACACACTACTGAGCATCATTTCCTTGTCTTGAGGCATTTCCACTGAAGTTGGATCAGCCTGTAATTTGATTTTCCACTTGGATTTTGAGTATCATTCCATTATCCAGAACTCCATGGGATATTCATTTTGATTTACATTGATCATTTGTGTGTTTTAGTGTTCTCAACACATTCCATTGTGCAAGGAATAAAGATTTACAACTAGAATATGTCATTCAGTGATATCTAGGATGTGGGATTTTAGTGTTAGTTTTATTTTTTTGAGCAGTGTATATTCTCAGAGGTGTCAGCAGATGGCAGAGTAAGTGGATTATCCTTCGACTACAGATATGACAGGGCCGTCCTGTACAGAGCAAAAACATTTAAGTCCTTCTCCCAATACACACACACACATACATACATATAAAAACATTCACAAAAAATGTTGTTAGGACACGTTCTGGACTAGGCAGGTGATATATGTCAACTATAGATAAAGTATGATTTAAAAAACTAAAAAAAAAAAAAAAAAATCGATATAATGACATGCATCTGCAGGAAAATCGAATGGCAGACCATTCGGAAGAAATATATGCCCAAGGGGGAAAAAAAAAACAAACTTTTCATTACAGTGTGGGCACCCGTCTTTTACATTGCCACCATATAACCCTTGTTTCTTAAAAAAAAGTTTTTCACTTTTAAATATTCTGATTTTGACTATTTTAATGACCATAAGTTCGGTTTTTTTTCTTCTTTGGGCACACATTCACAAAAGAGCCTTACCTGAGCTGCCTGGTGAGAAATTTTTTAGGGACGGTCGTTCCACCACTGTGTACGAATCTCCAACCACAAAGACTTTGTAGAGTACGGCATTATGGCTGACAAAGCTCTGAATGACACAGGGGCGCGGTATCGCCCGTAGACCCTCCATATTAAATATTATAGCCATCTACACAAGACAGAAAAAACAGAACATTGGCGTCACAGAGTCAACTTTGTCTTCTGCAGTGGAATACCAACACTTTATATTTGTCAGGACTTCCAGACCATCAGGATATGAATGAGATGATAGGATTACGCTGATCCAGCTGGACATTCAGTGACGGCCATCATGGATATACCGCACTTCACTATTGGACATTTTGCCGGATACTCGAGAATCCTTCACTTCATCTGTCACCAGTGGATGGGTAAACGCTCCCAGGATGCCAGACGTGGCATGTGCCAGTATAAACACAACCCTCATATCAGAAACCATATTTTCAATCCATTACACCCTAAATCCGCTTTAGTTTTTTCCTCCCCCTCTTCCAAGAGCCTGAACTATTTTCCACTGACAGTCACGTATGACGGATTGAATTTTGCAGGACGAGTTATAACTTCAATTGACAACATTCATTATACTATACCATGTACTGGAAAATAGATACTGACTTTTCGGGGGGGTTTCTTTGTGCAGTAAAATGACCTGGGAACATCATTCTCCAGGTTTGCGTGATCATGACGACAAACATCTGAAGTTTTTCATTTTCTCCAACGATCAAAAAAAAAAAACATTTTCTTGAATTTTTTTTTTAAAGGCAAAGCAACCAAAATAATGGCAATTCTGGCATTTTTATTATTTTAGTTTTTCAGTATTTTACAGATCTGGTTCTACTACATGCTTATTTTTTTTATATTTTTCCTTTACATTTTTGGCCCCTGATGGGACTTGAACCTGCGCTCATCGGATCACTTGTACTATATATTACTATAGCACATTACTGCAGTGTATACTATGATGAAAATGAGGGTCTCTGCTGAACCCCAGTCTGGGCCCAGGTTACACAGGAGTACAGACTAGCAGTTCTGCATTTTTGGTGCAGATTTGACAAGGCTTTTTAAACCGTTTCTGTTTTAGCCTATAGGGAAAAAAATGCGCTAAAAACACACAAATCTAAAGATTCTTGAATGTAAATTGGGTCGAAATTCACATTCACTTTTGATTTAACTGTTAAATGCAAAAGATATTTTACATGGGTAAAAAAAAACAAAACCAAGAGGGGAAAAAAAGCTGGATTTATGCTATCTGGAAACATGGTGCAATGGATGATATAATAAATGTCACACGGCTGCAAAAGGAATGAAGGCCTCAAGTTGTAAAGCAACTAGGGTCTAATGTACAGGCGACAAGAGGAATCATCATACCTCATGTGAGTTTGTCCCGTGAGCAACTCTTGTCTTGCATACTGGAAAAAAAAAAAAAAAGTTAGAGCGCCGCCCTTGTGGCAGGTTTGGGAAGGCTCAGCAGATCGGTGGGTTTTATCAATAAATAAAGTCTGTGCTTATTACCAATACTTACTGAATGGAAAGGCCAGGCCGCTGTTCTCAATCAGTTTAAGGGCGTCCTCTCCGCTTTCAGTCGATAGCTCCATGAAGGGCGGAGAACACAACCGGTCGTCTACAGGAAGAAACAGAGTATTCATTGGTTAAAAAAAAAAAAAAAAAAGTTGCCACGCAGGCATCATTAAAATATTTATGTTATCCTGTGAGACTCATTAGTTTGCAGTCTGTGATGCTGGAGAACCAGGATCCTTCCACTCCCTCATATTCAGCCTGTCCACACGGTCAACACTCTCCTGAAGCACTCTGTGCTGCTGTGAGCTACTAGGGGTCCTTGCCCCACATGGTACGCAATTCCCAGTCTACAACCCACATAACATTTTGTCATCTCCACTCCTAAAATACTCTGTATTCTCAGGGGACCGTGAAGAAGCTTATGCGAAATGCGCATTGGGGCTACGTCTGACCACATACACGGATCCATCTGGGTGAGATATTTGTCTATATGATTGGCACATAATACACGTAGCTTGGGATACTTAGTTTTGGACCACATTTGTGGTGATCCATGTGATTTCCTGGATCTTTCCCTCTGACTAGTGGTTTATGCTGCTATATGCACTACCAGGTATATAGGTTTCCGTGCACACTATGTAATGTGGTTGGTTCTTGTTTGTGTCCTTCACAATTTTATGTATTTGTCCAATAATATATATTTTATACTATCTAGTATTGCATGTTTTTAGATCTATTCATAATAAATATTATATTTTATCTTTACGGGTGATTTGGTACTCCTTTCTCTTTTATGTTCAATATCCTTGTTGGAGTATGTGTTATGCCTGCTTTTGACAGTGCTGGTTTTTATTAAAATCTCTGGGTATTTTTTATTTGAATTAATCAGGCTCGCAGTCTCCAAATCACACAAGATGAGCACATTCCTCTCCTGAAATACTCTGTGCTGCTGGAGAATCCTGACTAAGGAGAAGAAGCTTAAACAGTCCACTTTGCCTACAATGGTAAAAAAAAAAAAAAAAGCGGATGTCTGAATGAGGCTTTATCCAGAAAGACTCTGCGCTGCTAAGCCAAGCAAAGACGCAAACAATAAAGCCAAGTCCAGAGCCCAAAATCTAAAGAATAGCGAACACTTTTGGTGGGATTCCCCCTTTGCACCTAGGATAGCTCTGACATTTACCACGATCCGTACAGCGGTGATTCTTTAGTAGCACAGAAGAGACTTTGGAATAAACAGACACTTGTTCCCGGCCTTCTATGATAAAGGATCAGAGACGGAGATGATGGACAGTCCGTTTACACATGAAGTCGTCTTCTTTCCATGAATGGAGGGGGAGAGTTAGATCAATGAATGAGTCATGGACCCTGAATGCTACAAACACGGGCACTGCTCCAGGAGCTGCAGAGCTGAAATCAGGAGGATGCAACACCTAAAAGCCAGGATGGGACATTTAGAAATAATTGCATCATCAAGATTGCAAGCTCACACGGTTTTAGAATCGGCAGTGGACCGTGAAGCTGGGTGACTGCAGTAATAGTTGTAGTATGAGACAATTGCTGAGCAGAGATGGAAAAGGCTCCATTCCAACAAGCACTTCATCACATTCAAACAGTCCCTCAGTACTTTCAAGTCCACACTCACTCCAGCAAAACAAACCTACTTCTCATCTCTCATACCTTCAATTCTCTCCTCCATACCCGAGCGCCTCCTCTCTCTCCGCTCATCTCAGCTGAAGACTTTGCCTCATTCTTCAAGCAGAAAATTGATAACAGAAAGGTTTGGCAAACAGTCCCCAAAGCCCCTCATAACTACTCAGCCCTCCTCTGTCAAAACCAACTTCTCCACCATTACAGAATAACAAATTTTCACATCTCACCACCTCTGCACTTGACCCCATCCCATACCTCACCAGTGGTCTTCATCCCGACCCCAATTCATCTCTTCAACCTTCAACTAACAACTGGTGTCTTCCCCTCATGCTTTAAAAATGCCTCGATCACACCCACCCTCAAAAAGCCCTCTCGACATATCACTTCTCCCCTATGCTTCAAAACTACTGGAATAACACGTCCATCTTGAACTGTCCTCCCCACTTCTCCTGACACCTTTTTTGACAGCACCTTTCCACTGAAACTGCCCTGACTAAGGTCATTACCTACTAACCGACAAATCCAAGTGACACTCCTCTGTCCTCCTCCTCATGGACCTGTCCTCTGCCTTTGAAACAGTGGACCATTCCCTCTTACTAAAGACCCTCTCATCTCTTATCACAGACTTGGCCCTATCCTGGATATCGTCATACCAGACAGGACATTCAGCGTCTCCCACTCACACACCACCTCCTCATCTCACCCCCTATCTGTTGGTGTATGCCAAGGTTCAGTTCTAGGACCCCTGCTCTTCTCCATCTAAACCTTCAGCCTGGGACAGCTCATGACATCTCACAGCTTTCAGTATCACCTCTATGATGATACACAGATCTACCTCTCTGGACCAGATATCACCACCCTACTAAGCAGAATCCCACAATGTCTGTCTGCTATTTCATCCTTCTCTACTAGATTTCTAAAACTCACCCCACCATCTCACTCAAACCCCCCTCAACTGACCTATCCATCATAGTCAATGGCTGCCCACTCTCCCTAGTCCCACAAGCCTCAGTGTAACCCTCGACATTGATCTCTCCTTCAAACCACACATCCAAAGCCCTTTCCCCTTCCTGCCGACTCCAACTCAAAAATATTTTCCGGACATTCTTCACCCAAGAATCTGTAAAAACACTAATGCATGCCCTCATCATCTCCCGTCTTGACAACTGCAACCTCCTGCTCTGTGGCCTCCCGTCTAAAGGCTCCTTCTCACTTGGGTGAAATACGTCCGAGTCTTGCATCGTAACACCCGGCTCTGCCGCCGGCACTTGGGAGCGGAGCGTGCAGCTCCATGTATTGCTGTGCGGCCGCACGCTCCGCTCTGGAGTGCCGGCGGCAGAGCCGGGTTTTAACCTGCGAGACTCGGACGTATTTCACGCAAGTGAGAAGGAGCCCTAACACGCTCACACCCTACCAATCTATCTAAAATCTGCTGCCAGACTAATCCACCTGCCCCCCCGCTGTTTCCCGGCCTCCCTTCTCTGTCAATCCCTTCAATGGCTCCTCATTACCCAGACTCTGGTTCAAAACCCTAACCATGGCATACCAAGCCATCCACAACCTGCCGCCTCCATACATCTGTGACCTCGTCTCCCGGTACTTACCTGCAGGCAACCTCCGATCCTCACAAGATCTTCAGCTCTACTCTCCTCTTCCTACAATCGCATACTAGATTTCTTCCATGCATCCCACCTACTCTGGAACTCTCTACCCCAACATATCAGACTACTGCTTACGTGGAAACCCTGAAAAAAAGAACCTGAAGACCTACCTCTTCTGACAAGCCTCCTGTATCCTCACCCATCCCTTGTAGATTATGAGCCCTCACGGGCAGGGTCCTCTCTCCTCCTGTACCAGTTGTGACTTGTATTAAGCTTATGCTACTTGTTTTTTTTTATTATGTACACCCCCCCTCACATGTAAAGCGCCATAGAATAAATGGCGCTATAATAATAATAGTTGTTGCTCCAGATATTGCAGCTTCGATGCTATCTGCCCACGGCTGATACAATGTATCACAAAGCAGTATCATCGATCAGGGTGACACCAGATAACAGAATAATCCACAGTCGACTACAATTATTATCAACCTAACATAAGAGAAATCAGGGAAGGGCATTTCGAGAATTTCCATGTGAATCTCATCACTCCATCCACAGGAGACAGAGGAGGACCACCGTGGTTGTGCCCCCCACTGTGGAGGTGAGGTTACCCCTGTGCTGACTGTAAGAGCCTGGTGGGAGACGCTCTGGAGGTCCAGATTCTGGCAGCGTGCGGCTCTGATAAATATACAGAGTGGGAGGCCCTGGGTCACAGCCAGTCACAATCTGGAAAATTCTGTGATGCGGAGTCTGAAAACAGAAAGATTCAGGATGGATAGAGAAGGGCAGGAAGGATACAACACTTCAGGTGAGGACATGGTGGTATCTCAAAATCAGACATTAATTAGATTCCACTTAAAGGGGGTCCTCTGAGAAAATTGTAAGAATAATTCACTATGCCAATTCATTATCTTTGAGTAAAATAAGACCTTTAAATTCAAGTTGAAGGGGTTGTTCACCTTTAGTGAGAATGTTTATTTTTTTATATTAAATGCTTAGTTGGGTGCAAAAATATTTCTGCAATTGGGTTACAATAAAAATTTGGCACAATTTTGACTTTTACCGGCTCGTCGTTTCCCTGCACATTCACCTATCATGTGCTCTGTGGTCATAAATCAGCAGAAGAATGCAGACAAAAGTGTTACAAACTCTCCCGTCCATCAATCAGAACAAGCTCACTGACGGATTCTCAGTTACTTCATTCTGCAGCCAGGAATACACCATGCAAAAAATTGTAATGAAACAGTTGCAAAAATTATTTTTAGCACAAAATACAGGCATTTAATTAATAAAAAGAAATTCTCAAAGGTAAACAACCACTTTAATTGCTTAAAATATTAAAGATGTACTGTGACTTTTACACCAATTGTGAGCTGCACAATCAGACGTTCCAGAGTCTACAATGCTGCCCCCTGGTGGAACATTCACATAATGGCAACTTGGGAGAAAACCGCATTACCGTATTTACATTTTAGTAGAAAATTTATTAACTTCTGTTATTGGTATCGTTACTTTGGATTACAAGCTATTGAGCTAGCTACTGACTCTAGCAGTGGTCTGAAGCCTGTGTTATTGGGAAACTACAACTCCCAGAAAACCTAGTGGGATTTAAGTGTGATGCTGGTGACACAATGCAGATTGATATGAGGGTATGGGGCACTGCATTTAGACTGGTCATATATGTGCAGCTTTTTATTACAAGCATTTAGGCCATACTTTTAGGATGCTGTGACCAGTCGCTCAGCCATGCCAGTGTAGACTACCAGCTCTCATGCTGGCACGTCCAGTGCAATTGTGCCCAAAATCTGCTCACGTCTTCCTGACGATCTCACACCCACTCATATTCTGGAGACGTCTCGAGAGATCAGAGAGCTGCAAAATGTATCAGACAGAATCAGGCCATGCTGCGCAAATCACACAAACCAGCCACCGGTAATAACGTGCAAGTCAGGAATCGCCTGGCTGCAATCAGTCACAGGACAGAAGCCGGTCCCTATGTAACTGCTGCTCGGGTCTGGGGTTTTACTGGAGGGCTATGGCACAAATATGGACATTAATGTGCACGACATGTGGGGGCACTGTCAACTAAAGGGATAACACAGCATGGGGTTATCTCACCCCAGAGACCAGCACCCCCAGTCCCATCAGGCTGAACCTTTATGTGCTCTGTATTGCGATATTACCTGTCTATTATACATAATCAGGTGGGTTTTTTTTGCAGGCAAAACCTGCTCTCTTGGCAGTAAAGAAGCGGTGTACCAAAAGCAGGTTTTGCTGAGTTTTTGCTGCGTTTTTATTGTCTCTTGTTCATGCTGATAAAGTTTAGTTTCCCCCCCAAAAAAGCACGATTTCACTTCCTTAGGTTTTTGCACCAAATATACAGCAAAAATGGATATCTGCGTTTTTTGCTGCATTTTTGCACTGCATGGTTTCCTATGGGTGAAAAATCGCTGAAAATACACAGAAAAATCTCTGAAAGAAGCGACATGCTGCAGTTTACAAAAACGCAGCAGTTTTCTAGATCAGTCAGGAAAATAAAATTAAGCTGTGTGCAGGAGATTTCTGAAATGTCAGACTTTGCTGGTACTGTAAAATGCAGCTTAAAGTTTGCATAAAAAAAGCAGCAAAAACACAACATGTGAACAAAGCCCATATTTCATTTAATATGGGTACAGTATTGCATCAGCGCTGGTATTACACTAACACTCTATAGTGGTATTTGTGCACGATGTCACAGACAGCACCATATAAGATCTTTAGGAGTAAAGTGTAAACCCTCCGATCCTCCCATAGCAGATCTCTAATGCTCAGAACCTCCAGGAACTACTTGGCACAGCAAGGCAAAGGCTACGAAAAATGGTTCCTAATGGGAACTGATCCTTCTTCGTAGAGTTTTTAGTTTGGAGTTGATTTCATCCAGGGCCGACAAGTACCCTAACTTTTCCCACCAGGCATTTTTCAAAGCCTGAAGTGGAAAAAACATTGAACATAAATAGCAAAGTGGTCTTATCATAGAAATGAATGAAAAGACTGTTTTAAAAGTTTTGAATTTCAATCTTTTTTCTTTCCTTAGGGGATCAGACCAGCACCTAAAGAAAACTCTTCAAAAAAAAACAAAAAAACTCCAGAACACACTGCTGTTAATTTTGATGATTTATGGCAAACAACCTGTACAAGAAAATATATCCAGACCTAAAATATGCCATGCACATCATAACCAATCCTACGTATGTGAAGGTTTCACTTCTGAATACACTCTCTTATCATAGACAATATGTTTTATAGATTACTAACACCCAGCAGGCATTCACATTCTCCACCCTTGATGACATGTATCCAGAGGAGATGTAAAATGCCAAGAATGACAAGTACTCCCAGTGTCGGAATGTGCCCACCGTGCAAGAGTTAAAGGGGTTGATGCAAATTAAGCATAATCACAGGTTATGCAACGTTCTAAGAAACTTTGCATTTTAATGTCTCTGTTTTTCAAGATCTCTGCTTGCTGTGAAACACTTCTTGTAGAGAATGAGAAACAGTGCATTGATTTTCCTCACAGCAGAGGGTCTGTTACTGCTGTACTATCTATTCTAGACTACACTGTATACTTTCCTGTCCTGAGCATTTGCGACAATGTATCAGCACAGGTCAAATAGAATCGCCTACACTGGATTCAATTGCAGCTTCTGGAAAACGATTATAGGAGGAGACGGGTGTTTGAGCTTTGGGACACAATCACGGATGGTCCTATTCATTGCCAGCAAGCAGAGATCTTTAACATGGTGAAGAGCGTTAGGGTATGTGCACACGTTGCAGAGTTGCCTTTGTAAAAATCTGCGCAGATTCTGCCTCTCCTGGCAGAAAACGCAGTTGAAAATCCACACGGTTTTAATTTGGATTTTCATGCGGTTTTCTCTGCGGATTTGTAAGCTATTAAACAAAAACAAAAAAAAGAATTGTGATGACATTTCCTTGTCCAACCTCTTCTTTTACATTCTCCATTGAAGACTATAATATCAATACATACCATGTTCAATATATATATACACACACACACACACAATATATATATATATATATGTACACACACACACACTAGATGAAGGCTATCGCATGGGGACGGTGGTGACATCCCGATGGGAGTAGGCTTTGCAGCACTGAGATTCTCTCGTCCCGAGCCCCATATAATGCTGCATAAATGTTGATTATGGCCCCATAAGATGCTGCATAGAAAATTTGCCCGATATAATGCTGCATAAAGGTTGATTATGGCCCCATAAGATGCTCCATAGAAACATGAGCCCCATATGCTGCTGCTGCGATAAAAAAAACCAAAACATACTCACCTCTTGTCCTGTCTTCCGCGTCCTCTGCAGTGACTGTTCAGGCAGAGGGCGACGCGCACACTAACCACATCATCGCACCCTCTAACCTTAACGTCACAGGCAGAGGATGCGGAAGGAGCAGCCCGGTGCAGTGGAACGGGGACAGGTGAATATCAAAATGCTCACATTCCGCCGTTATACTCACCTTCTCCCGGCACAGTCCCTGGCAGCATCTCACTGACAGATGGTCTCCGGGAGCCAGCAGCTTCTTCCTAAGTTCAGCGGTCACATTGTACCACTGAACACATGAAGAAGCTGCCGGCGCCGGAGAAGCAGGAACATGCACAGACGCGCTGGGAGCAGGTGAGTATGATGGACAGCTGCCGCTCCCCCGCCGGCCCGGGAGGTCCAGCGATGACCCGCTGGTGGTACTGCGCAAGGACCTGGAACCACCAGCGGGTGCCATATTGGAATATCCATCACTTGGGTATTCCAATATGGCAGTCAGCGTACTTCCGGTGCGGCGCGGTGGATTGTAGGATTCGAGGACGTCCAGAGGGAAGTGGATGACAGACACATACAGTACAGACCAAAAGTTTGGACACACCTTCTCATTTAAAGGTTTTTCTGTATTTTCATGACTATTGTACATTCACACTGAAGGCATCAAAACTATGAATTAACACATGTGGAATTATATACTTAACAAAAAAGTGTGAAACAACTGAAATTATGTCTTATATTCTAGGTTCTTCAAAGTAGCCACCTTTTGCTTTGATGACTGCTTTGCACACTTGGCATTCTCTTGATGAGCTTCAAGAGGTAGTCACACACAGCTCAAAAAAATAAAGAGAACACTAAATACCACATCCTAGATATTTCTGAATGAAATATTCCAGTTGCAAATTTTTATTCATTGCATAGTGGAATGTGTTCAGAACAATAAAACATAACAATTATCAATGTAAATCAAAGTGAATGTCCCACGAAGGTCTGGATTTGGAATGATACTCAAAATCAAAGTGGAAAATCAAATAACAGGCTGATCCAACTTCAGTAGAAATGACTCATGACAAGGAAAAGATGATCAGTATTGTGTGTGGCCTCCACGTGCTTGTGTGATCTCCTTACAACGCCTGGGCATGCTCCTGATGAGGCGGAGGATGATCTCCTAAGGGATCTCCTCCCAGACCTGGACTAAAGCATCCGCCAACTCCTGGACAGTCTATGGTGCAACGTCATGTTGGTGGATGGAGCGAGACATGATGTCCCAGATGTGTTCAATCGAATTCAGGTCTGGGGAACGGGCGGGCCAGTCCATAGCTTCAATGCCTTCATCTTGCAGGAACTGCTGAGACACTCCAGCCACATGAGGTCTGGCATTGTCCTGCATTAGGAGGAACCCAGGGCCAACCGCAACAGCATATGGTCGCACAAGGGGTCTGAGGATCTCATCTCTGTACCTAATGGCAGTCAGGCTACCTCTGGTGAGCACATGGAGGGCTGTGCAGTCCTCCACAGAAATGCTACTTCACACCATTACTGACCATTTGTATTGCGTTCTGACCATTAGCAGTGCTGGCTTCTCTTCTTTTTTTCTTTTACATTGGTAAGTGGCTGACCACCACTGTTGCCGCGCACGCTGGGTTACGTACGCCATTCTTTCTGTGGTCTCTGTGATTGATAGGCTGCTGTTCACACACACAGCAGCCCTGCCCTGCCTCAGGCTCTAGTTAATTTTGCAGCGGTGTCTGAACCTGTCTCACTCTTTAACCTTGGTGCTGGCTTGGAGGCATGGAGGCCAGATCTGACATGTCCGCACTGGACCTGATCGGCCTTCACCTACGCTTGTCCTTCCTGGCACCAAGGGGGTGATTCTGAAAATGTCTCCAGGTACAGCTTGCATGTCACAGTATAGTAATGGTGTCTTTCTTTTTATGCTCTTTTTATACATCTAGGAGGCCGTAATGGCACAACGTTAATAAAAAACGTAGCGTAGGACTGCCCCATTATGAGATTGCCGTGAAGTGGCGGGGAAGCTCAAAAAATTGATCAATTATTTGCTAAATGTCTCATATTTGAACTACAGTTAGAATTCAGTAGGTGCATGTGCACCATTTGTATTGCGTTCTGACCATTAGCAGTGCTGTCTTCTCTTCTTTTTTTCTATTACTGACCCACTGCCAAACCAGTCATCCAAAAGGATGTTGCAGGCAGATCGCTCTCCACGGCATCTCCAGACTCTGTCACGTCTGTCACATGTGCTCAGTGTGAACCTGCTTTCATCTGTGAAGAGCACAGGGCGCTAGTGGTGAATTTGCCAATCCTGGTGTTCTGTGGCAAATGCCAAGTGTCCTGCACGGTGTTGGGCTGTGAGCACAACCCCCATCTGTCTACGTCGGGCCCTCAGACCATCCTCATGGAGTCAGTTTCCAACCGTTTGCGCAGATACATGCACATTTGTGGCCTGCTGGAGGTGATTTTGCAGGGCTCTGGCAGTGCTCCTCCTGTTCCTCCTTGCACAAAGGCTGAGGTAGCGGTCCTGCTGCTGGATTGTTGCCCTCCTATGGCTTCATCCACATCTCCTGGTGTACTGGCCTGTCTCCTGGTAGCACCCCCAGCCTCTGGACACTACGCTGACAGACACAGCAAACCTTCTTGCCACAGCTCGCATTGATGTGCCATCCTGTATGAGCTGCACTACCTGAGCCACTTGTGTGGGTTGTAGAGTCCGTCTCATGCTACCACGAGTGTGAAAGCACAACCAACATCCAAAAGTGACCAAAACATCAGCCAGAAAGCATTGGTACTGAGATGTGGTCTGTAGTCCCCATCTGCAGAACCACTCCTTTATTGTGTCTTGATAATTGCCAATACTTTCCATCTGTTGTCTATTCCATTCCAACAGCATCTGAAATTGATTGTCAAACAGTGTTGCTTCCTAAGTGGACAGTTTGACTTCACAGAAGTTTGATTTACTTGGAGTTATATTCTGTTGTTTAAGTGTTCCCATTATTTTTTTGAGCAGTGTGTGTGTGTGTGTATAATATATATATATATATATATATATATATATATATATATATATATATATATATATATATATATATATATATATATATATATATATATATACACACATACACATATACAGTACAGACCAAAAGTTTGGACACACCTTCTCATTTAAAGATTTTTTTGTATTTTCATGACTATGAAAATTGTACATTCACACTGAAGGCGTCAAAACTATGAATTAACACAAGTGGAATTATATACTTAACAAAAAAAGTGTGACACAACTGAAATTATGTCTTACATTCTAGGTTCTTCAAAGTGGCCACCTTTCGCTTTGATGATTGCTTTGCACACTCTTGACATTCTATTGATGAGCTTTCAAGAGGTAGTCACCGGGAATGATTTTCACTTCACAGGTGTGCCCTGGCAGGTTTAATAAGTGGGATTTCTTGCCTTATAAATGGAGTTGGGACCATCAGTTGTGTTGAGCAGAAGTCTGGTGGATACACAGCTGATAGTCCTACTGAATAGACTGTTAGAATTTGTATTATGGCAAGAAAAAAGCAGCTAAGTAAAGAAAAACGAGGGGCCATCATTACTTTAAAAAATGAACGTCAGTCAGTCCGAAAAATTGGGAAAACTCTGAAAGTGTCCCCAAGTGCAGTGGCAAAAACGATCAAGCGCTACAAAGAAACTGGCTAACATGAGGACCACCCCAGGAAAGGAAGACCAAGAGTCACCTCTGCTTCTGAGGATAAGTTTATCTGAGTCACCAGCCTCAGAAATCGCAGGTTAACAGCAGCTCAGATTAGAGACCAGGTCAATGCCACACAGAGTTCTAGCAGCAGACACATCTCTATAACAACTGTTAAGAGGAGACTTTGTGCAGCAGGCCTTCATGGTAAAATATTTGCTAGGAAACCACTGCTAAGGACAGGCAACAAGCAGAAGAGACTTGTTTGGGCTAAAGAACCCAAGGAATGGACAGTGGAAATCTGTGCTTTGGTCTGATGAGTCCAGATTTGAGATCTTTGGTTCCAACCACCGTGTCTTTGTGCGACGCAGAAAAGGTGAACGGATGGACTCTACATGCCTGGTTCCCACTGTGAAGCATGGAGGAGGACGTGTGATGGTGTGGGGGTGCTTTGCTGGTGACACTGTTGGGGATTTATTCAAAATTGAAGGCATACTGAACCAGCATGGCTACCACAGCATCTTGCAGCGGCATGCTATTCCATCCAGTTTGCATTTAGTTGGACCATCATTTATTTTTCAACAGGACAATGACCCCAAACACACCTCCAGGCTGTGTAAGGACTATTTGACCAAGAAGGAAAGTGATGGGGTGCTATGCCAGATGACCTGGCCTCCACAGTCACCAGACCTGAAACCAATCGAGATGGTTTGGGGTGAGCTGGACCGCAGAGTGAAGGCAAAAGGGCCAACAAGTGCTAAGCATCTCTGGGAACTCCTACAAGATTGATGGAAGACCATTCCCGGTGACTACCTCTTGAAGCTCATCAAGAGAATGCCAAGAGTGTGCAAAGCAGTCATCAAAGCAAAAAGTGGCTACTTTGAAGAACCTAGAATATAAGACATAATTTCAGTTGTTTCACACTTTTTTTTTACTATATAATTCCACATGTGTTAATTCATAGTTTTGATGCCTTCAGTGTGAATGTACAATTTTCATAGTCATGAAAATACAGAAAAATCTTTAAATGAGAAGGTGTGTCCAAACTTCTGGTCTGTACTGTATGTATATATATATATATATATATATATATATATATATATATATATATATATATATATATATATATATATATATATATACATACATACACATATATACACACACATACAGTTGTGGCCAAAAGTATTGACACCCCTGCAATACTGCCAGATAATGCTCAGTTTGTTCCTGAAAATGATTGCAAACACAAATTCTTTGGTATTATCTTCATTTAATTTGTCTTAAATGAAAAAACACAGAAAGAATTGTCCTAAAGCCAAATTGGATATAATTCCACACCAAACATAAAAAAGGGGGTGGACAAAAGTATTGGCACTGTTCGAAAAATCATGTGATGCTTCTCTAATGTGTGTAATTAACAGCACCTGTAAAGGTACCTTCACATTAAGCGACGCTGCAGCGATAGCGACAACGATGCCGATCGCTGCAGCGTCGCTGTTTGATCGCTGGAGAGCTGTCACACAGACCGCTCTCCAGCAACCAATGATGCCGAGGTCCCCAGGTAACCAGGGTAAACATCGGGTTACTAAGCGCGGCCCTGCGCTTAGTAACCCGATGTTTACCCTGGTTACCAGTGTAAAACATCGCTGGTATCGTTGCTTTTGGTGTCAAACACGACGATACACGCCGGTCTGACGACCAAATAAAGTTTTGAACTTTGTTCAACGACCAGCGATATCACAGCAGGATCCTGATCGCTGCTGCGTGTCAAACTAAACGATATCGCTAGCCAGGACGCTGCAACGTCACGGATCGCTAGCGATATCGTTTAGTGTGAAGGTACCTTAACTTACCTGTGGCACCTAACAGGTGTTGGCAATAACTAAATCACACTTGCAGCCAGTTGACATGGATTAAAGTTGACTCAACCTGTCCTGTGTCCTTGTGTGTACCACATTGAGTATGGAGAAAAGAAAGAAGACCAAAGAACTGTCTGAGGACTTGAGAAACCAAATTGTGAGGAAGCATCAGCAATCTCAAGGCTACAAGTCCATCTCCAAAGACCTGAATGTTCCTGTGTCTACCGTGTGCAGTGTCATCAAGAAGTTTAAAGTCCATGGCACTGTGGCTAACCTCCCTAGATGTGGACGGAAAAGAAAAATTGACAAGAGATTTCAACCCAAGATCGTGCGGATGTTGGATAAAGAACCTCGACTAACATCCAAACAAGTTCAAGCTGCCCTGCAGTCCGAGGGTACAACAGTGTCAACCCGTACTATCCGTCGGCGTCTGAATGAAAAGGGACTGTATGGTAGGAGACCCAGGAAGACCCCACTTCTAACCCCGAGACATAAAAAAGCCAGGCTGGAGTTTGCCCAAACTTACCTGAAAAAGCCTAAAACGTTTTGGAAGAATGTTCTCTGGTCAGATGAGACAAAAGTAGAGCTTTTTGGGCAAAGGCATCAACATAGAGTTTACAGGAGAAAAAAAGAGGCATTCAAAGAAAAGAACACGGTCCCTACAGTCAAACATGGCGGAGGTTCCCTGATGTTTTGGGGTTGCTTTGCTGCCTCTGGCACTGGACTGCTTGACCGTGTGCATGGCATTATGAAGTCTGAAGACTACCAACAAATTTTGCAGCATAATGTAGGGCCCAGTGTGAGAAAGCTGGATCTCCCTCAGAGGTCATGGGTCTTCCAGCAGGATGATGACCCAAGAGAAGGCACCCTTCAAATATCAGGGACCTGGAGCAGTTTGCCAAAGAAGAATGGTCTAAAATTCCAGCAGAGCATTGTAAGAAACTCATTGATGGTTACCGGAAGCGGTTGGTCGCAGTTATTTTGGCTAAAGGTTATGCAACCAAGTATTTGGCTGAGGGTGCCAATACTTTTATCTGGCCCATTTTTGGAGTTTTGTGTAAAATGATCAATGTTTTGCTTTTTGTTTCATTCTCTTTTGTATTTTTTCATTTAAGACAAATTAAATGAAGATAATAATACCAAAGAATTTGTGTTTGCAATCATTTTCAGGAAGAAACTGAGTATTATCTGACAGAATTGCAGGGGTATCAATACTTTTGGCCACAACTGTATGTGTATATATATATATATATATATATATATATATATATATATATATATATATATATATATATATATATATATATATACACTAGCTGAAGAGCCCGGCGTTGCCTGGGCATAGTAAATATCTGTGGTTAGTTATAGCACCTCACTTCTCTTATTTTCCCATCACGCCTCTCATTTTCCCCATCACATCTTTCATTTTCCCCCTCACATCTCATTTTCTCCCTCACACCTCTGATTTTCCCCCTCACTCCTCCTATTTTCCCCCTCACTCCTCTCATTCCCCCCTAACACTTGTCATTTCGACCTCACATCTGTCATTTTCCGATCACTCCACTATTTTCCCTCACTCCTCTCATTTTGCACTCACACCTTTTCATTTTCACCTCACACCTCTCATTTTCACCTCAGTATATACATGTTTGCCATCTCCCTTATATATAGTATACACCTGTATGTCATCTCCTGTATATAGTATATACCTGTATGTCATCTCCCCTGTATATAGTATATACCTGCTGTGTGTCATCTCCCCTGTATATAGTATATACCTGTATGTCATCTCCTCCTATATATAGTATATACCTGTATGTAATCTCCTCCTGTATATAGTATATACCTGTGTGTCATCTCACCTATATATAGTATATATCTGTGTGTCATCTCCTCCTGTATATAGTATATACCTGTATGTAATCTCCTCCTATACATAGCATATACCTGTATGTCATCTCCTCCTGTATATACTATATACCTGTAGGTAATCTGCTCCTGTATATAGTATATACCTGAGTGTCATCTCCTCCTGTATATAGTATATACCTGTATGTCATCTCCTCCTGTATGTAGTATGTTAGTATGTACCTGTATGTCATCTCCTCCTCTATATAGTATATACCTGTGTGTCATCTCTCCTGTATATAGTATATATCTGTGTGTCATCTCCTCCTGTATATAGTATATACCTGTGTGTCATCTCCCCTGTAAATAGTATATACCTGTGTGTCATCTCCTCCTGTATATAGTATATATCTGTATGTCATCTCCTCCTGTATTAGACCTCGTTCACACGTTATTTGGTCAGTATTTTTACCTCAGTATTTGTAAGCTAAATTGGCAGCCTGAAATCCCCAGCCAACAGTAAGCCCACCCCCTGGCAGTATATATTAGCTCACACATACACATAATAGACTGGTCATGTGACTGGCAGCTGCCGGATTCCTATATGGTACACTTGTTGCTCTTGTAGTTTGTCTGCTTATTAAACAGATTTTTATTTTTGAAAGATAATACCAGACTTGTGTGTGTTTTAGGGCGAGTTTCGTGTGTCAAGTTGTGTGTGTTGAGTTGCGTGTGGCGACATGCATGTAGCGACTTTTGTGAGATGAGTTTTGTGTGGCGACATGCGTGTAGCAACTTTTTGTGTGTCGAGTTGCATGTGACAGGTTAGTGTAGCAAGTTGTGTGCAGCAAGTTTTGCGCATGGCGAGTTTTGCGCGTGGCGAGTTTTATGTGTGGTGCCTTTTGAGTATGTGCATGTTTTGTGTGGGGCAACTTTTGCATGTGGCAATTTTTCCGCGTGTGCAAGTTTTGCGTGTGGCGAGTTTTCCATGAGGTGAGTTTTGCACGTGTGGCGAGTTTTGCATGTGGAGAGTTTTGCGCGTGGCGAGTTTTGAGCGGCGACTTTTGTGTTTCGACTTTTATGTGGCGAGGTTGGTGTATGTGTGGTGAAATGTGCGCTGAGGGTGGTATATGTGTTCGAGCACGTGGTAGTGTGTGGCGCATTTTGTGTGTGTGTTCATATTCCCGTGGTGGTGTGGTGATTATCCCATGTCGGGGCCCCACCTTAGCAACTGTACAGTATATACTCTTTGGCGCCATCGCTCTCATTCTTTAAGTCCCCCTTGTTCACATCTGGCAGCTGTTAATTTGCCTCCAACACTTTTCCTTTCATTTTTTCCCCATTATGTAGATAGGGGCAAAATTGTTTGGTGAATTGGAAAGCGCGAGGGTTAAAATTTCACCTCACAACATAGCTTTGACGCTCTCGGGGTCCAGACGTGTGACTGTGCAAAATTGTGTGCCTGTAGCTGCGACGCCTCCAACACTTTTCCTTTCACTTTTTCCCCATTATGTAGATAGGGGCAAAATTGTTTGGTGAATTGGAAAGCGCGGGGTTAAAATTTCACCTCACAACATAGCCTATGACGCTCTCGGGGTCCAGACGTGTGACTGTGCAAAATTTTGTGGCTGTAGCTGCGACGGTTCAGATGCCAATCCCGGACATACACACATTCAGCTTTATATTTATATTTATATATATATATATATATATATATATATATATATATATATATATATATATACCTGGTTTACAAACAACAGTATCACTGTGCTTGATTGGCCAGCAAGCCCGCCTGACCTTTAGCCCATAGAGAATCTATGGGGTATTGTCAAGAGGAAGATGAGAGACACCAGACCCAACAATGCAGACGAGCTGAAGGCTGCTATCAAAGCAACCTGGGCTTCCATAACACCTCAGCAGTGCCACAGGCTGATCGCCTCCATGCCACACCATCTTGATGCAGTACTTGATGCAAATGGAGCCCCGACCAAGTATTGAGTGCATTTACTGAACATACATTTCAGTATGCCAACATTTCGGATTTTAAAATAATTTTTCCAGCTGGCGTTGAAGACTTCGACCTCAAGCAGCTTGGATTGTGGCCTCTCCACTCTTCCTCCAGACTCTGGGACCTTGATTTCCAAATGAAATGTAAAATTTACTTTCATCTGAAAACACCTTGGATCACTGAGCAACAGTCCAGCTCTTTTTCTCCTTGGCCCAGGTAAGACACTTCTGGCGTTGTCTATTGGTCATGAGCGGCACGACACAAGGAATGCGATACATGCAGCCCATGTCCTGGATACGTCTCCTTGTGAAATCTCCCCCATATTTTTGAATGGCCTTTTCTTAATCCTTTCAAGACTGCAGATATCCCATTTGCTTGTGCACCTTTTTCTACCACACTTTTTCCCTCCACTCAACTTTCCATTAATATGATTGAATAAAGCACTGTGTAAACAGCCAGTTTCTTTAGCAATGACCTTTTGTGGCTTACCCTCCTTGTGGAGTGTGTCAATGACGGACTCCAGGACATCTATCAAGTCAGCAGTCTTCCCCATGATTGTGTAGCCTACTGAAAAACTAGGGGACCTTTTTAAATGCTTAGGAAGCCTTTGCGGGTGTTTTTTTTTTGTTAATTATTCTTATTTACTGAGATAATGACTTTTGGGTTTTCATTGGCTGTAAGCCATGATCATCAACATTAACAGAAATAAACAGTTGTAAAAGATTACTAAGTAATGACTCTATATAAAATATGAGCTTCACTTTTTTGTATTGAAGAACTGAAATTAACTTTTAGATATTCTAATTTAGTGAGAAGCACTTGTAGGTAGCGAAGGTCCCATATCTCAGGCAACAGAGCCGGCTGCAGATTTACAAGAATGTTTGCAGGTTACAGCTTGTCATTTCACAAATCTGTGTCATGTAAGGCTGTGGGGTGGAATTATGGAGCTGCAAGATCTCTGCAATGCCACAGCGAGCCTGCGGGCACTAAGGAAGGGAATGCTGAGTAACAGATCAGTCCTCCGTGTCCCCATCAAAATATAATAGAAACCTGTATTACTCAGCACTTAATAGCATTTTCACGTGTTATCTCATTGGTACTGGCAGAGAAGGAGTTAACTCCACCCCAAGGTGAAGCATTGAGGAAAGAGTTGAGATTTATTGAAGTTGCTGCAATCTGTGCATATAAAAAGCCAGCCACAAACTGGGAATCATTTTTATCTGGCGGGTGCAAACATTGCAGGATGAAAATATCTGATATTTTCTAATACACTTCGGCCTCAATTCATCATTAAAGTGCTGAAATAAGTGGCGCCGAAATAAGAGGCGCTGAAAAAAAAAAAAAAAGAGGCCTGTGCTTCCTAATTAATTTGGCTCTTCCTTTAGCTTCCATGCTCCCCCACAGGGAACTGGCGCATGTTTGTCGTAATTTACACTACTTTTGAGGAGTAAATTATGATGAGATTGTCAAGCGTTGCTTCGGGATTGATCTAAAAAGGCCAAAAGTAACAAAATTATGGGATAATTCAAGCAGTTTTACGCTAGAAATGGGGTAAAAATGGAAAAATCAGCCCTTTCATTTTTCCATTCCTCGCCATTTTCAATATCTTTGCTCACTGCTTTTTTGGGAGGGCGGCTCCTTCATGTGAACTTTATAGGGTTGTAATCGCATCTGATGGTGAAGGCCAAGAGGAGCAGTACAAAATCTGAAGGGTCCACAATGATAAAATGGGAACTAGGTGACCATCCAACAGAAAAGTGATGAGAAAATGGTCACCCCCTGCTCAACTCAGGGTATTACACGAGTGCTTCATATACCCCATATGTATCCCTGAACACTATAACATGGACTTATAATTTGCCCCATTATTTATGCACTGTGTGCAGGGGGTCCCCTTATCCGCTGGCATCAACTGTACGAGGGGTAAAAAAAAAAAAAGGCAAGTTGACATCCACAGGAATTGACGTGTAGGTCTGAAGTCTGCATTGTATGCCCATTTCTGAGCAGACAAATGGCCGCAGCATGTGAAAGATGCATACAGGCTCACCCGCTCTGCTATGGGAAGGCTCCTTCTGTTATTAAAACAGAAGGCCTTGGCCAAGTCTTGACGTGGGTGGCGCAGTTGTTGATAGCAGTAAGGCACTTGTAGGCTTGCCCCATCTCCTGGCAGCAGGACCCTGCCATATTAGTATATAGTTCCTGAGAATTTGTGTCTATCGCGCCTCTTTAACGACTCTAAAGGGCTGATTATTGGGATTTCTCTCCTTGTAAAGCAAGGGAAAAAAAGGCCTCTGACAGAAGAGCTGGTAATAATAACAAACGGCAATATAAACGTCTGGCGAGCAGGACATAGATGGTCATCTCATGTATAAGGTGGCACCCAGCCTGCAGGGCCATGTGGAGTCCTATAGACAGGAATTCAATAGCAGACATGAATTGTTACACCAGTCCAGGATTACATGCAGATTTGGGAGCCTGGCGTTAGTGACGGAATAGATGTATAATTTCTGGTCTCCCTCTGTCTGTGCCAGATCTGGGTAATCGACCAATCATGATATAATGTATCGGCTCGATCAGAAAAACAATACATAAAATACAAGGCTTACAAAGTAATCACCGCAGACATTACACTTCCTCCAATCTGTAGGTCTTCGGCAGGAGGAAAACAACAACTCTCAGCATGCACTGATTGCAACAGCTGGATAGCCAGTAGTTGAAGACCAGGGATGAATAAATATTATGCTAGGACCCCCTACTGATCACTGGTCAGACACTTCTTTGCACACAGTACGTCATAAATTGTGATTCTGGAAGCGCCCTTTTCATCCAGTATCTAATCCAGATATTCCCACCAGACCAGAAGCCGATGACAGCCCTCTGCTTACATGCCCATAAGAAAACAACAGGGAAGTTCTGACCAACATTTATCACTAAGAAACATAAGACATTAACGGGATTGTCCAGCACCGATCATTTCCGAATCTGGAGGTGATTGACGCTGATGACGTCACATTGGCAGATATCGTGCACCTGTCTTACTAAGTGAGCAGTGGCGGACAACCCTTTCAAAGCTTTCGGTTTTCATTCTTCATCCGTTTGTGGCGCCAGTCACACTGCACCCAACATATGGTACAGGCATGCGAGGCACAATTCTATATCATTGTTATAGGAACCAGTCACTCTCCATTCCTGCAACCAGAGAAGTAGATGGAATGGAAACGGGCATTACAGCAAAGTGACGGCTCGCAGAGCCCGAAACCGACATACACCGCACTTGTGGTAAGACATACAATATTTATCCTGAGAACAGACACGTTTCCTAAAGCACTGCTACACCTTAATGGTCTCTCCATGTAGGAAGGACTCGTAAAAGAAGAATTCAGATCTGTAATAAGTCAACCTCTTATGTCAGGGGGAGACGACAGACAGTCCCGATTGTAAATGCATGATGATCTCCTCCTGCACCACTATAAAAAAAATCATCCGGACATGGCCTTCAATTCAACAGAAAATCGGCACAAATCCTGAGTTACATATTTGATTATACCTTAGAGCTACATTCTGATAGTAGAGACACTGTGTATATACATTACTGATCCTATACTGATCCGGAGTTACATCCTGTATTATACTCCAGAGCTGTACTCACTATTCTGCTGGTGCAGTCACTGTGTACATACATTACATTACTGATCCTGAGTTACATCCTGTACTATAGTCCAGAGCTGCACTCACTATTCTGCTGGTGCAATCACTGTGTACATACATTACATTACTGATCTGGAGTTACATCCTGTATTATATCCCCAGAGCAGCACTCACTATTCTGCTGGTGCAGTCACTGTGTACATACATTACATTACGGATCCTGAGTTACATCCTGTATTATACCCCAGAGCTGCACTCACTATTCTGCTGGTGCAGTCACTGTGTACATACATTACATTACTGGTCCTGAGTTACATCCTGTACTATAGTCCAGAGCTGCACTCACTATTCTGCTGGTGCAATCACTGTGTACATACATTACATTACTGATCTGGAGTTACATCCTGTATTATATCCCCAGAGCAGCACTCACTATTCTGCTGGTGCAGTCACTGTGTACATACATTACATTACGGATCCTGAGTTACATCCTGTATTATACCCCAGAGCTGCACTCACTATTCTTCTGGTGCAGTCGCTGTGTACATACATTACATATCCTGAGTTACATCCTGTATTATACCCCAGAGCTGCACTCACTATTCTGCTGGTGCAGTCACTGTGTATATACATTACATTACTGATCCTGAGTTACATCCTGTATTATACCCCAGAGCTGCACTCACTATTCTGCTGGTGCAGTCACTGTGTATATACATTACTGATCCTGAGTTACATCCTGTATCATACCCCAAAGCTGCACTCACTATTCTGCTGGTGCAGTCGCTGTGTACATACATTACATTACTGATCCTGACTTACATCCTGTATTATACCCCAGAGCTGCACTCACGATTCTGCTGGTGCAGTCGCTGTGTACATACATTACTGATCCTGAGTTACATCCTGTATTATTCTCCAGACCTGCACTCACTATTCTGCTGGTGCAGTTACTGTGTACATACATTAATGATCCTGTACTGATCCCGAGTTAAATCCTGTATTATACCCCAGAGCTGCACTCACTATTCTGCTGGTGCAGTCACTGTGTATATACATTACATTACTGATCCTGAGTTACATCCTGTATTATACGCCAGAGCTGCACTCACAATTCTGCTGGTGCAGTCACTGTGTATATACATTACATTACTGATCCTGAGTTACATCCTGTATTATACCCCAGAGCTGCACTCACTATTCTGCTGGTGCAGTCACTGTGTACATACATTACATTACTGATCCTGAGTTACATCCTGTACTATAGTCCAGAGCTGCACTCACTATTCTGCTGGTGCAATCACTGTGTACATACATTACATTACTGATCTGGAGTTACATCCTGTATTATATCCCCAGAGCAGCACTCACTATTCTGCTGGTGCAGTCACTGTGTACATACATTACATTACGGATCCTGAGTTACATCCTGTATTATACCCCAGAGCTGCACTCACTATTCTGCTGGTGCAGTCGCTGTGTACATACATTACATATCCTGAGTTACATCCTGTATTATACCCCAGAGCTGCACTCACTATTCTGCTGGTGCAGTCACTGTGTATATACATTACATTACTGATCCTGAGTTACATCCTGTATTATACCCCAGAGCTGCACTCACTATTCTGCTGGTGCAGTCACTGTGTATATACATTACTGATCCTGAGTTACATCCTGTATCATACCCCAAAGCTGCACTCACTATTCTGCTGGTGCAGTCGCTGTGTACATACATTACATTACTGATCCTGACTTACATCCTGTATTATACTCCAGAGCTGCACTCACGATTCTGCTGGTGCAGTCGCTGTGTACATACATTACTGATCCTGAGTTACATCCTGTATTATTCTCCAGACCTGCACTCACTATTCTGCTGGTGCAGTTACTGTGTACATACATTAATGATCCTGTACTGATCCCGAGTTAAATCCTGTATTATACCCCAGAGCTGCACTCACTATTCTGCTGGTGCAGTCACTGTGTATATACATTACATTACTGATCCTGAGTTACATCCTGTATTATACGCCAGAGCTGCACTCACTATTCTGCTGGTGCAGTCACTGTGTATATACATTACATTACTGATCCTGAGTTACATCCTGTATTATACCCCAGAGCTGCACTCACTATTCTGCTGGTGCAGTCACTGTGTATATACATTACTGATCCTGAGTTACATCCTGTATTATACTCCAGAGCTGCACTCACTAGTCTGCTGGTGCAGTCACTGTGTACATACATTACATTACTGATCCTATACTAATCCTGAGTTACCTCCTGTATTATACTCCAGAGCTGCACTCATTATTCTGCTTGTGCAGTCACTGTGTACATACATTACTTATCTGTACTAAGTTACACACTGTAATATATAGATAGTGGATGTAACTATCTGTGCTGTGTAGAGAGTACAGAGTGTAGCGAAAGCCAAGTTCACACGGTCAGTATTTTACATCAGTATTTATAAGCCAAAACTAGATGAGGAACAATCAGGGGAAAAGTATAATAGAAACATATGCACCACTTCTGTATTTATCACCCACTCCTGGCTTTGGCCTATAAATAATGATGTGAAATACTGACCAAATACTGAGTGTGAGAACGTGGCCTTAGAATCAGTATAGTATAAGAAATATATTAAACACATGTATAATCTTTAATTTAATAGTAAGTAAAACAAATACAAAGTGTATGTGATAGGTCGTACTTGCCGTGCCTTCATGTCAAACCTATATAGTCTATTTCCTATCAAAAAACTCTTATGCGTATTTCTTCTCACTTGTAGCTCGAAATTTCCTTCCTTTGGAAGTAATCAAGGACTCAAATTCACATATCAATTTATTTTTCTCGCCTCAGTCCTCGACATTTTGGATATATAGTTGCCTCCACTCCAATCTTTCTTAGTGTATTTCCGCACAGTGATGCACCCATTTTAAATACTCTGATAAAGAATGATTGTCAAACTTAATCTTGATATTATAGGTTTGCCCGGCAACACTTTTTAATTAAAAAAAACCACAAGGATGCTGCTGAGATCTATATTCGACTGAAGAATTAGGTCAGAAATTAATTTGTGGCTATAAAAGTCGAGGTCAGTAATTACCAGCCCTAGGATACATTTTGTAACAAAAAGAGAACTTTTCAGAGGTTTAGACTGGTTTCACATTTGCGGACGAGGGCTTTGCGGAGGGCTGCGTAGTTCCTCCTTTAAGCCCCGTCCACTGCCGCACCTCTTCCCTCAACTTCACCTATGTCGGCATGCATCCTGCGTACCCTATCTTTAACATTGGGTACGCAGGCCATGCAGATGTATGTGGATGCCTCCATATGCATCGTTTTGATGCTGCGCTGACCGCAACAAAATGCAACATGTTGCATTCGACGCAGGTCAGCGCAGCGACAAAACGATGCATATGGAGGCATCCACATACATCTGCATGGCCTGCGTACCCAATGTTAAAGATAGGGTACGCAGGATGCATGCCGACATAGGTGAAGTTGAGGGAAGAGGTGCGGCAGTGGACGGGGCTTAAAGGAGGAACTACGCAGCCCTCCGCAAAGCCCTCGTCCGCAAATGTGAAACCAGCCTAAGTGACAAGTAAAATATTGGGACAATAGTGATTATTCTAATACCATCAGGATTCAGTCTCTCTGCATGAGGGCTTACATAAGAATCCTAGGGACGATTACTATTTCAGGTTATCTTCCCTTTGCCGTACCTTACGGAGACCCTTGAAAGAGCTGTCAGAAAAGAATGACTGTTCAAACTACGAACAGGAGCTCGGTGCAGTATGGTGGAGCCAAACTTATAAGTGCAACTTCCCATCTACTTGTTTTCTCTCTTTTTTAGTTGACAGCTCTGGTGATAAACGTAGTTCCAAAATATTTCCAAAACCGAATTGTAAACAACCCCTTGGACAGAATGGAGACACCTGTGATGCCGAGGATGGAGCATATTCCCACTTTTTGTAGGCCAATCTGTGGGCAGAGGATGCAATTTTCTGTGGAAGATGGAGGACAGCCCAAGGAATTCTGGGTCTCCAGTCTGGAGCACAGTGGGAATTCTCACTTTACGGGATGGTGGGTAAGGCCCGGTGTGGGATTATATGCTAGCTGTGGCTTTATGTTGGACAAAACTCGGTTTTAATCATCCCATAGAACTGGACACTTGGCGAGAAAAGATAAGAGGTGACCAATAACAGCTCATCCAATGTTTGCTACAGTATTAAATCCGTCACATATTGTCAGGGTCAGTGCTGCATTTAATGAGAACTAACTTTCTCACTCTGGGATTACAATGATGTGTCTGGGATTATGCAAGTGGCAACACAGGAGGAAGAGATCTGCAATGGTCAGTGGAAGGGATCTAAAGGGAAAAATGTTCCCAAATATCAGATTAATGAGTAGAAATAACAGATGTGTTCTCACTCATACTGGAACAAGGAGACTGTGCCCCAAGATTGATGACAGGCCCACTTCCCCCAAACCTATATAGAGCCAGAAAGGGCACTGTAATAGATATCTAGCCAAGACACCCACAAATACATTACAGCCAGGCCACCCCTATATACAGAGCCAGATGTGTCATCCTCAAATATAGCGTCAGCACAACTGTCCTCAAACCCAAATATAGCACTAGATAGAGTAACTATCGATTGAATCAGGAAAGGCACCATGATATATTGTGGATGCACTCTATACGTTTCCGGAGGGAGGTGAGGATTAGGGTAGCATCAGATCAGATGGGCTGGCATTGTATATGTAGGTACCATGACAGACTAGTTTACAGCGGTCACAAAGTAGAAATGGAAAAACTTTACTACTGTTTCAGACACCCAGAAACATACACAGTTACGTACATTGCTATAAACAATGCCATCAGGGCGCCACATATACAGTGCCAGCCAGGGTGTCGCCATAGATCGTTACAGTTGGAGTGCTCCCAAAGATAGTCCCATTACGATGCCTCCCCACACCGCATGGCAGCATGTGTGGGTGCACATTTTTGTTACATTGTTGCACAAATATAAAGCAGTCTCTAATTCTTTTGTTACCATAAAAGACTTTCCGTTCAGAAAGTTCCTGTATGGTCTCACAGTGATGCCTCAAACAAAGACTACGTGTATTGTTAGTGTCCCCAGTACAGTTACCATAGTCTAGAAATAATTGATAGTTTGTAATGTAACAATTAGTGATGAGCGAATATACTCGTTACTGGAGATTTCCCGAGCATGCTCGGGTGTCCTCCGAGTATTTTTTAGTGCTCGGAGATTTAGTTTTCTTCGCCGCAGCTGAATGATTTACATCTGTTAGCCAGCATAAGTACATGTGGGGGTTTCCTGGTTGCTAGGGAATCCCCACATGTAATCAAGCTGGCTAACGGATGTAAATCATTCAGCTGCGGCGATGAAAACTAGATCTCCGAGCACTAAAAATACTCGGAGGGCACCCGAGCGTGCTCGGAAAATCTCGAGTAACGAGTATATTCGCTCATCACTAGTAACAATGCTAATCACTTGGGAGTTATCTGAGGTATCAGGGTATGTGCACACGCTGCGTGATTGTGGTAAATACGCAGGAAAACAGCGGATTTACTGTGGAATTACCGCGGTTTTTGTGCGGATTCCACCTGCGGTTTTACACCTGCGGATTCCTATTGAGGAGCAGGTGTAAAACACTGCAAAATCCACACAAAGAATTGACATGCTGCGGAAAATAGAACGCAGCGTTTCCGAGCGATATTTTCCGCAGCATGTGCACTGCGGATTTGGTTTTCCATGGTACTGTAAACTCATGGAAAACTGCTGCAGATCCCCAGCGTGTGCACATACCCTCACAGGAACCGTTTCTATGTAAAGTCCGACTGGTTCATTGCAGTCCTCATAAACCACATCCCTTGTCCAGCTCAAAGTACAACATACAGCATAAAGTCCATACAATAGTGCTGGTAAGCCAGCCTGGCTTAGTGTCCAGCTTCTTAAGGCCCCGTCTCACATAGCGAGATCGCTAGCGAGATCGCTGCTGAGTCACAAGTTTTGTGACGCAACAGCGACCTCAGTAGCGATCTCGCTATGTGTGACACGTACCAGCGATCAGGCCCCTGCTGTGAGATCGCTGGTCGTGTCGGAATGGCCTGGACCTTTTTTTGGTCGTTGAGGTCCCGCTGACATCGCTGAATCGGTGTGTGTGACACCGATCCAGCGATGTCTTCACTGGTAACCAGGGTAAACATCGGGTTACTAAGCGCAGGGCCGCGCTTAGTAACCCGATGTTTACCCTGGTTACCAGCGTAAATGTAAAAAACAAACAGTACATACTCACCATCTGTTGCCCGTCAGGTCCCTTGGCGTCTGCTTCCTGCTCTGACTGAGTGCCGCCGTACAGTGAGAGCGCAGCACAGCAGTGACGTCACCGCTGCGCTCTGCTCTCACTGTACGGCGGCTCAGTCAGAGCAGGAAGCAGACGGCAAGGGACCTGACGGGCAACAGATGGTGAGTATGTACTGTTTGTTTGTTTTTTACATTTACGCTGGTAACCAGGGTAAACATCGGGTTACTAAGCGCGGCCCTGCGCTTAGTAACCCGATGTTTACCCTGGTTACCCGGGTGCTGCAGGGGGACTTCGGCATCGTTGAAGACAGTTTCAACGATGCCGAAGTCGTTCCCCTGATCGTTGGTCGCTGGAGAGAGCTGTCTGTGTGACAGCTCCCCAGCGACCACACAGCGACACAACAGCGACGCTGCAGCGATCAGCATCGTTGTCTGTATCGCTGCAGCGTCGCTGTGTGTGACGGGGCCTTTAGTCCTTTAGCAAAGGTATTCAGTCCAGGAGATCTGCACACCTCCATGCACACAGGCAAGTGTGAGACAAACCATCTCAATTTAAGAAGTGAAGACCACCCGGGGTGGAGATATGGTGAGCAGCCGTCTAACCCAACTCATAAGCTGCTCACAGTCTGTCATGGCCGATTATCCCCTTTAATCCTATATGTAGTAAAGCATTACTTGAGTTTTTCTCCCAACCACTACGTGTTCAACAGTCACCTTACAGTATGTTCACATTCACAGCAGTAACAATGCGCAGTCTGAACAGCGACCACTGGACTATTAGGGGTCAATGAAATACACCAATGTCTGCACGACTGCTGCAGATCTCTTAAAAACCATAGATGCAAGTCAGAGGGTCGCATTGGTCAAAGCTGTAATCTCTGACCACCACTGTGACACTTTGCATATCACCCAGACCTGTCCGGTACTGGCCAAAGGAGCTGGTACTCCTCTCCAAAACAACGACCAATGGTTCCAATAGTGGAAATCTCTACATGGTTTCAAACGAGTTTGGAAAAAAAAAAGTCTCATGCACTTAGATTCCACAGAGCTGACCTTATGACATGGCAGGAGACCACTTTTGGGCGACTTTCCCCTCCATGTAGACTTGGGTTAATATGGTAGAAGCTGGTAGCAGACGGGCATTATCTGGATTCCCAAAGTGGCAGCTATAGTTGTTTTAAAATATTTATTCTTGTTGGTGATCTCTCTAAATCTCCATTGTGTTCTCTGAGTAGAAGATGACAGGCATGTGACAAAAAGTCATGTCAGGAGACTGGAAGATCCTCGAGCCAAGAAGCAAGTGTCTCTGATCTGTGCCCTATCTGCTTTATGAAGGCCCACCCCAGCAGGTATACAGTAGGCATGTAACCTCTATCTGTGCACTGCATATTGAATGACCAGACATACGTCTAGATAGGGAAATAAAGGTAAGCAATCAGTGATTTGAATGGATAAAACATGGGAGGGCAGGTGAACAGAATTACATAATTATTTAATGTCCTGGTTACTGATACACTGAGAAATGGCAGTCACTCCCTAAGCAAACATGACTGTCTCCGTGCATTGTGTCCAGCATGGAAGCTGATCGGGATCTTATCACACAGAATTTGCTACTATCAGCAGGGCTTTTATAGGGAGGGCAGGATGGAAATGACATTTCATAGATTAAATTGCCACTAATCACATTCATAGTGCACAACCTATAGCAGGTGTATACTAGTAGGAGAAATCTATAGATACTACCTGCTATTTAATCAGTGCGTACTGCTTTAGTTCCATCAATGAAATTATTATTAAGTCCATCCAAACCAGAAACAATAAAGGAGCAGTACTGATCAGTGTAGCTGTGAATCCAACACTGGAGTATAAAAAAAAAAAACACACACAAAGGGGTTGTCCCCTTTTAGAAAATCCAGGTCCATGGGTGCAGTTTAGAATATAAAAAAAAACTAACAAACATACACTTTCTTTGTCCATCCCAGGTCCAGCACGTAGCCTCCACCGCTGCTCTCAGACTCAGTCATGGACCGTAGCATGGACGCCATGAAGAATGCCACACATTGAGCTCCGCAGTTCTGAGCAGAGCACTCTGGCTACAAGGGCAGAGCTGCTGAGCTTGAGGATTGGTTGCTCTGATGTCAGTGCTGCAGAAAGTAACATAAAGCGAGGCAGAGGAGAATACCAAGTACTGGATATGTCAGGTATTGTGCAGGTTTTTTTTTATTAAAAAAAAAAAAACAAACTCTACTTGGGATCTAGAATATTCTGAAGGAGAACAACACCTTTAATAAAATTCAGCAGCACCAACAGCGGCACTCTTACTTTGCTCCTTTCTGCTCACCCTCCCATCACTATAGACTTCAAAAGGCAGCTGAAATCTAATCCTCATTGAGAAGGGAGTCCAACTTTTAGCAGTTTTTCAGGGTGAATAATTCAGGAGGCAAAGGGTGGAGAAGAATTGGCTCATCAGTGGATAAAGAAGTATAAATATAAGATACATTACAAAGTTTCTTAGATTTGCATTTATTTTCCATAATGGTTTAAATAAACAGTACAATGAATCCACTTGTTACAGGAAACAAAGGTTGATCCTGGAGAACTTTGTCCTAGTGCCCCCGGACTGATTAACAGCAGACGTGTTTAAGATTATTTGACCAAAACAGTTTTGTAGAAATGAAAAAAAAAAAAAAAAAAGGCATTTTCCTTTGGAGGATTTTGGTTTCCGTGTTCGGCATCTAGACGGCCGTTTAAGGTAAGAGCAAGAATGAATTTGTGCCAGACAGGACTAATGATTAACTATTACCTGCCATAGAAAACAACTGCATAAAATCTCCCCTGATGTGTATGAGTCCTCCTAGTAATATGTGAGAATTGGGGAAACACACGACAATAAGGACTGAAAGCTCCAACACAATATCCAAATAAATCATTGCACTTTTATGAAGTCTGCAATCATCGATGTTAAGAAATAAAATGTACACACCAACAAAGCAGAGAGATGCAAGTGACCCAACTACAGAACACACAAGGCTATAATAATATAATATACAGTGGGTACGGAAAGTATTCAGACCCCTTTACATTTTTCACTCTGTTTCATTGCAGCCATTTGGTAAATTCAAAAAAGTTCATTTTTTCTCATTAATGTACACTCTGCACCCTAACTTGACTGAAAAAAACAAACGTAGTAATTTTTGCAAATTTATTAAAAAAGATAAACAAATATCACATGGTCATAAGTATTCAGACCCTTTGCTCGGTATAGAGTAGAAGCACCCTTTTGAGCTAGTACAGCCATGAGTCTTCTTGATAATGATGCAACAAGTTTGTCACACCTGGATTTGGGGATCCTCTGCCATTCTTCCTTGCAGATCCTCTCCAGCTCCGTCAGGTTGGATGGTGAACGTTGGTGGACAGCCATTTTCAGGTCTCTCCAGAGATGCTCAATTGGGTTTAGGTCAGGGATCTGGCTGGGCCAGTTAAGAATGGTCGCAGAGTTGTTCTGAAGCCACTCCTTTGTGATTTTAGCGGTGTGCTTAGGGTCATTATCTTGTTGGAAGGTGAACTTTTGGCTGAGTCTGAGGTCCAGAGCACTCTGGAAGAGGTTTTCATCCAGGATATCTCTGTACTTGGCCGCATTCATGTTTCCTTCAATGACAAACCAGTCGTGCTGTCTCTGCAGATGAAAAACACCCCCATAGCATGATACTGCCACCACCATGTTTCACTGTTGGGATTGTATTGGGCAGGTGATGAGCAGTGCCTGGTTTTCTCCACACATACCGCTTAGAATTATCACCAAAAAGTCTATCTTCGTTTCATCAGACCAGAGAATCTTATTTCTCACCTCTCTCACCAAGGCTCTTCTCCCACGATTGCTCAGTTTGGCTGGACGGCCAGGTCTAGGAAGACTTCTGGTGGTCCCAAACTTCTTGGATTTAAGAATTATGGAGGCCACTGTGCTCTTAGGAACCATGAGTACTTCAGAAATTCTGTTGTAACCTTGGCCAGATCTGTGCCTTGCCACAATTCTGTCTCTGAGCTCCTTGGCCAGTTCCTTTGACCTCATTATTCTCATTTGGTCTGACATGCACTGTGAACTGTGAGGTCTTATATAGACAGGTGTGTGACTTTCCAAATCAAGTTCTATCAGTTTAATTAAACACGGCTGGACTCCAATGAAGGTGTAGAACCATCTCAAGGAGGATCACAAGGAAATGGACAGCATGTGTCTTAAATATGAGTGTCTGAGTAAAGGGTCTGAATACTTAGGACCATGTGAGATTTCAGTTTTTCTTTTTCAATATGCAAAAATTTCTACATTTCCGGTTTATTTTTCAAGTCAAGATGGGGTGCAGAGTGTACATTAATGAGAAAAAAAACACTTTTTTTAATTTACCAAATGGCTGCAATGAAACAAAGAGTGAAAATGTAAAGGGATCTGAATACTTTCCGTACCCACTGTATATATAATGTACATTTTATTTCTTACAACGCGAAACAACGTAATAATCCAAAACACACAGAATGCCTCCTATCCATCACTAGAGATCAGCGGTGACATCACTGAGAATGCCTCCTATCCATCACTAGAGATCAGCGGTGACATCACTGAGAATGCCTCCTATCCATCACTAGAGATCAGCAGTGACATCACTGAGAATGCCTCCTATCCATCACTAGAGATCAGCAGTGACATCACTGAGAATGCCTCCTATCCATCACTAGAGATCAGCAGTGACATCACTGAGAATGTCTCCTATCCATCACTAGAGATCAGCGGTGACATCACTGAGAATGCCTCCTATCCATCACTAGAGATCAGCAGTGACATCACTGAGAATGCCTCCTATCCATCACTAGAGATCAGTGGTGACATCACTGAGAATGCCTCCTATCCATCACTAGAGATCAGCGGTGACATCACTGAGAATGCCTCCTATCCATCACTAGAGATCAGCAGTGACATCACTGAGAATGCCTCCTATCCATCACTAGAGATCAGCAGTGACATCACTGAGAATGTCTCCTATCCATCACTAGAGATCAGCGGTGACATCACTGAGAATGCCTCCTATCCATCACTAGAGATCAGCAGTGACATCACTGAGAATGCCTCCTATCCATCACTAGAGATCAGCAGTGACATCACTGAGAATGTCTCCTATCCATCACTAGAGATCAGCGGTGACATCACTGAGAATGCCTCCTATCCATCACTAGAGATCAGCAGTGACACCACTGAGAATGCCTCCTATACATCACTAGAGATCAGTGGTGACATCACTGAGAATGCCTCCTATCCATCACTAGTGATCAGCGGTGACATCACTGAGAATGCCGCCTATCCATCACTAGTGATCAGCGGTGACATCACTGAGAATGCCTCCTATCCATCACTAGAGATCAGCGGTGACATCACTGAGAATGCCTCCTATCCATCACTAGAGATCAGCGGGGACATCACTGAGAATGCCTCCTATCCATCACTAGAGATCAGCGGGGACATCACTGAGAATGCCTCCTACCCATCACTAGAGATCAGCGGTGACATCACTGAGAATGCCTCCTATCCATCACTAGAGATCAGCGGTGACATCACTGAGAATGCCTCCTATCCATCACTAGAGATCAGCGGGGACATCACTGAGAATGCCTCCTATCCATCACTAGAGATCAGCGGTGACATCACTGAGAATGCCTCCTATCCATCACTAGAGATCAGCGGGGACATCACTGAGAATGCCTCCTATCCATCACTAGAGATCAGCGGTGACACCACTGAGAATGCCTCCTATCCATCACTAGAGATCAGCGGTGACATCACTGAGAATGCCTCCTATCCATCACTAGAGATCAGCGGTGACATCACTGAGAATGCCTCCTATCCATCACTAGAGATCAGAGGTGACATCACTGAGAATGCCGCCTATCCATCACTAGAGATCAGAGGTGACATCACTGAGAATGCCTCCTATCCATCACTAGAGATCAGCGGTGACATCACTGAGAATGCCTCCTATCCATCACTAGAGATCAGCGGTGACATCACTGAGAATGCCTCCTATCCATCACTAGAGATCAGTGGTGACATCACTGAGAATGCCTCCTATCCATCACTAGAGATCAGCGGTGACATCACTGAGAATGCCTCCAATCCATCACTAGAGATCAGAGGTGACATCACTGAGAATGCCTCCTATCCATCACTAGAGATCAGAGGTGACATCACAGAGAATGCCTCCTATCCATCACTAGAGATCAGCGGTGACACCACTGAGAATGCCTCCTATCCATCACTAGAGATCAGCGGTGACATCACTGAGAATGCCTCCTATCCATCACTAGAGATCAGCGGTGACATCACTGAGAATGCCTCCTATCCATCACTAGAGATCAGAGGTGACATCACTGAGAATGCCGCCTATCCATCACTAGAGATCAGAGGTGACATCACTGAGAATGCCTCCTATCCATCACTAGAGATCAGCGGTGACATCACTGAGAATGCCTCCTATCCATCACTAGAGATCAGTGGTGACATCACTGAGAATGCCTCCTATCCATCACTAGAGATCAGCGGTGACATCACTGAGAATGCCTCCAATCCATCACTAGAGATCAGCGGTGACATCACTGAGAATGCCTCCTATCCATCACTAGAGATCAGCGGTGACATCACTGAGAATGCCGCCTATGCATCACTAGTGATATTAGAGGGTATGCAGTTTCCTACAGATTAAATTGCAAAATAAATGTTTCCCTAATTCTGTAATACTCATCACATGTTGTGGCTGGTGACATATTATTGGGCAGACCACAGGTAATTACAATATGTTTATGTAGAACATTAAGGGTGTGTGTCCACATTAAGGATCACATCCGGATTAGCTGTGGATTGGATGCTGCGTACAACCGCAGCGTCCAGATGTTACAGCATAGTGGAGGGGAATTTATGAAATCCCGTCTCCACTATGCGTGCGAACATGCATCCAGCGGCCCTGCGTTTATGGACATGCGGCGCGTCTTTTTAGAATGCAGCATGTCTGTTTACCTTGCGACGACGCTCCGTCGCAACAAGGTAAATCACAGGGCCCTATGTATGGGGTGCGGAGATTCCGGATGTGTGCAATGAACACATCCAGAATCACTTGGGGTACAGAAGGGGGTGGCGCGGGTTTTCCGCTCCGTCCAAAGTGCCGTCATTACGAACCGTGGACACGCACCCTTAAGGGTACGTGCCCACAGTCAGTAAACGACAGCACTTTGGACACAGCACAGTCTGCTGCGTCCAGTGCGCTGCCAGCTTTTGAACACAAGTGATTCCACATGTGTTCATTGAACTGAGCAGAATCACTGCGTCCAATACATTGTACGGGTGACATTTATCTTGCGAAGACTCGCATCTCAACAAGATAAATTGACAAGCTGAGGTCTGGAAAGACGCGCTGCATATCCGTCTCCACATGTAAGCCACGGACGTCTTTGGACGCATAGTGGCCATGGCATTTATTGAAATCCCATCTATTATGCTGTAACATTTGGACGCTGCAGATATACGCAGGGTCCAACCTGCAACGTTTACTGACCGTGGGCACGTACCCTCAGACAGACAATTTTGATCACCTTAGGCGGCATCTTCCCAGTGAGCAGGCACATACCAGTGAAGATGTATTCACTACAAACTTCCTGATAAAGCTGCTTTTCCCATACAATATCCATCCAGACTAGGTCAGCACGAGCTGGGTATGGGATTTTGCTCACCAAAAGCAAACAAGTTGAAATGTGACTGCTCAGCCATAAATAATTGCAGAATGGAATCCACCTGAACTTTGCTTGATAAACAATATATTGTTACTTTAGGGCCCCTTCACACTGTGCAATCAAAGTCTGAACGAGCGTTCGATTTGTGACGTTTATCCGTCCTCGTTCCGAGGTTGCAAAGTGTGACATGGCGTTACGATTTGCGACGCAGCCCAGCATCGTACGATGTGAAAGAAAGAGCAGAACTTTCTTTCGTCGTAAATGTCTCGCTGTGGCGGTCGAAATCGTAGTATGTGACGGCGGTCATACGAGCTCGTAATGCGACTACGTGGGTTGGGCTTCCGCATACCTGTCTCCTGATTGGGCGTGACGTTTTAGCACGCCCATGCTGGTAATACGTCACGCTCGGAGTCGTAGGACTATGGCGGTGTGAAGGGTAGCGTACGATTGCGACGTGTGACGTTCACATCGCAACTACGTCAGAAAAAGCGTTAACATCGTAGAGTGTGACCGCTGGCTACGAGCTCGTACTGCGATGTCGAATATGACGCAAATGCGTCGTAATCGTAGCAGAATCGACCAGTGTGAAGGGGCCCTTACTCACAAATCCAATGTCTGTGTGTAATGTAAACAAAAACGGACAATGGGAACCCTGATACAATGTGACAGAAAAACACCAAAGGGGAAAATCAGGTAAAAGCAACATGACTCAAGTCCAGCAACAATAAAAAGTATGATATGGTAGTCAATAAAAGGCAGTATCATAGCAGTTATATTCTTATACATGTTGCAGTATTCTAGTAGTTATATTCTTGTACATAGGAGCAGTATTATAGTAGTTATATTCTTGTACATAGGGGAAGTATTATAGTAGTTATATTCTTGTACATAGGAGCAGTATTATAATAGTTATATTCTTGTACATAGGGGCAGTATTATAGTAGTTATATTCTTGTACATAGGAGCAGTATTATAGTAGTTATATTCCTGTACATAGGGGCAGTATTATAGCAGTTATATTCTTATACATGTTGCAGTATTCTAGTAGTTATATTCTTGTACATAGGAGCAGTATTATAGTAGTTATATTCTTGTACATAGGGGAAGTATTATAGTAGTTATATTCTTGTACATAGGAGCAGTATTATAATAGTTATATTCTTGTACATAGGGGCAGTATTATAGTAGTTATATTCTTGTACATAGGAACAGTATTCTAGTAGTTATATTCTTGTACATAGGAGCAGTATTATAGTAGTTATATTCTTGTACATAGGAGCAGTATTATAGTAGTTGTATTCTAGTACATAGGGAGCAGTATTATAGCAGTTATATTCCTATACATGTAGTATTCTAGTAGTTATATTCTTGTACATAGGGGCAGTATTCTAGTAGTTATATTCTTGTACATAGGAGCAGTATTATAGTAGTTATATTCTTGTACATAGGAGCAGTATTATAGTAGTTATATTCTTGTAAATAGGAGCAGTATTATAGTAGTTATATTCTTGTACATAGAAGAAGTATTATAGTAGTTATATTCTTGTAAATAGGAGCAGTATTATAGTAGTTAAAGTCTTGTACATACGGGCAGAATTATAGAAGTTTCATTCTTGTACACAGAAGCAGTATTATAGTAGTTATATTTTTGTACATGGCTCACACAAGCCATCTCGCCACACTACCTCCTGAGCTCAGCAGTACGATCCCCACCACCTGAGCTCCATTATATTCCCATAATGTTGACTCATCAGCCACAAAGCTGCTCTTTATGTCTCTATATACACTAAGCTTTCTGTGTACTTGTCTGAGCAACAAAGACTCATGAGACAGCCGGACAGAAAAGATTCCCCTCTGGACTGATCCCATGAGCTAACACAATGCAGCAGTGTAATCTGAATAATGCTGCCCCAATCAGCCCAGGAGAAGTAGGAACTGGCCCCTCATTTGTGGTGGAAGCAAGCAATCATCTTTTGAACTGTATCAGCATGCAACAGGGGATTTCATGATTATGAATATATACAGTAAGAAATATTTTATCAGATTCATCAGAATTAAGGTACCTTCACACATAACGATTTCGTTAACGATATCGTTGCAACGTCACGCTTTTTTGTGACGTAGCAACGATCCCGCTAACGATCTCGTTATGTGTGACAGCGACCAACGATCAGGCCCCTGCTGGGAGATCGTTGGTCGTAGGGAATGATCAGGACCTTTTTTTGGTCGCTGATCACCCGGTGTCATCGCTGGATCGGCGTGTGTGACGCCGATCCAGCGATGTGTTCACTTGTAACCAGGGTAAACATCGGGTTACTAAGCGCAGGGACGCACTTAGTAACCCAATATTTACCCTGGTTACCATTGTAAAAGTAAAACAAACAAACAAACAAAAAAAAACACTACATACTCACATTCCGATGTCTGTCTCGTCCCCCGCCGTCAGCTTCCCGCACTGACTGTCAGCGCCGGCCGTAAAAAAGAGCACAGCGGTGACGTCACCGCTGTGCTCTGCTTTACGGCCGGCGCTGACACAGTCAGTGCGGGAAGCTGACGGCGGGGGACGTGACAGACATCAGAATGTGAGTATGTAGTGTTTTTTTGTTTTTTTTTTTAAACTTTTACAATGGTAACCAGGGTAAATACCGGGTTACTAGGCGCGGCCCTGCACTTAGTAACCCGATGTTTACCTTGGTTACCCGGGTGCTGCAGGGGGACTTCGGCATCGTTGAAGACAGTTTCAACGATGCCGAAGTCGTTCCCCTGATCGTTGGTCGCTGGAGAGAGCTGTCTGTGTGACAGCTCCCCAGCGACTACACAACGACTTACCAACGATCACGGCCAGGTCGTATTGCTGGTCGTGATCGTTGGCAAGTCGTTTAGTGTAACGGTACCTTTACAGAATGCCAGACTGAGGGCTCATACCCATGTGTGTGAAAAAAACGTTCCGTTATCAGGACCGAAAACACGGACGAGTGTCATGCGAGTTGTCACGATTCACACCGTGACTGTCAAGATCCCTTAGCCGCTGCCCACAATAAGTCACGGATTGGGGTGACTTTAAACCAACAGACGGCTATCACATGTGCAGGGGCTTATCCTAGTTATCCCTCCACTGCCACAATGTGATGAAAAAAACACACACGAGGCTATTGACCTCTTAGTTTACAGCAGGGGCTTATTCTAGGTATCCCACTGCTCTTCAATATACCATGAACTGCAGGGATTTGTGTCTATCCCGCTTACAGTTCCACTTAACACTTGCAGCTCTCTGGCGCCCCCCTTACTCTCAGGTCAGATTAGGTACTGCACCTGGGGTAATTAGTCGCCAGAAACGCTGCCTGCTATGTACTGGCTATTGGGAACACTGCAGCGATGCGATAACTACTCCCACTCAGGCAGGAACAATAATTATCAAGCCGCAGTCGCTACAGTGACCCCCCAAAAGCCGGCACACGGTCGCTGCCACCAGCTCCAATTGAACGGGTCTGGAGCAAACCCCAAAAAACAGTAGCGTAATTCCCTTCAGAGACAGGGTACGGTTTAGGGCAGGAAGAACGAACTAGTATTAAATAGGATACCCCATAAATGATTTTAGGCAGTGTTTATAAAAATATTTTACAAAGATGTTACAAATGAGACAATTGCAAATATGTACAAGGTAATTATAAAAATAAAAGGATTAAAGGAAGAAAAGATAACTCACATGTTCTTAGATCATTGCATTGCAGGCAACAGGCTAGGAGCTTTCCATCTATCCCAGTGCATTGGGCACTCGCAGTCTGGTCGCTTCAGGTAAAAACTCACAACTCTGCTCTCTTGGATGCCTGCCAGCACTTAAAACCTACAGTCTGTGACCTCACAGAAAGGGCTTGGTTTTCCAACTCCTCCTACCTCTTCGGTTTCACTAACTGGGCATTAAATATATCTGATGCCCGTATCTTCGCTACAGAACATAAAATAATCGCACCATACCCATCGTTCATCTCATAGTATCGTGGGCATTCCGATGAGATCAAATATGCCCTGTCTGGGATACATATTTACAGAGAAATCCCTACTTCTTCACCAGATGGAGTTAGACGCCCGTATTTAGAGTGATGCGTAGATCCTCCGAGTGTGATTATGACGATATATTTTGGTGTTCGTAACTTAAACGGTTTGCATAATATCTTCCAAAAACAGAACAAAGAAATCCCATGCATTCTAGAAGTTTCTCTAACAGTTCCTGCTAACACAAATTTCTCTTGCAGCTATGCCCGTCGTAAATACCTTTCGTCAATAAAACTCCCCCACAAGGCAAGCTCTTCTACACAGACAGCTAGAAACACAGGGAAAGAAAGAGAATCAGAGAGAAGGGGGGTTTAGCCCCCGCATGCTAGCAGGAAAACTAACTTATGATATTTCATACCATATCGTGACACCTCCCCCTTTTAGCGTGCGCTACGGCGGCAGGACCTCTCGGTATGCCTCCATGCGCACGTCCGTGGGTTCACCCTGACGGGAAAGTCCATCTGCATTACCATGCTCTTTGCCCGCTCTGTGCTTAATGGTGAAGTCAAATTGCTGAAGGGCAAGGCTCCAGCGTAGCAACCTGCCATTGGTTCCACACATGGTGCTTAGCCAGCGCAGAGGGTTGTGGTCGGTCACCACCGTGAAGGTGCGACCGTACAAGTAGGGCTGCAAGCGCTGCAGAGCCCAGACTATGGCCAGGCACTCCTTCTCGATGGTGGAGTAGGCCACTTCCCTCGGCAAAAGTTTCCGGCTCAGGTACAACACGGGGTGCTCTTGGTCCTCCGAGTCAACCTGGCTGAGCACAGCACCAAGGCCAAACTCGCTGGCGTCGGTCTGTACCAAGAACGGTCGACTGCTGTCGACTGCTTTCAACACAGGGGCGTTGCACAGTGCTGTTTTCAACGCCTGGAAGGCCCCCTCACAGCCATCTGTCCAGTTGACGATGTGGGGTAGCTTCTTCCTGGTGAGGTCCGTCAAAGGTTTTGCCAGGCTACTATAGTGCTGCACGAAGCGCCTATAGTACCCTGCAGTGCCCAGGAAGGACATCACCTGTTTCTTGTTCCTGGGAGTGGGCCAGTTCACGATCACGCCCACTTTGTCAGGCTCCGGTTTCAGGGTGTTTCCACCTACCCGGTGCCCCAGGTAGTGAACCTCCCTCATGCCCATCTGGCACTTTCCCGGCTTGATAGTCAGTCCTGCTCGGTGAATTCGCCCGAGCACCTCCTCGAGATGCTGCAGGTGTTCATCCCAGGAGGGACTGAAGATGGCAATGTCATCTAAGTACGCCACGGCGTACTTCTCCAGTCCCTGAAGCAGGAGATTGACCATCCGCTGAAAAGTGGCAGGGGCATTCTTCATGCCGAAGGGCATGACCGTGGACTCGTACAGTCCAAAGGGTGTGATAAAGGCGGACTTCTCCTGCGCCTCGGGGCTCAGGGGAATCTGCCAGTATCCGCGACTCAGATCCATTATTGTCAGGTATTCTGCGCCAGCTAACTTCTCAAGCAGCTCCTCGATGCGCGGCATTGGGTGCGCGTCAGAGGCTGTAATGGCGTTGAGCCCCCTGTAGTCCACGCAGAACCGGGTGGTCCGGTCCTTCTTTGGCACGAGAACTACAGGTGAGGCCCACGCGCTCTTTGACCGTCGAATCACCCCCAGCTGTAACATCTCATCGATCTCCTGGCGCATAATCTGCTGCACCTGGTCAGAGATTCGATAGGGTGTTCGCCGTAGTGGGGCGTGATTCCCGGTGTCCACCTCGTGGACCGCTAACTCAGTCCTTCCAGGCCGGTTGGAGAACACGACCCGGAAGGGTTCCAGTGTGGTTTGCAACTGCAACCGCTGTGGTTCATCTAGCAAGGCGCTTACCTCCACGTCCTCAATGGACCCACGGGCCTTGGCTTGGGCCAGCATGTCCAGGAGGGCGTCTTCCTCCCCTTCTTCGGGTGCGCTGCAGACCGGTAGGACGAAAGGTTCACGTTCGTGATGAGCCTTCATCATGTTGACGTGAAAGGCCTTTCGCCTACCCCGAGTGTGGTCAAGCGTGACCACATAGGTGACCGGGTTGAGCTGTTGGTGGATGACGTACGGGCCGTCCCAGGCTGCCTGAAGCTTATCCGTTGGTACAGGAACCAGCACCCACACCTTTTGACCCACGTGGTAGGTCCGCTCCCGGGCGTTCTGGTCGTACCAGTGCTTCTGATCAGCCTGAGCCTGCGTCATGTTGTCATGCACCAACTGTGTCAAGGTCTGCATCTTGTCACGGAAGCGCATGACATACTCCACTATGGACACTTCAGAAGGGTTCGGCTCCTCTTCCCAGGATTCTCTTACCAACCCAAGGGGTCCCCGGACTCGCCTGCCGTACAGGAGCTCGAAGGGGGAGAACCCCGTCGAGGCCTGCGGAACCTCTCGGTAAGCAAATAGCAGGTGTGGGAGGTACCGCTCCCAGTCGCGCCCTTGTGTCTCAACCAGCATGCGTAGCATCTGTTTGAGGGTACCATTGAAGCGTTCACACAAGCCATTGGTCTGTGGGTGATACGCACTCGATACCAGGTGCTTCACCTGCATTTTCTTACAGAGAGCCTCCATTAGGTGAGACATAAATTGGGTCCCTCGATCAGTAAGCATTTCCCTGGGAAATCCTACACGTGAAAAGATGGCCAACAGGGCATCCGCCACCTTATCTGCCCTAATTGACGACAGAGCTACTGCCTCTGGGTACCGGGTAGCGTAGTCTACCACAGTAAGAATATATTGCTTTCCAGAGCTGCTGGTGACGGCCAGCGGGCCCACAATGTCCACCGCAATCCTCTGGAAAGGCTCCTCTATCACTGGCAAAGGGATCAGGGGAGCCTTAAGAGCAGGCCCCACCTTCCCCACTCTTTGACAGGTGACACAGGAGCGGCAGTAGTTTGACACATCTGTCCCCATCTTAGGCCAATAGAAGTGTTGAGACAGCCGGGCCTTAGTTTTGCTGATCCCCAAGTGTCCAGCTAGCGGGATCTCATGGGCAATCCGCAACAACTCACCCCGGAATTGCTGCGGGACGACCAGCTGTCTTTCCCTCAACCACTCCTTTTGTGATTCTCCGGGTACTGTCTCCCGGTACAACCTTCCTCCTTCCCAGAACACCTTCTCCTTATCAGTCTCGGAGAAGCGCGTCTCGGCGAGTTGTCTCAAACTCTCTAGGCTCGCATCTGTGTGCAGAGCGGCCTGAAACTCCTGGCTAGGGGAAGCCAGAAGTGACGTCAGGGTCCCTTCCCCACGGGAGCCCTCTGGGACCTGCACTGGGTCCACCTCTGGTTCAGTCACACTGATGACTGAGGAGGGTCCGGAAGGCAGACAGGTATCTGCGTTCCGGGCACTCTGACTGCGGGTGACAGCAGCTACGTAGGCTGTCTCCCCGGGGATTTCTACAGACCCAACAGCCGACGCTGCTATGGGCTCTACCTCCCCATCCACCCCCGTTACCTCAGGAGCATTGCTACTTATGGGCCAGTTACCTTCCTCGGTGGCACTGGTCAATTGCATGGCATCACCTTCCTCACGGTTCCCATGTATCTCCCCATTTCTTGTAGCACCGACACTTGCCCCTGCTAGGGGTTCCTCAGCCGTCTCACTCCGCAGAGCGACGTGGCTGAGCACTCCTGTACCTATGGACACATCAACTTTTACAGAAACATCATTATCAGGTACAGTTGGCACAGGTACAACATTTTCACCATCAATCCTAGGGAAAAAATGGTTAACAGATGCATAATTACAAGATAAAGCATGGTCAGGTAACACATGCGATCTCCCATCATCATTATCAGGGTTAACGTTACCCTTATTAGCAGATTGGGGAGGGGTGTCAGGGACGTAGTAGGCAAACAACCTCCCCAAATCAGTCCCCAACAAAACATCAGTGGGCAAATTATCAGACAGCCCCACTTCCTTCACCCCGCTCCCAGCACCCCAATCAATAAAAACCCGGGCCATCGGTAAGGGACAGCTGATGCCCCCAATCCCAGTGACCGTTAGGGTTTTCCCCGGAATGATTTCTTCAGGGGCCGCCAGTTCAGGTCGGATGAGGGTTCGTTCAGCCCCGGTGTCCTTGAGGCCTGTAGCAACACGACCTCCCACAGTGACAGGCTGTACGTTGTCACACCCCCTCCCAGCCACACCACCCACCAAAAGAACTGCTGCATTAGGCCCTGGGGCCTGAGATGAGGGGTTATTCTGCTTGGCTGGACATCGGTGACTGAGGTGTCCAGTCTGCCTGCAGTGGTAACACTGGCGAAGTTCGGTGGTAGGTCTGGTGCTGTTGGCCACGGGGACAGGACCTCTGGTGTGTTGGCTGGCAGGGGTACTGGCGTTGGCTGCAGGCTTACCCCCTCTCCAGCTGGAGGTGACTGGCTTCCGCACTTCCGATCTACGGTTGGCCTCATAGGCATCGGCAATCTGCGCTGCTTTCGTCACATCGTTGGGTTCTCTGTCCATCACGAACTGTCGCACCTCAGTTGGGCAAAGACGGAAGAACTGGTCTTTGATCATCAGGTCTCGCAGCTGTACAAAGGTGGTCACTGACAGTCCTTGGGTCCACTGGTCAAAGTGGGTCCCCAGTCTATGCACCACATCACTGTAACTGTCGTGTGGGCCACGTTGGAGGGTCCGAAACTTTTTACGGTACACCTCGGGTGTAAGCTGGTACTTAGCTATGAGAGCCTGCTTGATGGCCTCATAGTCACCATCTTGTTCTTGAGGGAGTGCAGCAAACGCCTCCAGAGCTTTTCCTCTCAGCCCTGGTGTCAGGTACCGTGCCCATTCTTGTGTAGGCAGCTGGTACTGTCTGCAGGCTTTCTCAAAGGCCCGCAGAAAAGTGTCCAAGTCCCCATCCTTTTCCATAACAGGGAAGTGGTCAGGCCGGGGCTTCGGTATCTGAGCGCTGCTGGGCTCACGGCTGGACTGGGACGACCCCTGCATTTGCAGTTGGGCCATCTGCAGCTGGTGCTCCCGCTGCGCTTGGGCCTCTCGCTCGGCTCGCTGGGCCTCTCGCTCGGCTCGGGCCTCGGCCTGCTCCTGGTATTGCTGGATCAGCTGCAGACGTCGGTCCAGGTCATCTGCGGAGCATTGTTGCAGAGCCAGCTGCAGGAGGTGGTCTGCACCCCCCTGGTTGCCAGTAGGGCCCGTATTCTGTGGTTGGACCTCTGCTGCAGCACCATGCTCGCTTGTGCCGGCTTCTGCGGCCTCTGGGCTCTGTGAGTGGTCTAGAGCGGCTTCCCATTGCATCAGGACTGCGACCAGTTGGCTTTTGTTTTTGTTTGCATAGTCAATGTGCTGGGACTTGCACAAGGCCACAAGGGTGTCTTTGGTCTGCTGCTCATAAAAGGTTTCTCCCAGCACAACCATGGTTGCCAAATAAAAGATAGGATAGAAAAACGAAGAAAAAGGGAAGGGAATAATTACCAGTACACAATTGTCTCACAACTAATACACTGAGTTCGTTCTCCAAACTTATTTGCGCAGAGTTCTCGCAAGAACTTTCTGCAAGTTTTTAATGAGAGGAATGATTGCTCAAACCAAATCACTAATGCTCTAATATCCCACCGCCTTGCCACCAATATGTCACGATTCACACCGTGACTGTCAAGATCCCTTAGCCGCTGCCCACAATAAGTCACGGATTGGGGTGACTTTAAACCAACAGACGGCTATCACATGTGCAGGGGCTTATCCTAGTTATCCCTCCACTGCCACAATGTGATGAAAAAAACACACACGAGGCTATTGACCTCTTAGTTTACAGCAGGGGCTTATTCTAGGTATCCCACTGCTCTTCAATATACCATGAACTGCAGGGATTTGTGTCTATCCCGCTTACAGTTCCACTTAACACTTGCAGCTCTCTGGCGCCCCCCTTACTCTCAGGTCAGATTAGGTACTGCACCTGGGGTAATTAGTCGCCAGAAACGCTGCCTGCTATGTACTGGCTATTGGGAACACTGCAGCGATGCGATAACTACTCCCACTCAGGCAGGAACAATAATTATCAAGCCGCAGTCGCTACAGTGACCCCCCAAAAGCCGGCACACGGTCGCTGCCACCAGCTCCAATTGAACGGGTCTGGAGCAAACCCCAAAAAACAGTAGCGTAATTCCCTTCAGAGACAGGGTACGGTTTAGGGCAGGAAGAACGAACTAGTATTAAATAGGATACCCCATAAATGATTTTAGGCAGTGTTTATAAAAATATTTTACAAAGATGTTACAAATGAGACAATTGCAAATATGTACAAGGTAATTATAAAAATAAAAGGATTAAAGGAAGAAAAGATAACTCACATGTTCTTAGATCATTGCATTGCAGGCAACAGGCTAGGAGCTTTCCATCTATCCCAGTGCATTGGGCACTCGCAGTCTGGTCGCTTCAGGTAAAAACTCACAACTCTGCTCTCTTGGATGCCTGCCAGCACTTAAAACCTACAGTCTGTGACCTCACAGAAAGGGCTTGGTTTTCCAACTCCTCCTACCTCTTCGGTTTCACTAACTGGGCATTAAATATATCTGATGCCCGTATCTTCGCTACAGAACATAAAATAATCGCACCATACCCATCGTTCATCTCATAGTATCGTGGGCATTCCGATGAGATCAAATATGCCCTGTCTGGGATACATATTTACAGAGAAATCCCTACTTCTTCACCAGATGGAGTTAGACGCCCGTATTTAGAGTGATGCGTAGATCCTCCGAGTGTGATTATGACGATATATTTTGGTGTTCGTAACTTAAACGGTTTGCATAATATCTTCCAAAAACAGAACAAAGAAATCCCATGCATTCTAGAAGTTTCTCTAACAGTTCCTGCTAACACAAATTTCTCTTGCAGCTATGCCCGTCGTAAATACCTTTCGTCAATAAAACTCCCCCACAAGGCAAGCTCTTCTACACAGACAGCTAGAAACACAGGGAAAGAAAGAGAACCAGAGAGAAGGGGGGTTTAGCCCCCGCATGCTAGCAGGAAAACTAACTTATGATATTTCATACCATATCGTGACACGAGTACAAAGCGATTTTCACACCTAGCATCCGATTTACATCCGATTTTCACCTTTCTGACGTCAGTGCGAGCGCTGTGGGAAAATTTCCTATGGTGCTTGCGCCAACGTCACATAGGTGAAGTGAGTTCATTGGCATTGAACTCCCAGGACCTTTCTAACGGCACCGCGAGCAGGAGAACTTTCTCATGTTCACGGTGCCTTCAGACAGCAGTTCACAGGCAGACACTGAGCACACGGTGCTCAATGTCTGCTGGATGACAGGCTGTATGGTCACATCATGCAACCATGTACCCTGCCATCTAGATGTAGCAGAGCTGGACCCGTCGTGGGACAAATGGATTAAAAGCATCTCTGTGGAAAGGTGAGGAATACTGTTGTTTGCTTTTTTTTTTACTTCTTTTGCAGATGATGAGGGCATCGGGGGAATGGACAAGGTCATAAGGATGGTTTAATTAAGATTATTCAATGAGTGTGTCATTCTTTCAATTCAATATTTTCTGTGTGTCTGTGTTTTCTTACATTGTGACTATGGGGTAAGCAATAGGGGCATCTTATTGACGCCTCTCCATTACTAATCTCTGGGCTTGAGATCACCTGACAATATAAAGGTGACATCAATGCTCCCAACTATCACCCCACTTGCCACCGCTACAGAGCAAGTGGGAAGAGCGAGGCTCAGTTGCAGAATAGGCGCATCTTAGAGATGCGCCTTTTCTGGGGTGCCTGATGTTTTTAGCTTGGGCGGCAGTATCCATGGCCCCTTCCTAGGCTATTAATATCAGACCGCAGCTGTCCACATAGCCTTTGCTGGCTATTAATTATAGGGGAACCCTATGTCATTTTTTTTTTATAGGGTCCCATATTTTAATAGCCAGCAAAGCAGCTGTGAGCGGATATTAATAGCCTGAGAAGCTCCAAGGGTATTATCCCCTTCCCAGGCTATAAACATCTACCCCCAGCCGCCGGCTTTTCTTCTGCTGGTTACGAAAATTGCGCAGTAGCCCATGCCATTTTTTTCTGAAAAATAATCTTATTAATTAAATACATGTCCAGTAATTTGCACACACACTGTACTAATTGTATTTGTCACAGACATCTGTATATCTACCTATTCTATTTGTATTTACTGTATGTAATCCATCTTTTCTATCCTGTCGGCTCCTGCAATGATTTTACAGAACACAGCAGATGAATTGCCGGCTTTTCTTCTATGTATCGATGTAATATAAATACATACATACATACATACACACATATATATATACACACATATATATATATATATATATATATATATATATATTTTACACCGTATTTTCCGACTTTTTAACCCCTGAAAATATTCTTAAAAGTCGGGGGTCGTCTTATACACCGGGTGTCGTCTTGTACGCCGAATGCAGACACCAATGTGTATATGGTGGGTGGGGGGGGAGTGGTCCCGATGACAGGCTTTGAGGAAATGCCGGAGGAGCCCCGACTGACTCTGCACGAAGATACGCCGCCCCACAGCACAGCACCCACGCGGCACAAAGAGGAGCAGCCGCCGCCGCTCCCCAGCACCCCACGCTGCAGCTACAATGAGGTAATGGGGGATACTCCACTCACACTTTCCTATGAGACGCCCCCTCTTCGTCATCAGGACCACTTCACCCCCAAAAGGCACATTAGTCACCGGCCCTATAAGACGACATACGGTGTATAAGACGACCCCGACTTAAGAATATTTTATATTTTTACTGGAAAAGTTGGGGGGTCGTCTTGTACGCCCAGTCGTCTTATATGCCGGAAAATACGGTGTATATATATATGTGTGTGTGTGTGTGTGTGTGTGTGTGTGTGTGTGTGTGTGTGTCACTGACATCTATATATCTATGTATTCTATGTGTATATATCTATTCTATTCTAACCTGTCAGTGTGATTTTAATGTATGCAGCACATGAATTGCCGGCTTTTCGAAGGACACCGATGCGTAAAAATCAGACAGCAATCGAATGGTCCGAGTGCTGTGCGATTTTTTTCTCGCACCATTGACTTGCATTGGCGAGTCTCGTCCGAGATACACAGCAAATCGCAGCATGCTGCAATTTTATTCTTAGTACGATTTCAGCTGAGAAAAAAAATCGCATGTGAGATGTAACCCACTGAATTACATAGGTCAGAGTGCTATCCGTTTTTCTATCGGATTGCACTCATCCGTTTTTCCGAGTATGAGCCCTAAGAGTGTAATTTGCTCTTTATTATAGCCACAGAAGGTAACCGCTCAACCTTCCTTACACACCTGAGAAGCACATCTGCCATGGAACAAAAAGATAAATCCCGCTTAGGTCATGTTTCCCTATTAAACTGGATAGGCAGAAAAGGATTGACTGGTTGATATAAACAATATTGGACAATAATTGGACAACATTCTCTTATTTAGAGGATGTCCGACAGAAAAACTGTAGATACCAGTCTGTCCGGTGAAGAAGCTGTAGGGTCTTCGTTTTGTTTATTTTTCTCACATTGTTTCCCTTTTGGGTTTTCCATTACTCGGTTTCCACCACACCAGGCAATAGAGATAGGGCTTTATTGTTCAGTATGTTAGAAAGCAATGTAGGAATAGTTAAGTCTGAAAAATATCTAAAAAAAAAATATCTAAAAAATATCCTCGTGTTCTCTCCCTCTACTAACCTACCTTTGCCTGACATTGCCATCTCCGTGTGTGGTTCCACCATTACTCAAAAGCAACATGCCCGCTGCCTTGGGGTCACCCTTGATTCCGAGCTTTCATTCACCCCCCACATCCGATCACTGGCTCGCTCTTCTTATCTGCATCTCAAAAACATTTCTAGAATTTGCCCTTTTCTTACTTTCGACTCTGCAAAAACTCTTACTGTCTCACTTATTCATTCTCGTCTGGACTATTGTAACTCTCTACTAATCGGCCTCCCTCTTACCAAACTCTCCCCGCTCCAATCTGTCCTGAATGCTGCAGCCAGGACAATATTCCTCACCAACCGTTACACCGATGCCTCTACCTTGTGCCAGTCATTACACTGGCTACCCATCCACTCCCGAATCCAGTACGAAACTACTACCCTCATCCACAAAGCACTCCATGGCTCAGCACCACCCTACATCTCCTCTCTGGTCTCAGTCTATCACCCTACCCGTGCCCTCCGCTCCGCTAATGACCTCAGGTTAGCATCCTCAATAATCAGAACCTCCCACTCCCGTCTCCAAGACTTTACACGTGCTGCGCCGATTCTTTGGAATGCACTACCCAGGTTAATACGGTTAATCCCCAATCCCCACAGTTTTAAGCGTGCCCTAAAAACGCATTTGTTCAGACTGGCCTACCACCTCATTGCATTAACCTAACTATCCCTGTGTTAATAAAAATAAATAAATTAAAAAAAAACATAATCAGGTTCCTCGCATCATGTTCTCATACACTTTATGCAGTTAATAGCACTCTGTGTCTGTACTGCTACATACTTAGGCTGTTAACTGGTTCATGCAGCTTTACATGAACACCCGAGCCTTACACTATGGCCGGTCCAAATAACTAAAGCAATTGTTACCATCCACCTCTCGTGTCTCCCCTTTTCCTCATAGGATGTAAGCTTGCGAGCAGGGCCCTCATTCCTCCTGGTATCTGTTTTGAACTGTGATTTCTGTTATGCTGTAATGTCTATTGTCTGTACAAGTCCCCTCTATAAGTTGTAAAGTGCTGCGGACTATCTTGGCGCTATATAAATAAAAATGATTATTATTATAAAAAGGCAGTACCCGTATATACTCGAGTATAAGCCGAAATTTTCAGCCCAAATTTTTGGGCTGAAAGAGCCCCTCTCGGCTTATACTCGAGTCATGATCGGCGGTGGGGTCGGCGGGTGAGAGGCTGTCGCATACTCACCTAGTCCTGGCGCTCCCCCTGCCCGTCCCACGGTTTTCGGTGCCGCAGTTCTTCCCCTGTTCAGCGGTCACATGGTACCGCTCATTAAAGTTATGATTATGGACTCCACTCCCATAGGGTTGGAGCCGCATATTCATTCCTCTAATCAGCGGTAACGGTGACCGCTGACAGAGGAAGAGGCTGCGGCACCCGGGACCATCTGTCCGGGATAAGGAGCCAGGGACGCCGGGAGCAGGTGAGTATTACATAGTTACCTGTCCCCGTTCCACACGCCCGGCGCGGCTCTGTCTTCCCGTCCTCTTGCTCTGACTGTTCAGGTCAGAGGGCGCGATGACGTACTAGTGTGCGCGCCGCCCTCTGCCTGAACAGTCAGTGCGGAGAGGCGCCGAGACGGGACACTGAGGAGCTGCAAGCAAGAGAGGTGAGTATGTCATTTTTTTTTTTTTATTGCAGCAGCATTATAGATGGGGCACAGCTTTCTATGGCACATCTATGGGGCAACAATGAACGGTGCAGAGCATTGTATATGGGGCACAGCTTTCTATGGCACATATATGGGGCAACAATGAACGGTGCAGAGAATTGTATATGGGGCACAGCTTTCTATGGCACATCTATGGGGCAATAATTAACGGTGCAGAGCATTATATATGGCACAGCTTTATGTGGAACATCTATGGGGCCATAATGAATGGTATGGAGCATCTATTTTTATTTTTGAAATTCACCGGTAGCTGCTGCATTTTCCACCCTAGGCTTATACTCGAGTCAATACGTTTTCCCAGTTTTTTGTGGCAAAATTAGGGGGGTCGGCTTATACTCGGGTCGGCTTATACTCGAGTATATACGGTAATAAAATTCAGCCCATCAACCAAATCACAATGATAATCCACCATGAAGAATCAGTGTAGCCCATACAGGACAAACAGCGGGTGTATGTGGCCATCCTCCGTTCTGTGGCTACAAGCATTACTAATCATCTCACCTTGCATGTATGACTCAATCCATCGAATCAGCTCATAAGACTTTGACCGATCTAGTAATGTTCGGATTGCTGGTAGTGGGTCCAAGATGATGGTCTCTGGATGGGCATCCATGTATTCCTAGAATAACAAAATAACAAAACTATTCATCTTAGATTATAAGTGGCTGTCACCAGACTACAATGCAATGAATAAAATAGTCTATAGAGGTTTAAGGTAATCTTGCCAACAATTCAGAACATACCCTATATGAAAGTTTAACTGCAAATGCATACAGGAAAACAAAACTGACAACTACTTAATGCAGATAATGTGTTATCAATGTTCTCACATTTCATGTAAAATAAAGAATATTAATATAATACTGCTCCTATGCACAGGACTATAACTACTATAATACTGCTCCTATGTTCAAGGATATAACTACTATAATACTGCTCCTATGCACAAGAATATTACTACTATAATACTGCTCCTATGTACAAGAATATAACTACTATAATACTCTCCTTATGTACAAGAATATAACTACTGTAATACTGCTCCTATGTACAAGAATAAAACTACTATAATACTGCTCCATGTACAAGAATATAACTACTATAATACTGCTCCTATATACAAGGATATAACTAATATAATACTGCTCCTATGTACAAGGATATAACTACTATAATACTGCCCCATGTACAAGAATATAACTACTATAATACTGCCCCATGTACAAGAATATAACTACTATAATACTGCCCCATGTACAAGGATATAACTACTATAATACTGCCCCATGTACAAGAATATAACTACTATAATCCTGCCCCATGTACAAGAATATAACCACTATAATACTGCTCCAATGTATAAAAATGTAACTACTATAATACTGCTCCAAAGGATAAGAATATATGAACAGAGAAGTAGGCTATAATTACTTGTTTATTTTAGTAGTATATTTTAGAATGGTTGGACATGTATATGATATCTCACCTGTACTGCATTTTAATTATACATTGCATTAAGATCATCCAGTTTGGAATCTCACTGTTCAGCAGATGTTACTACAAATTTAAATGTAAGGAGATGTTTCTTTTTTTTTTCTATATGGAAAAATTCTGTTTCCCAGTGTTTGAAGAAAAAAAAAAAAAAAAAACTCTATAGGCAACCTGTGCATCCATCACCCAGGACGGTAAAAGAAGAGTTTGGATGTGTCAGCAGGTGATCAGTTTACTCTGCTATAATCCACAGTTGGAAATGTAGGTCACAGATATGAAAGCTGATCAACGTACAAGGACACAAGAGGCTGAATTTCTTCTGGACACGTAGGGGTTAATTCCTGAGCGTACAACGTGGGGATATTGTGCACACCTCCTAGCCCATCTATATGCACACAGCTAAACACTACATACACTCAATAGATGACATGTGACGGCGGTGTAGTATTTAGAATGTTTAAGAATAATAAAACATTTACTAGTATTTTTGTTTCTCACTTTCTAACTGTTATTCATTTAGAAAACGTAGAGACAATACACTCTTGGGCATGTAAACTTCAAGAAACTATGTGAAAAATGAAGCAAGGTGGTGCAGACATTGAAATGTTAAAGGGAACCTGTCACCCCCAAAATCGAAGGTGAGCTAAGCCCACCGGCATCAGGGGCTTATCTACAGCATTCTGTAATGTTGTAGATAAGCCCCTGATGTATCCTGAAAGATGAGAAAAAGAGGTTAGATTATACTCACCCAGGGGCGGTCCGGCCCGATGGGTGTCGCGGTCCGGCGCCTCCCAGCTTCTTACGATCACATCCTCTTCTTGTCTTCATGCTGCGGCTACGGCGCAGGCGTACTTTGTCCTGTTGAGGGCAGAGCAAAGTACTGCAGTGCGCAGGCACCTGGAAAGGTCAGAGAGGCCCAGCGCCTGCGCACTGCAGTACTTTGCTCTGCCCTTAACAGGGCAAAGTACGCCTGCGCCGGAGCCGCAGCATGAAGACAAGAAGAGGACGTCATCTGATGAAGATGGGAGGCGCCAGACCGCGAGGCCCATCGGAGCAGGACCGCCCCTGGGTGAGTATAATATAACCTCTTTTTCTCATCTTTCAGGTTACATCGGGGGCTTATCTACAGCATTCCAGAATGCTGTAGATAAGCCCCTGATGCCTGTGGGCTTAGCTCAACTTCGATTTTGGGGGTGACAGGTTCCCTTTAAGATTTAAAATTTCTATGTTTCTGTAGGTGCAGCCTGCAGTGTAAAGTATGGAGGATATCATCCTGTATAGATCTCAATTGTATTTTATCTTTCTATCTTTGATTAGGAAAAAAAAAAAAAAAAAACTTTAGACCTCACATATGTAAAATTGTGTAGCATACACTAGAAGACTAAAGGAATTGCCAGCTCGCCGATAAACCAGTATTCAGCTGCTTACTAAAAGGGAAAAAGCAGGATGCATATGAGAGACAGGTGGTGCTTCAGCTATCAAGTAACTGTTACCTTTCCCAGTGCTGAGTTCTCAGCTACACTGCTCAGTACTGCTATATGACTTCCATGCTGGTGCTGTTTCTAATACCGTAAGTGTTTAACTTACCCCAGTGCTGAATACACAGCTACACTGCTCAATATTGCTGTATATTGTCCTCCAAACTGCTGCTGAACATGTGCTACACATGACACTAGAGTAGGAATCCCTCATATCTGTGTGTGCTGTGTAGAGGAGATATTGTATCGGCTGGTCTCTACCCAGTAGCTCAGTAAAAATGCATAACACTAGTCATGTAACGGCCAGAAATGGTGCTATTTATCAGGTTCACACATGAACACTTAGGGCATGTTCCCACGGTCAGGATTGCATCAGGATTTGCTCAGGACACAGGTAAAATCTGCACCTGAGGTCACTGGCAGGTCACCTGGGTTTTTGATGCGTTTTTTCACCATGTGTTTTTTCATTGCATGCTTTTTTGTCACTTTAAATAAAGCTAATTGAAAGTTGGCTTCTGGGAAGAGGAAAAAAAGTGATTTCCTGTTTGCAGATATATTGGGATATGTTCCCACGGTCAGTAAACGCTGCGGGTTGGATGCTACGTACATTCGCGTTTTTCATGCGTTTTTCTATGCGGATTTGTGTGTTTTTGTAAGCTAAATAAAGATATACAAAAAAAAAAAAAAAGAATTGTGATGTACTTTCCTTGTCCAAGCTCTTCTTTTACATACTCCATTGAAGAATAATGCTTACATACACAGATAGATACATCTATAGATAGATACGTTAGATAGATATAGCTATAGATAGATATGATAGATAGATAATAGATTGATACGATAAATAGATACGATAGATATGGTATAGATAATAGATCTATAGATAGATAATAGACAGATATGATAGATACGATAGATAATAGATCTATCTATAGATCTATTATCTATCTATCTATCTATCTATCGTATCTATCGTATCTATCTATATCTATCTATAGATCTATTATCTATACCATATCTATCGTATCTATCTATCGTATCAATCTATCTATTATCTATCTATCATATATATCTATTATCTATCTATAGATCTATTATCTATACCATATCTATGGTATCTATCTATCCATCTATCGTATCAATCTATCATACCTATCTATAGCTATATCTATCTATCGTATCTATTATCTATCTATCGTATCTATCTATCATCCACCTATCTATCATCTATCTATCTATCGTATCTATCGTTATATCTATCGATATAATAGATAGCTAGATAGATATATCGATAGGTAGATAGATAGCTCGATATATCGATAGGTAGAAAAGGAGGAACAGCACCAGAAAAAATACCTTAAAGCGTGCACGCTTCCCTGACCAGCATTCCAATGGCCTTTCAGACAGTAAACAAAAAGGGAAACAGCACAAAAAGATGTAAAAAAGAGGACTTTAATGCCCTGTGGCGTGGCAAGGTTTCGGATAAAACAAATCCTTTCTCAAGCCCAAGATATATCGATAGATCTATAGATAGATCTATCTATAGATAATACTAATCCCGATGTTTATTAATAAACATAATAAAATGGTAATAAAGAGTTCGGCTGGTGTCACACTTGTGAGAAACTCGCACGAGTCTCGCATCTTAATACCCAGCACTGCCGCCGGTACGCGGGGCCAGAGTGTGCGGCTGCATGTATTTCTATGCAGCTGAACGCTCCGGTTCGAGTTCCGGAGGCAGTGCCGGGTATTGAGGCGAGAGACTCGTGCTAGTTTCTCGCAAGTGTGACCCCGGCCTTAAATATTAATATCAGCCCACAGCTGTATATTTAGCCTTTACTGGCCATTAAAATCGGGGGACCCCAAAAAAAATTACGTGGGGTCCCCCTATAATCTATAGCCAAAAAGGCTACGCAGACAGCTGCGAGCTGATATTCATAGCCTATGAAGGGACCATGCATATTGCCCAAACCCCACCCCTCCAGTCTACAAATACCAGCTCCCAGCCGCCCCAGAAATAGCGCTTTTCAGGAAATCCCCTCCACTATGCGGTAACATCTGGACGCTGCGTGTTTGACGCTGCGGCTCTAGGCAGCGTCAAACCCGCAGCGTTTCCTGATCGTGATAACACCCTTATTCAGACAAGTAACCTACTACGACAAGTACGCTTTAAGGGATTGTCTACAATTAGAATTAATGTGGCCGCTTTCTTCCAGAATCCGCATCACACCTGTCTGTTTAGCTATATTTTTTATGAGCTCAAAAAGTAGTTTCGAGCTCCAAAACCTATCGCAAACTGCGGACAGGTGTGGCTTCATGGTTGGAAGAAAGTAGGCATGTTTTACTAATCCTGGACAATCTTTTCAGAACAGCAGAAGTTGACAATTTATGAGAAGCCTCACTGGGACAAACTTTCAGGGTAGGGCTTGGAGATAATATCCCAATGCTAATTTTACACACTTCTTTTATAACTTTTATAATCGGTGAACACATTAGTTTTAGTGTCAGGTTATCAAGACAAAACCACAGGAAGGTTTCATGAAGCATCTCAGCCATTAGCAGTAGGAGGGATTACCAGGAATAATGTGTCGGGCTTTACCAGTAACAATGTAATATTACACGTCTGATTATTAGCAATTATGTGTAGGTGTGGGAGAAGACAGGGAAGTTTCCATAGACACAGACGATGGAGCTGTACACTGAAGATGAAGACACAGCTGAAGCACAGTTACTTTGTGCCACTAGAACAATGGATTTCCCAATAGACCGAGATGCATGGTTAGCATCCACGTATGAGGAGGGATTAATTGTGACAGCATGACAACTGCAGACCTTTGGAGCATATCTGCTGCAAACAATTTTTTCATAACTTGTGATTATTATATTATTATTATTTATTTATATAGCACCATTAATTCCATGGTGCTGTACACGAGAAGAGGTTACATCAAAATACAAATATCACTTACAGTAAACAAAACTAACAATGACAGACTGGTGCAGAGGGAAGAGGCTTACATTCTACACGATTATGGGGAAGGAGACAGTAGGTCGGGGGTTGCAGTAGCTCCGATGGTGTTGAGGTGGCCATGTGGTCATTACAGGCTTCTTTGAAGAGATGAGTTTTCAGATTTCTTTTGAAGGATCCAAAAGTGATGAGCGAACGTGCTCGCCACTACTCGGTACTCGCCCGAGTATCACTATGCTCTGTGTACTCGGCGAGCACCGAGCATTTCCAGGATTACTTGGGGGCGCTCGGGTCTCCTCCTTTTAATTTTGGCACTTTTTAGAGCACCAATCAGCATGCAGGGATTGTCTGCCATGCACTGTAATTCCGCAGCCATCTTTGTTGTTGTATTACAGTGATTGGCTGGCCGCACAGTGTCATCAGGTCTATAAAAGACCTGGCGCCACCCTGCTCACCAAATTCTGCTCCGGACACAGCTAGCGTAGGGAGAGCTGCTGAGATAGGGTCAGATTCTTACAGTTATTAAGTTAGTGTGGGTCTGCTAGTGTTCAATCCAAAAATCCTGATAAACCAACAGTTCTTTTTAGGGCTAATTCGGGGGTACAGAGATTGCAGCATTTGGTAGGCAGGGGAGTCTATGTGCACATATCCACATCAGTGCAAGGCATGCAGGCACTGTATATGTGAGTTTATAGATCTCACTGCATACCTCAAAAGGCTCTATTACTGTCTGTTGCTGCATATTTTATATATAGGTAGCTGCAGGTATCCATGGCTAGGATTTTTTTAATTTTTTTTTGCACCTTATACCTGCTCATTTTATTACAAAGCAATCCATAGTCCCCTTTTTTCTACATTTATTTGCTTGGTCATGCTGCAGTATTTAGCTACAGTTCTTATATTTATCACTGTGATTTGTACGCCACACGCATCGCATATAATTAAGTTAAATATTTTACAATTTTAGTAATTTTTTTTTTATTAGTGTCATAGCCTACTTATTGACACAATTTTGGTGGGCCCCAAAAATCAAGGCCACATTTTGATCAGTCTGTTATCTCCGTCAGACGCCCGGTCTATCTGTGGTCTCCAAATACTTGCTTTTCAGGCATACATTCCACTTTTTGGCGTTGTGTTAACCTACTTTGTGACAGCAATTTTCTTTTCAAAAAATTAAAAAAAGGCCACACATTGAGCATTGTAGTTTCTCTGTCAGGCGCCTCCTCTATATGTGGTTTAAAAATTGTTGCATTTGAGTGCTCCTTTGAACTGGTTTTGGTGTGTCTTACCCTAGTTATTAATAAAATGTGTTAAAAACAAAATAAAAAAATGACCAACATTCCACTGAATTAAAAGTGTGTTTTTTTTTGGCCCACTGATCACATATAAGTTTTGTCAAAATTAATCCATTTGTATTGAACTCTGAAGATATTTCAGTTGTCCATTTAAAATGAGCAAGGCAAGGGACGGGGAAGTGGACGTGATGCTGATGGTGCATGCAGAGAACGAGGCCGTGGCCAAGCTGTGTGGGCCAGAACAAAGACCCACATCTTTTAACTCGACCTTCCTGTCCCAGAGCAGTGTGAAACGGTTGTTGGATAGCGGATAATGCTTCCAGCCACTTAGCCACCACCACGTACTCTGCACGGTCAAGCCTGATCCTCTTTCCTCCCACCATGTTGAGTGCCCTGAAACAACGGATCCCACACTTGGACACTCCAAAGAGCTGTTCACTTTTCCCTTTAAAGATTCCGGACTCTCAGCCGGTCAACTTGAAGTGTGGCAAGATGAGATCGCATGCAGCAATGCCCAAAGATTTGAGCATCCATGGTCACACGAAGGCGATGGTGGGAAAGTGTCAGAAGAGGTGGACGATGATGAGACACAATTGCCAGAAAGTCAGGAGGAGGAGCAGGGTGCGGATGTGGAAGACGAGGTGGTGGATGACATAGTAACTGACCCAACCTGGCAGGAGGACATGCAGAGCGAGGACAGCAGCACACACGGGGAAGGAGGCATAGCACCTCAACAGGCAGGAAGAAGCAGTGTGGTAGAAGCAGACAGAAGGCGTGCATCCGTTCCCCGTAACACCAACATGACGGAACTTACCATTCCAACTGTTAAATCTTCCCGAGTCTGATTATTTTTTAAAGACTCTGCCGATAACCCCAAACAGGCCATTTGCAGCACCTGCCATGCCCGCATCAGCAGGGGTAGCAAAACTACCAGCCTGATCACCACCAGCATGATCAGGCACATGGCAGCAAAGCACCCGACTTTGTGGGCCGAACCCCAGGCTCCAGGAATACTGTCTGCAGGTGACACCACTGCTCCTTCCACTGTTTTGCGTATAAGCCAATCCCCAGTCCACAGTGCATGTGAAGATGCCTCGTGACCTGCACCTGTTGTTGCCCACAGTCAACTAGCACCATCATCAAGCCCGTCCATGTCCTTGTCCCAGCGCAGTCTTCAGTTGTCTACAACCCAATCATTGGAACTTGAGTGGAAATATGCAGCCAACGCCCCACAGGACACAGTACTAATTTCTCACATTTCTCGTCTGCTTGCGCTCAAAATGTTGCCTTTTAGGCTCGTTGAGATGGAAGCTTTCCACAACTTGATGGCGGCGGCCATCCCAAGGTACTCTGTCCCCAGTCGCCACTATTTCTCCCAGTGTGCTGTACTGGCATTACACCAGCACATGCCTCACGACATTACCCGTGCCCTCAACAATGCTGTTACTGGGAAAGTCCACCTAACCACGGACACGTGGACAAGTGCTTGTGGGCAGGGACAGTACATCTCACTGACGGCACAATGGCAAAGTTCTGGGACAGCTTTTCTCAGACCCTCCCAACGCAGCGGCACAGAGGAAAGGGGTGTTGTCACAAGAAGTGCAATGTTTGGGAAGATGCTGAGGGAGTACCTTGCTGATCGTACAAACATCCTCCGTGATTCCTCTGTGCCTTTTAATTATTGGGCATCCAAGCTGGACATGTGGCATGAAGTGGCTCTCTACGACTTGGAGCTCTTGGCCTGCCCTGCTGGCGGAATTATAACAAGGGCTGAATAGGGCAAGACTTCTGTACACCACCGAATGAAAACAGCGAAACATAACCTCAAATACATGGTCTTTTTTGGGGAGGTGTATTCTCATGCACCTCTTCACAACCACACATGGGTATATGCTTTTACTCCCCTGGGGAAATGTTTGTCAGCCCATAAACTTAGTGTATGGGCATTACAAGTCTAGGAGACCTGCTCCTTTAAATTGTGCCTATTTATTAATGAGGCCTTTCTCCACGTCTCATCATCAACTGCCACTAGAACACCAGGGTGAAAGTGTTCTATGCTGCTACAGCCAGTCTATTTTTAGGCAAGGGTGTCTATGATCCCCATAAAAAAAATGTTTTTAAATGTACCCCCCCACGAGGAAATGTTTGTCAGCCCAAACACTTAGTGTATGGGCATTACGAGTCTAGGAGGTCCTCCTCCATTTTTCTTCCAAGGGGGGATTGGGGTGCGTGCAAATTTGGGTCAAGGCGGACCTTGCATTCAATGCATAAGGAAAGAGTATGGCAGGACCAACTGAAAAATGTGAAGTGGGTTTTCCTCTGGGCATCCAGTACCTGGGTTCAAAGGATTCTTGGGGTGCATATGACTTGATAGCAGGGCAGGGCTTGCATTCAATGCAACATTTTTTCAGGAAGCCCTCCTGTACCTCTCGTGAAAGGGGTATTGGGGTGCATCGTAAATCTTGGCAGCCCAGTCACTCACTGCATAGGCAATAACAGCATAGGAGACCCAATGTTTAATAAAGGCCTTTTAAGAATATTAATGCCGCCTGATGCCCCTCTAACAATAGGCTCTGTGACTTTAAGAGTCCATCCTTCATAAATGAAACAAGATGTGTCTCCTTATGTGTCACATACCACATGACCAGCTAGGGTTGTTAAATGTTACAATAACATTTCCTAGTGAATGCATTTGTATTGGTTGAAAGCAATGTTAAAAAGTTGAAAAACGCATAAAAAACGCTGCGTGTGAACATAGCCCAAGTGGTGGAGGAACATTTTGTTCTGGGGCTAATTATTTTGCCTTATATACAAGTCATTACCCTGGAAAGGATGTACCTTAACATATTTCCCAGCAAAATCCATTTTGGTTTCGTTTTTGTATGTTTTTTGGTACACCTGTAAAAATGGCGTGAAAGTCTGACAACATTGTTTACAGCTGTGACCTAGGAGTCAGAAGGGGCGATTCCTATGATGTTCCCATGTCATTTGAGCAGTGTTTCCAGCATTTTCAGACCTTAAAAGGAATCCCGGGGGGGGGGGGGGATCGCGGTAAAAATGCTCGGGTTTCCCATAGACTTACATTGGGCTCGGTGCCCGAGAACTCCAATTTGCTCGACCCGAGCATTTTAGTGCTCGCCCATCACTATTCATAACCAACTGTGAGGGGCAGGGAATACATAGTACAGCGGCCAACTAGTGCTCATCGTGTATAGCAATGTGCACATCACCTGATTAACTGAGTGCTGATGGACACACATGCTCAGTCACATCCAACTAATGAGGTGAATGCTGGAGGACATACACTCCCTGACAGAAGTTATGCCGCTTATCCATGTTATGTAAATAAAAGCTTATAACCTGACGTTAAATTCATCCATTGGTTTTATAAATTATTCTTTTGAAAGCTGAAACCCTCCGAAATGTGGTTTAGGTTAAGAAAATAAATTGGCATCAATACAGAAATATTGATAAGTTAATGGACACAGAATGGTCAGATTTTGGCAAGACAAAAGTTTTGTCGCCTGATCATATAATGCACCCAATCCTAGCTTACATTCTCACCTGTGACCAGTAAATGATCGGTTAGTGTGTGTGTATTAAAAGAAACCCAGCACCCCAGATCTTCACTTGAACTGCAACTTGAGCTCTGACAACATGAAGAAATCCACCCTGCGACCAAAGCCTGGATTATCAAGAGGCTGAAGACCAGATCCACTGCAGAGGTGGCTGGCACCTTTAAAGTCTCAGCGTCAAGTACAAAGAATTAAAAAAAAGATTTGAAGACACTGGAGATGTGATTGACAAGTCCAGGTCCAGCAGACCCCGCAAGACAACTGCTCAGGAGGAACGTTTGTTCGTTAGAAAATCCAAAGCAAAAACCTCTTCCACTGCAGCAGAGCTCCAAAAGGCCTTGTCACCTCAAGTCCCTGTGTCAACTAGAACAGTTTGTAGGATTATGTCTCAAAATGGCTCCATGGTCGAACCAGTGCCCATAAGCCAGCACTAAACAAAAGGCAAATAAAAAAAATGTGTGGCATTTGCAAAGTCCCACAGCCTGCTAAACAGATGGACGATGGAAAAGTGGCAGAAGGTGGATTTCTCTGATGATTCTTCAGTAGAATTACACCACAGCCTCCGCAAATACTGCAGTTGACCTACTGGAGCCCGTATGGATCCAAAATACACCCAAAAAACAGTTAAATTTGGTGGTGGAAAGATCATGGTCTGGGGTTACATTCAGTATGGGGGTGTGCAAAACATTTGCAAGGTGGAAGGCAATATCAGTAGCCTAAAATATCAAGAAGTATTAGCTACCTCTTTTATTCCAAATCATAAAAGGCGTCAAATTCTGCTGCAGGATGGTGCTCCATCTCATACATCCATCTCTACAACAAAGTTCCACCAGGCAAAAAAGATCAAGGTGCTCAAGGACTGGCCAGCCCAGTCACCAGACATGAACATCATTGAGCATGTTTGGGGAAGGATGAAAGAGGAAGCTTGGAAGACAAAACCAAAGAATCTAGATGAACTCTAGGAGGCATGTAAGACTGCATTCTTTGCTATTCCTGATGACTTCATTAATAAATTGTATGAATCATTGTTGAACCGCATGGATTCAGTCCTTCAACCTCATGGAAGTCACACAAAATATTAAATATGACTAATAGCACCACAACTTCATTCACCAATGTTATGCAACATAGATTTGTATTTTAAGTTAATTATTTGTTTGAATATCACATTAGTTTATGTGGGCGACAAAACTTTTGTCTTGCCAAAATCTGACCATTCTGTGTCCATTAACTAATCAATATTTCTGCATTGATGCCAATTTATTTTCTTAACCTAAACCACATTTCGGAGGGTTTCAGCTTTCAAAAGAACAATTTATACAACCAATTGATGAATTTAACATCAGGATATAAGCTTTTATTTACATAACATAGAAAAGCGGCATGACTTCTGTCAGGGAGTGTACATGCTCAGTCACACCCACCTAATTAGGTGAATGATGGAGGACACACATTGCTCAGTCACACCCACCTAATTGGGTAAATGTTGGAGGACACATTCTCAGTCACACAATGAACCGAGTACGGGAGGAGACATGTTCAATCACATCCAATTAATGAGGTGGATGATGGAGGACACACACGGTCAGTCACATTCAAGTGGTGATCTGAGTGCTGTATGATACACATGCTCAGTCACCTCAACCCAATGAGCCGAATGCTGGAGGACACATACGCTCAGTCACATCCACCTAATGAGCTGAATGCTGGAGGACTCACGCTCAGTCATATCAAACTAATGAGCCGAGTGCTGGAGTACACACATGCTCAGCCACATCCACCTAATTAGCGGACAGCTGGAGGACACATAAGCTCAGTCAACGCTACATAATGAGCCGAGTGCTGGTGGACACACATGCTCAGTCACTCTCTCTGCAGCAAAGTCTTTGCACTGTGATCCTCTGGTCACGGTTGAGCAGTCAATAGAAAAATGGCTTTCAGAGCTGCTTTTAAAGGAAGGAGCACAGTGTCTGCATACACAGCATTACAGCCATGTGGACTACTCCTGCATAAAAAGGGATTATATTATCAGCTGCCTGAGGGAGAGGACGACTAGAAGGACTCATAGCAGCAAGAAAAAAGTGTATATGAAACATGTAATAATAGAATAATTTTTTGAATAAAAATTATTATTTCAGGAATATCTCGAAAGCTCAAATGAAGGAAATTAGAGGGAACATTTTTACAAGTGTTATTCCCCTTGCAGGGACAGAGAAATTTGAGCCAGACATAGAGGTACAAATATCACCAAAGAAATAATCTCTATGTTATGCTCCAACATGTCTGTCTTGCACCTGGCATAACAACATGTATATTATTTGTCTGGAGTGTTCCTGTAAAAAATAAATTAAAAAACTTTACTAGAAAAGATACGCGCCAAACATATCAAACGTTAATGACAACTGTATTTGACGGAATAATTGTTTGGAATTAGAGAAGCAACCACGTTCCCTGTGATCACTATTTTGTATCAGAAATCTCCAGTGAGGAGACATTTACACTCACTTGTGAACTGCAGAACTTTTACAATCTGACATTTTTAAGGCTTACTGGCTCTTTAAGTGTCCCAGCATCTTTGGGTTATTTAAAGATCCGCTCTGATCAACAGTTCAAAGTTCAGACATAATAAGAGCAAGAAGACGTGGGAGGGCAAGTGCGTCAGCGCCAAAGATAATAAATACAGATTTAAGGGCTGAATATAGCTGATCTACTCCCATTCTGAGGAGCCTGGCATAGACAGAACCTCAGATATCCCAGCAATCCCTAGTCGACCAGGCAGGATTAACAGGACACTTGTGAAATAGCTGAAGATTAGGGTTTTGCTTTATCTGGAAATTGAAGGATTATTTATTTCAGTAACTGGATAGGGATTACAGGGTGGGCACCTTTAAGATGGCCAGTCAGCCAATCCCCACACACATGAATGCTCATATTGTCTGCAAGGTATTCATCCCAATTCCCCCATACACACAGATGCATGCATTAAGTTCAAAGGTGCATAACATAAGAAAAAAAATTAGTAATTAAGATTGGAAAAGTCCTAGCTGAAATCACAGTTACCCGTGGTGCATCACACTGGAGTAAGACAAATCACCCACCTGGAATCTTTGCACCACAAGCACAGACTCGCTCTCATTTTGGTCGGCCTCTAGTATTACATCTGTTAACTTGTGAATAATGACGTCAAGAGGACCCTGATCCTCAATGGGTTTAGCCAGGTCAAGCTGAAAGACATAAAATGATAAATAAAAAATTACAAATTATAGATCAATCATGTCTCTGCTGATCTCTAGTGGTGGATAGGAGACATTCTCAGTGATGTCACCTCTGATCTCTAGTGATGGATATGAGGCATTCTCAGTGATGTCACTGCTGATCTCTAGTGATGGATAGGATGCATTCTCAGTGATGTCACCTCTGATCTCTAGTGGTGGATAGGAGGCATTCTCAGTGATGTCACCGCTGATCTCTGGTGATGGATAGGAGGCATTCTCAGTGATGTCACCGCTGATCTCTAGTGATGGATAGGCGGCATTCTCAGTGATGTCACCTCTGATCACTAGTGATGGATAGGAGGCATTCTCAGTGATGTCACCGCTGATCTCTAGTGATGGATAGGGGGCATTCTCAGTGATGTCACCGCTGATCTCTAGTGATGGATAGGAGGCATTCTCAGTGATGTCACCTCTGATCTCTGGTGATGGATAGGAGGCATTCTCAGTGATGTCACCGCTGATCTCTAGTGATGGATAGGAGGCATTCTCAGTGATGTCACCTCTGATCTCTAGTGATGGATAGGAGGCATTCTCAGTGATGTCACCGCTGATCTCTAGTGATGGATAGGAGGCATTCTCAGTGATGTCACCGCTGATCTCTAGTGATGGATAGGAGGCATTCTCAGTGATGTCACCGCTGATCTCTAGTGATGGATAGGAGGCACGCTCAGTGATGTCACCGCTGATCTCTAGTGATGGATAGGAGGCACTCTCAGTGATGTCACAGCTGATCTCTAGTGATGGATAGGAGGCATTCTCAGTGATGTCACCGCTGATCTCTAGTGATGGATAGGAGGCATTCTCAGTGATGTCACCGCTGATCTCTAGTGATGGATAGGAGGCATTCTCAGTGATGTCACCGCTGATCTCTAGTGATGGATAGGAGGCATTCTCAGTGATGTCACCGCTGATCTCTAGTGATGGATAGGAGGCATTCTCAGTGATGTCACCGCTGATCTCTAGTGATGGATAGGAGGCATTCTCAGTGATGTCACCGCTGATCATTAGTGATGGATAGGAGGCATTCTCAGTGATGTCACCGCTGATCTCTAGTGATGGATAGGAGGCATTCTCAGTGATGTCACCGCTGATCTCTAGTGATGGATAGGAGGCATTCTCAGTGATGTCACCGCTGATCTCTAGTGATGGATAGGAAGCATTCTCAGTGATGTCACCGCTGATCTCTAGTGATGGATAGGAGGCATTCTCAGTGATGTCACCGCTGATCTCTAGTGATGGATAGGAGGCGTTCTCAGTGATGTCACCGCTGATCTCTAGAGATGGATAGGAGACATTCTCAGTGATGTCACCACTGATCTCTAGTGATGGATAGGAGGCATTCTCAGTGATGTTACCGCTGATCTCTAGTGATGGATAGGAGGCATTCTCAGTGATGTCACCGCTGATCTCTAGTGATGGATAGGAGGCATTCTCAGTGATGTCACCGCTGATCTCTAGTGATGGATAGGCGACATTCTCAGTGATGTCACCTCTGATCTCTAGTGGTGGATAGGAGACATTCTCAGTGATGTCACCGCTGATCTCTAGTGATGGATAGGAGACATTCTCAGTGATGTCACCGCTGATCTCTAGTGATGGATAGGAAGCATTCTCAGTGATGTCACTGCTGATCTCTAGTGATGGATAGGAGACATTCTCAGTGATGTCACCGCTGATCTCTAGTGATGGATAGGATGCATTCTCAGTGATGTCACCTCTGATCTCTAGTGATGGATAGGAGACATTCTCAGTGATGTCACCGCTGATCTCTAGTGATGGATAGGAGACATTCTCAGTGATGTCACCTCTGATCTCTAGTGATGGATAGGAGGCATTCTCAGTGATGTCACCGCTGATCTCTAGTGATGGATAGGAGACATTCTCAGTGATGTCACCTCTGATCTCTAGTGATGGATAGGAGGCATTCTCAGTGATGTCACCGCTGATCTCTAGTGATGGATAGGAGGCACTCAGTGATGTCACCGCTGATCTCTAGTGATGGATAGGAGGCATTCTCAGTGATGTCACCACGGATCTCTAGTGATGGATAGGAGGCATTCTCAGTGATGTCACCGCTGATCTCTAGTGATGGATAGGAGGCATTCTCAGTGATGTCACCGCTGATCTCTAGTGATGGATAGGAGGCATTCTCAGTGATGTCACCACGGATCTCTAGTGATGGATAGGAGGCACTCAGTGATGTCACCACTGATCTCTAGTGATGGATAGGAGACATTCTCAGTGATGTCATCGCTGATCTCTAGTGATGGATAGGCGGCATTCTCAGTGATGTCACCGCTGATCTCTAGTGATGGATAGGAGGCATTCTCAGTGATGTCACCGCTGATCTCTAGTGATGGATAGGAGGCATTCTCAGTGATGTCACCACGGATCTCTAGTGATGGATAGGAGGCACTCAGTGATGTCACCGCTGATCTCTAGTGATGAATAGGTGACATTCTGCAGGCAAGTGATGGCATCCATGTGCCGTTTGCATTTAACATTGCAAAGTACAGGAGAAGCTTTGTCATTTATTTATCCATCTGTGAAAAACACCGATGACGAATTGTAAAAACTGACCAAAGGACCATACACTGATGATACCGGTACCTTTTTATGCTCTTGTTTAAACACAGACGTGTGAATGAGGAACATAAATGCAGTTTTAAAATTCTGCTGATTGTCCGGACACAGGGTGACATACAGAACATCAATTTATCTAAGTTTAGAACATGGGGATCAGAACTAGTCGGCAAGGTAATCAGGGGTCTTAGTTTTTGCTTTATCATATAGGGCAGGAAAAAAACTACCTTTGCTAAACTGGTAAAAGTGGTAAAGAAGGATTTCCATTTATTTTTCCTCCTTTCAAGCTTGCGCCATCTCGAATTTAAATACCGTAAATAGGAAAAATAAAAAAACAAACAAACAGAAATAGAGCATAAAAAATGGGTACATAGGGTGCTAATGAAATGTAAAATCCAGGCACTGTTATATTTGGTGTGAACATCCACCTACTTGTCATATATGAGGATTTACTGAATTTCAGGTTGGTAAATAGGCGCACAATGGGCCCAATATGGTAGGTAAACATAAGGAAATAAAAGATCAGGCAGCAGCCCGACAGCTCCCAATGTATTTCAGAATGGTGCGATTCATATTAGCAATAGGAGTGAAATCACGTCAGGACTTGTAATCTGCGATACCTGTGACCATGAGAAGTAATTCTTACAGTAAAAATTACACACACTCCTGGTATGCAGCCAAATGATAATGCGTGTCATTCACAAACTGCAGTAACACAATGTGCGGGGAGATGAAACGTGAAAAATAAAAATCTGCTAATCAAGATAACAAGCAAACAAAACAAAAAAAAAAGCTTAGCTTCAATCCAGTGTTTCTAGGTCTCACATTTACTGGGCTTGGCCAGTGGCAATAAGTAGTCATCTATATACGTTATAGGCAATAACTTATTGATCTTTGGGCGTCTGACTGCTGAAACAGAGAGGGCACTTACGGTACCTTGGTTGCAGTAAAGCGGTAGTGTGCTGGTTTGACCACTGATCATTCATCCTCTATGGGGCTGCTGAGCGCTGCAATTTACTTTTACTGGCAGCCCCATTGAGAAAGAACGGAGAGGCGGTGTAGCATGTATACAGCTGCTTCATCACACTGGGAATAAAGATCCCCTGTTCTGCCAATTGGTGCAGATCTTGGCAGTAGCCTCCATCGATCTGTATGTTATCACCTATCTCAAAGTTAGGCAATAACTTCTTTTCACCAGGCAACCCCTTGAACAGGAATAATTATTTGGCGTTTGGGCTCTGCTCACACATTGATATGAAGCATCTGATTTGATCAGTCATGGTCTGTTTTTATCTACCTGATGGATCAGATTTCTTTCCCCTATAATCTTATACCTGACGAAAACCTGACTAGTCCATTATGTTTGTTTGTTTTGTTTTTTTTTTGGGGGGGGGGTTTAACAGAAATCCAAAGAGGTTTTCAAGAGAACTCCGTAATTGAAATCTGCATTTTTTTAAATGTTTTCAGTCCAGTATTTGGCAACGTGGATTTCCCATTGAAATCAATAGGAAATGCATCCAAAAAGTATTTGAACAATTCTATTATATGGTGAGTTTGGAGTAGAACCATGTGAAAAATTCAAAATAAACTCTGTGTAAAAAGTGTGCAAAGACCACAAGGAGTTTCCCTGATGCACATAGTGGCTCCCAGGTTTAGTTCCATTTCAATTTAGTGTCAACCAATGAGTAAGGAATCAAGTGACCCCAAGGAGAAGTGATGAATCACTTCCACAATCATCTGCCAGGCCTTCCTGGCTGTGTTTTCTAAGCAGGGACACTGCACAGAATCACCTGCAGAAAGTTCAGTAGATAAATAATATCGACAACAGAGAAGTAAGGTAGATGTCACAGTGTGTCAGGACCCTACATAAGGATAAAGGCATAATTTAATCAGGATATTAACTGCATCCACAATAGTAACAGAGATTAATCCGGATTTAAGGAAATTACAGTTTTCAGTAAATAAATCGTGACCATTGTACAAAGGAAAGTATGGCAATATCGTAACAAACTCTCAGCAAAGTACCGGAATTTGTTATTTGTATGAATTCAACCTATGACTGGAAACAAAATGTTTCCATTCACTTATAACAATCAGATATAGAAAATGTGTCTCAGATGGGGCAGTATATTGGCTCAGTGGTTAGCACTTTCTTTGAAGCGCTGGGGTCCTGGATTCCAATCCCACCAAGGACAACAGCTGCAAGGAGTTTGAAAGTTCTCCCTGTGTTTGTGTGGGTTTCCTCTGGGTTCCCCGATTTCCTTCCACACTCCAAAGACTGATAGGGAATGTAGATTGTGAGCCCCAATGGGGACTGATGTATACAAATAAAAAAACATTTATTCTGAACCAATTTTGCAGTTTAACCCCTTAATGACCGCCAATATGTCTTTTTACTGACCTGAGATATAAGAGAATAGCCTCCCCATACAGGTGACAATCCAGCAGCTGTCGGCTGCACACTATAGTTGACAACTTGCTGCATCAGCCACGATCAGTCCATATTTCTTTAACCCCTCAGATGCTGTTGTCAATAATTACAATATCATATAAATAGTTACAAGACCTAATACTATATCTAATAGACCAAATCGTCGGGCATCTAGGAAATAGCGACCACAATATTCTACAGTTTCACTTGTCTTTCGCTAGGGGAACTTGTCACAGAGTCACAAAAACACAACTTTAGGAAGGCAAAGTTTGACCAGCTTAGAGGTGCCCTTAATCTGGTTGACTGGGACAATGTCCTCAGAAACAAGAATACAGATAATAAATGGGAAATGTTTAAAAACATCCTAAATAGGCAATGTAAAGGTACCGTCACATTAAGCGACGCTGCAGCGATATCGACAACGATGCCGATCGCTGCAGCGTCGCTGTGTGGTCGCTGGAGAGCTGTCACACAGACAGCTCTCCAGCGACCAATGATGCCGAAGTCCCCGGGTAACCAGGGTAAACATCGGGTTACTAAGCGCAGGGCCGCGCTTAGTAACCCGATGTTTACCCTGGTTACCAGTGTAAATGTAAAAAACAAACAAACACTACATACTTACATTGCCGTGTCTGTCGCGTCCCTCGCCTTCAGCTTCCCTGCACTGTGTAAGCGCCAGCCCTAAAGCACAGCAGTGACGTCACCGCTGTGCTTTGCTTTACAGCCGAAACTGACACATTCAGTGCAGGAAGCTCTGAGCAGCAGCACGGACGCCGGGGAACGTGACAGACATCAGAAGGTGAGTATATAGTGTTTTTTTTACTTTTACAATGGTAACCAGGGTAAATATCGGGTTACTAAGCGCGGCCCTGCGCTTAGTAACCCGATATTTACCCTGGTTACCATTGTAAAACATCGCTGGCATCGTTGCTTTTGCTGTCAAACACGACGATACACGCCGATCTGACGACCAAATAAAGTAATGGACTTTCAGCAACGACCAGCGATATCACAGCAGGATCCAGATCGCTGCTGCGTGTCAAACACAACGATATCGCTATCCAGGACGCTGCAACGTCACGGATCGTTGTCGTTCTCGTTGCAAAGTCGATTAGCGTGAAGGTACCTTACGCGGTTTATACCTTGTGGGAATAAAAGAACAATAGGAAAAACCCAATGTGGCTAAACAAAGAAGAGGGGCAATTAGCAGTAAAAAGAAAGCATTTAAACTACCATACTAAAGCAGGATGGCACCGTTGAAGCTCTAAAAAACTATAGGGAGAAAAATACTTTATCTAAAGAAATTAATTAAAGCTGCCAAAAAGGAAACCGAGAGTAAAGGTACCTTCACATTAAGCGACGCTGCAGCGATAGCGACAACGATGCCGATCGCTGCAGCGTCGCTGTTTGGTCGCTGGACAGCTGTCACACAGACCGCTCTCCAGCGACCAACGATCCCGAAGTCCCCGGGTAACCAGGGTAAACATCGGGTTACTAAGCGCAGGGCCGCGCTTAGTAACCCAATGTTTACCCTGGTTACCATTGTAAAAGTAAAAAAACAAACACTACATACTTACATTCCTGTCGCGTCCCTCGCCTTCAGCTTCCCTGCACTGTGTAAGCGCTGGCCGGAAAGCAGAGCGGTGACGTCACCGCTGTGCTCTGCTTTACGGCCGGCGCTGACACTGGGGGGACGCAGGGAAGCTGACGCTGAGGGACGCGACAGGAATGTAAGTATGTAGTGTTTTTTTTTACTTAACAATGGTAACCAGGGTAAACATCGGGTTACTAAGCGCGGCCCTGTGCTTAGTAACCCGATGTTTACCCTGGTTACCAGTGAAGACATCGCTGGATCGGTGTCACACACACCGATCCAGCGATGTCAGCGGGTGATCAGCGACGAAATAAGGTGCTGGCCTTCTAGCTCCGACCAACGATGTCACAGCAGGATCCTGATCGCTGCTGAGTGTCAAACACAACGATATCGCTATCCAGGACGCTGCAACGTCACGGATCGCTATCGTTGTTAAGTTGTTCAGTGTGAAGGTACCTTAAAACTAATCCCAAACTATTCTTCAAACATATCAATAGTAAAAGAATCATAAGTGAAAGTGTAGGCCCCTTAAAAAATTGTGAGGAAAGAATGGTTGTAGATGATGAGGAAAAAGCTAATATATTAAACACCTTCTTCTCCGCGGTGAAAAATGAAATTCTAGGTGAAATGCTGAGAGACAAAGAATATATTAAGGGTCACCAATACAACCCAAGAAGAGGTGTGAAACTGGCTAAACAAGATTAAAATAGATAATTCTCCGGGTCTGGATGGCATACATCCACGAGTACTAAGAGATCTAAGTAATGTAATAGACAAACCATTACTTGTTATATTTAGGGACTCTATAGCGACGGGGTCTGTTCCACAGGACTGGCGAATAGCAAATGTGGCACCAATATTCAAAAAGGGCTCTATAAGTGAACCTAGAAACTATAGGCCAGTAAGTCTAACCTCTACTGTTGGTAAAATATTTGAAGGGTTTCTGAGGGATGTTATTCTGGCTTATCTCAATGAGAATAACTGTTTAACTCCATATCAGCATGGGTTTATGAGGAATTGCTCCTGTGAAACCAATCTAATCAGTTTTTATGAAGAGGTAAGCTATAGACTGGACCAAGGCGAGTCATTGGACGTGGTATATCTTGATTTTTCCAAAGCGTTTGATATCATACCACACAAGAGGTTGGTACACAAAATGAGAATGCTGGGTCTGGGGGAAAATGTGTGCAAATGGGTAAGTAACTGGCTTTGGGACCTATTCACTTCAACATATTTATTAACAATCTGGTAGAAAGTTTACACAGTAAAATATCAATATTTGCAGATGATACAAAACTATGTAAAGCAGTCAATACAAGAAAAGGTAGTATTCTGCTACAGATGGATCTGGATAAGTTGGAAACTTGGGCCGAGAGGTGGCAGATGCAGTTTAACAATGATAAATGTAAGGTTATACACATGGGAAGAAGGAATCAATATCACCATTACACACTGAACGGGAAACCACTGGGTAAATCTGACATGGAGAAGGACTTGGGGATCCTAGTTAATGATAAACTTACTTGGAGCAGCCAGTGTCAGGCAGCGGCTGCCAAGGCAAACAGGATCATGGGGTGCATTAAAGGAGGTCTGGATACACATGATGAGAGCATTATACTGCCTCTGTACAAATCCATGATTAGACCGCACATGGAGTACTGTGTACAGTTTTGGGCATCGGTGCTCAGAAAGGATATAATGGAACTAGAGTGAGTACAAAGGAGGGCAACAAAATTAATAAAGGGGATGGGGGAACTACAATACCCAGAGAGATTGGCAAAATTAGGATTATTCACTCTAGAAAAAAGATGACTGAGAGGCGATCTAATGACCATGTATAAGTATATAAGGGGACAATACAAATATCTCTACGAGGATCTGTTTATACCAAAGAAGGTGACGGTCAGAAGGGGGCATTCTCTGTGTCTGGAGGAGAGAAGGTTTTTCCACCAACATAGAATAGGATGCTTTACTGTTAGGGCAGTGAGAATCTGTAATTCCTTGCCTGAGGAGGTGGTGATGACGAACTCAGTTGAGGGGTTCAAGAGAGGCCTGGATGTCTTCCCGGAGCGTAACAATGTTGTCTGTTACAGTGATTAGGATCTTTAGAAGGAAGTAGATCCGGGGATTTATTCTGATGGAATATAGGCTGAACTGGATGGACAAATGTCTTTTTTCGGCCTTGCTAACCATATTATTTTTGTCAAATTTCAGTTATTTTTTATAAATAAACTTAAAACATATTGACCTAAATTTATCATTAGCATAAGGTATAATGTACCACAAAAAAAAAATCTCAAAATCACTGGGATTTGTTGAAGCATTCCAGAGTTATTACTACATAAAGTGATACTGGTCGGATTTAAAAAATTTGGCCTCGTCACTAAAGGGTTAATAAAACATGTTGGGATAAATGGCGCTTTCCACAGCTCGCTCAGATTATGTCCTTCACCGGACAGCAGCGAATCAACAGAAGCAGCCCTCTGTGATATTGTGGGGCGAAGGGTGCCTGCCTTCCATCCATACGTGTCCGATATCGTGGTGATTACTAAGCCGCTGGGTCAAATTGAAAAAAATCAATTGAAAGAGAAAGAAACCGCACAAATAAAACTTTCACACTTTATGGCAGGCTCAGAAAAAGTGGGTAAAGTAAGAATAGTCTCCCCAGGAGGGGGCAGGATTGACAGTTTTAGTGAGAAACATCCTCTTTATAGCTGAAACACAGAAGACCTGATCTATTCATCTTCTCAGAGTTGCTATTACGGCTCATTCAGATGTCAGTGATTTTCTGGAATGAGAAAACCGGTCTGAGTTGCATCAATGATTTTGCTTAGCGTTTGGTTCAAGTTTCATCAGTTTTTCTAGGATGAGAAATAAAAACAAGGTTCTCCAGCTTCTATTAAACAGTCCATAAAATAGAACAGCAGATGGATGGGTACTGCCCAAGTTATTCACGGAGCCATAGACTCGCACAGGCAAGTGAACAGATACTCAAATCAATATATCGGACAAGTCTCTGTACTTCTGTGTGGACCACTTGGTCAGCAAAAATAAAAAAAAATTGGACATGTGAACTACCCCATAAGTCCTATCCATTAAACATACAGATAAAACTCATATGTGAAACACGGATGTCTACCCTTAGGCTGAATTCACACATCCGTATTTTAGGGTCTGTGTATAGAGCACAATGCCTCGACTGACCGTGGGACTCCTGACCCCAACTAGTCGCACAGGAGGCTTCCAGATCAGAACCGTGGTTGAGCGCTGTCCTTTGAGTCGAATGATGGAATCCTCATCTGTTCCTGCACGGAGGTAGGAGCACACAGCCACAGGAGAAAATACGATAAATCCAGCAGGAAATTCAAGTAAAAATTATTGTTTATTAGGGCAGCACGGTGGCTCAGTGGATAGCACTGCAGCCTTGCAGCGCTGGAGTCCTGGGTTCAAACCCCACCAAGGACAACATCTGCAAAGAGTTTGTATGTTCTCTCCCCATGTTTGCGTGGGTTTCCTCCGGGTTCTCCGGTTTCCTCCCACATTCCAAAGACATACTGATTGGGAATTTAGATTGTGAGCCCCATTGGGGACAGCGATGATAATGTGTGCAAACTGTAAAGCGCTGCAGAATATGTTAGCGCTATATAGAAATAAAAAAGAAAAAAAAAAAGTTTATTTCTTCATATTAAAATATAGGTAATGGTAAACCACGTAGCATTATTCCGACGCGTTTCGACTTAATGTCTTAATCAAGCCATGATTAAGACATCAAGTCGAAATGCGTCGGAATAACGCTGCCACTCCATGAACTTTTTATGCGTGATGCTGTGTAATACTTTTTGAGTGGTTTACCACTATCTATATTTTAATATGAAGAAATAAACAAGAATTTTTACTTGAATTTCCTGCTGGATTTATCGTATTTTCTCCTAAGTCACATGCTGTCCATTTCTTTGTGATCCTCCTTGAGATGGTTCTACTCCTTCATTGGAGTCCAGCTGTGTTTAATTAAACTGATAGGACTTGATTTGGAAAGTCGCACACCTGTCTATATAAGATCTCACAGCTCACAGTGCATGTCAGACCAAATGAGAACCATGAGGTCAAAGGAATTGGCCAAGGAGCTCAGAGACAGACTCGTGGCAAGGCACAGATCTGACCAAGGTTACAACAGAATTTCTGCAGTACTCAAGGTTCCTATGAGCACAGTGGCCTCCATAATCCTTAAATGGAATATGTTTGGGACCACCAGAAATCTTCCTAGACCTGGCCGTCCAGCCAAAACTGAGCAATCGTGGGAGAAGAGCCTTGGTGAGAGAGGTAAATCAGAACCCCAAGATCACTGTGGCTGAGCTCCAGAGATGCAGTAGGGAGATGGGAGAAAATTCCACAAAGTCAACTATCACTGCAGCCCATCCACCAGTCGGGCCTTTATGGCAGAGTGGCCTGACAGAAGCCTCTCCTCAGTGCAAGACATATGAAAGCCCTCATAGAGTTTGCTAAAAAAAAAAAAAAAAAACACATGAAGGACTCCCAGACTATGAGAAATAAGATTCTCTGGTCTGATGAGATGAAGATTACCTTTTTGGTGATAATTCTAAGCGGTATGTGTGGAGAAAACCAGGCACTGCTCATCACCTGCCCAATACAATCCCAACAGTGAAACATGGTGGTGGCAGCAGCATGCTATGGGGGTGTTTTTCCAGCTGCAGGGACAGGACGACTGGTTGTCATTGAAGGAAACATGAATTCGGCCAAATACAGAGATATCCTGGATGACAAGACAATGACCCTAAGCACATAGCTAAAATAACAAAGGAATGGTTTCAGAACAACTCTGCGACCATTCTTGACTGGCCCAGCCAGAGCCCTGACCTAAACCCAATTGAGCATCTCTGGAGAGACTTGAAAATGGCTGTCCACTAACGTTCACCATCCAACCTGACGGAACTGGAGAGGATCTGCAAGGAAGAATGGCAGAGGATCCCCAAATCCAGGTGTGAATTACATCCTTTCCAAGAAGACTCATGACTGTACTAGCTCAAAAGGGTGCTTCTCCTCAATACTGAGCAAAGGGTCTGAATACTTATGACCATGTGATATTTCAGTTTTTCTTTTTAAATAAATTTGCAACATTTTCTACATTTCTGTTTTTTTTCAGTAAAGATGGGGTGCAGAGTGCACATTAATGAGAAAAACTTTTTTTGAATTTACCAAATGGCTGCAATGAAACAAAGAGTGAAAAATTTAAAGGGGTCTGAATACTTTCCGTACCCACTGTGCCTGACAATACAAAGGTGACAACCCCACAAATATGAACCCCACTTGCCACCGCTACAGGGCAAGTGTGAAGAGCAGCTATTTTTAGACTGGGGGGGTAATATCCATGCCAGCCTGAGAATATCAGCCCCCAGCTGCCAGCTTTTGTCAAAAATGGGGGGGGGGGGAGATGACCCACAACTTTTTAAAAATTATTTATTTATTTAAATAATTAAAAAATATGGTGTGGGGATCCCTCTATTCTTGATAACCAGCCTTGCTGAAGCTGACAGCTGAGGGTTGCAGCCCCCCAGCTGTGAGTTTTGCACGGCTGGTTATCAAATATACAGGGGAACCCACGCCAGTTGCTTTTTTAAATTATTTATTTACAACGCAGACTGATGAATACTCCCATCAGACGCTCCTGCTCTCACTGCTATTTGTGGCAGCAGGCTTAGGCTGATGGGAGCAGTAGTCCCATAAGTCGACACCAGTGACCGGAGGTAAACTTTAAACTGAGGCCTCATACTCATTTGACAGCGTGGGACCCACAGCTGTGTGACTGGCGGTGATGATTTTACTGCCGATAAGCAGTGTTTGCCACGCTGTCAAGCGCTTGACAGCACAACTTTCACCTGGTGTTTTTGGGGGGGGGGCCGAACTCGAACAGTAACACTGACTTCCTGTTGAAGTCTGTGTTCGTGCCCGAACAGTAGGTGTTCTGTATGGACGTCGAACTTTATTGTTCGGGTTCGCCCATCTCTATAAAGGAATGCAAGGCACACAGTGGAAGGTAATTTTAAGAATACTTGGCAATCAGTAGCAAGTAATACCTCATTTGCACCATGAGCAACCTCACATTCAGCCCCTCAAAAATGCAAACTTGCTCTCTGTAATAATCAGAGGCCTTACATGGTAGAGAGCAGAGAAGACTGTCAGGCAGGCAGCTAATGACCCTGAATTACGGCCAGTATTCAGTCAAGTATTTAAACATGGGATCAGCTTTTATACTGTGCATTATAGGATTACTGCTCTCAGATCTCCAGGACGGAACGGTTCAGCTGGAAAAATATACTTTATCTGGAAAAATAACAATCCATGTGAGCGGGAGAGCCGAGAATGCAGAAATAATGTCATACGGCCAGGACTGGGGCAGAGAAGCTCCACCGTCCGCTAATAATGACCAGATTATTAGTATATAATGTATTTTCAGTAGCTAAGTGTGGAAACCGGCGGTAAGCAGAGTATGTTCAGCTGACTTATGGTTGGTATATAGTGATTATGGCTTTTCTCCATAGTTCAGGTTACTTTGAGTTGCGTCAATTATGATCATAACATGACAGAGCCGTGCTGACCAACAGCCTTCACACATATCCGCCTACAACTAAAGTAATAGATAAAAAGTACAGAATTAGTGATTAATCCCAGCAGCTTGTTGACAGTGCCCACTAAACGAACGTGTAGGTAGAGAAGCAAATGTATCCTTTATCCTGTAATTTACACTGGAAAATTTCACTTTTTTGGCTTTCTTTTTTTCCCCAAGGTTCCACTGTTGCTTTTAACGGCACCAGTAAAGACACAGCTCTTGAAGTTCTCCATGACATGACAAGAAGTCCAGAGGCAGCCGTATGAGCGGACATACCTTACTGATGGATTATTCATTAACACATTTGTCATCGAGATCATCACAGGAAGTTACTAACAGCTTAGGAAATATCCTAAGTTATACTTTTCCATTCTGTAAAGGTTGTAATTTAAAGAGACAGTAGATTCAATAAAAAAAAAAAAGAAAGTCCAAATAAATATTCAAGAGTATGTGAAAGGAATGCAATGATAGTTAACTCTTCCATATACGGGACTGCTGGCTCTACAGAGTGCTCCAGTGCTATTTCTGATAGAGCCAATGACAGGCATCTCTGGGTGTGCATCGTCTTAAAGGAAACCTGTCAGTCGATTCATGCAGTTTAAACCACAGGCAGCATGAATCAGCATTTCTGCACAATTTAAAGATCCAGCCAGAGACCATAGGTAGAGAAAAGACTAGTCCGATGCTGCCCCAGTTGCCTTCTCCCCACACTGCTCTAGGTGAATGAAAGGTCTTGTGGGAGACCAGAGAAAAACAAACCTGGCTCCAACCGTGCAGATGGCTCATAATCATGTTGCTCAAGGTTTGGGCAGCATGAATCCACTGACAGATTACCTTTAAAAAGGACAAGGATCAACAGTCCAAAATAACACATGTTGGTTGCTCATCTCTCCCGACAATCATCTGTCAGGGGCACCCCATCAACAGATTGTCATTTGCACCCATCAATATCTGCTGGTTCAGCTGACATTAGTCATATGTGTCTTCCATTTGATTAAAATTCAGGAGAAATCCTTTTTTGCCTGAAATAAATTGAAGTCTGAACAAACAAACAAAATACAGAAGATCAAAACCAGATCCGTTATTTTTAACATGGAAGATAATGGAAAAAAGATCAATTAACCAATCTGTCAACAGATCTGGTTTATCATTTCTTCAAAGCTAAATGCTCAGACCAGAACTCTCAAAAGTGTAGGAAGTTGGTGGATAGATTCCAAAGATGTTGTTTTTCCTTAAGAACTAACCATATACTTCGAAACGCGTTGAAATAAAACTCCTTATTTTACATCACTGGGATATACGTCTCAACTTTGTCAGTAGCGCGGAATATATCCACCAACTCCCTACACTTTTGATGTCTGGTGGTCACTTGATGACCCTTGGATCTGCTGTAGATGACTTCTTCATATTACATGCCCTTTTAAATGGATTAAACAGGTGAGTTTAATCTGAGTATAATAATTTACCGTATTCTCAGATAAAACCCTATTTGCGCTGATCTCTCCTACAGCTCTTGGACAGAACAGAACTCTAGGATTCTATAGATATTAGAAAAACTTTTTTGACAGTGAGGGTGGTCAATGAGTGGAACAGGCTGCCACGAGAGGTGGTGAGTTTTCCTTCAATGGAAGTCTCCAACCAGAGGCTGGACAAACATCTGCCTAAGATAGTTTAGTAAATTGTGCATTGAGCAGGGGGTTGGACACGAGGACCCTGGAAGTCCCTTCCAACGCTAACATTCTATGATTCTTACAGCAGAGGTTGCAGCTTAAGTCCAGTCCACACAGAATTGTTTTAATTTTTTTCTTTATTTTTTAAACATAAATCTAGGAATCTGAATAAAATGATTCCTTGCTATCAGATGTCTTATTCCACAGATATCCATATTTTTCCTAATATGTAAATGTGCTGTTAAGATCTATGGGCAGGACATAGATCTCTATGAGACTCTGCCTCCTATTTTAGATGAAAGGGGTGTTGCCAGTGGGAGACATGTAGATCAGGAGAGCGGACTGTCCATCATTACATGTCTGACACTGGTAAAGCCCACTTTCAACTAAAATAAGCCCTGGAAGCGGAGTCTCATGTAGATCTATGTCTGGCTCACAGATTTCAACATCTATTTCTCTGGAATAAACTGAAAATCTGACCAGCACATCCCAACTAGTGTGAACAGGTGCCAGCTAACATAATTTTGAGAAAATACAAAGCTGCCCTCTGGATTGTTTAAAATGTTAAACCTAGAAAATTGGAACTGCATTACTGCCATAGAACATTGGTTAAGTGCTATATTATGTTCATATGGAATTTTGGAAATGCAATATTGCTAGGAAAATTTACAGTAAAAAGAAGGTACTTAGCACATAAATTGGCCAATGTTTATGAACCCAACTGCAAAGTCAATGAGTACCTTAGAGTTGGGTCCCTGTCCTGATAGGATACCTCTCGGATTAAAAAGCCTACAATATATGGCCAATGTATGTGCCCAAGTAGCTTTGTACTGTAATTTGTTTTTATAGCAACATTGCATTTCAAATTTTCCAAAATTCCATATGTACATAATATAGCACTTAAACAATGTTCTATGGCGGTAACACAGTTCCAATTTTCTCTGGAATAAGACATCAGATAGAAGATAAAGGTATAATTTTAATCAGATTTCTATGACCTGCGTGCCCATATAGACGGCTCAGGAGGGTTGATACTACTGACAGATTCCGGTTACGTTTATTTATGCACAGATCTGATATATGTAATGTATATATGAAACATGCATGTACAAAGTATTTTTTGGAGATAAATGTACTGTCTTGCTGCATTAATTTTCATAATGGTCTACAGACATTACATAGGAAGTTGTAGGTGTGTAAGTTATGCACATTGAGCGTCAACATAATTGCAAATTTCTAGATAGAGATATGTGACAAGATAAAAATTCTGTATACATATTTTTTTTTCTTGAAAAGCTGTGTTCTGACAATATCAGACTATGCCCCTTTTGGCCAGAGGAATAGGACATCCGGAATTTCTCACTTTCTAGGAACAATGTGTATATCTATATCACGCACATTGCTTCTAGAATTATAGAGATACAGTGGGTACGGAAAGTATTCAGACCCCTTTACATTTTTCACTCTGTTTCTTTGCAGCTATTTGGTAAATTCAAAAAAGATCATTTTTTTCTCATTAATGTACACTCTGCTCCGCATCTTGACTGAAAAAAACCCCCAGAAATGTAGACATTTTTGAAAATTTATTTAAAAAGAAAAACTGAAATATCACATGGTCATAAGTATTCAGACCCTTTGCTCAGTATTGAGGAGAAGCCCCCTTTTCAACTTGTACAGCCATGAGTCTTCTTGGGAATGATGCAACAAGTTATTCACACCTGGATTTGGGGATCCTCTGCCATTCTTCCTTGCAGATCCTCTCCAGCTCCGTCAGGTTGGATGGTGAACGTTGGTGGACAGCCATTTTCAGGTCTCTCCAGAGATGCTCAATTGGGTTTAGGTCAGGGTTCTGGCTGGGCCAGTCAAGAATGGTCACAGAGTTGTTCTGAAGACACTCCTTTGTGATTTTAGCGGTGTGCTTAGGGTCATTATCTTGTTGGAAGGTGAACTTTTGGCTGAGTCTGAGGTCCAGAGCACTCTGGAAGAGGTTTTCATCCAGGATATCTCTGTACTTGGCCGCATTCATGTTTCCTTCAATGACAAACCAGTCGTGCGGTCTCTGCAGATGAAAAACACCCCCATAGCATGACACTGCTACCACCATGTTTCACTGTTGGGATTGTATTGGGCAGGTGATGTGCAGTGCCTGGTTTTCTCCACACATACCGCTTAGAATTATCACCAAAAAGGTCTATCTTCGTCTCATCAGACCAGAGAATCTTATTTCTCACCTCTCTCACCAAGGCTCTTCAGCCAAACTGAGCAATCGTGGGAGGACGGCCAGGTCTAGGAAGACTTCTGGTGGTCCCAAACTTCTTGGATTTAAGGATTATGGAGGCCACTGTGCTCTTAGGAACCATGAGTACTTCAGAAATTCTGTTGTAACCTTGGCCAGATCTGTGCCTTGCCACAATTCTGTCTCTGAGCTCCTTGGCCAGTTCCTTTGACCTCATGATTCTCATTTGGTCTGACATGCACTGTGAACTGTGAGGTCTTATATAGACAGGTGTATGCCTTTCCAAATCAAGTCCTATCAGTTTAATTAAACACGGCTGGACTCCAATGAAGGTGTAGAACCATCTCAAGGAGGATCACAAGGAAATGGACAGCATGTGTCTTAAATATGAGTGTCTGAGTAAAGGGTCTGAATACTTAGGACCATGTGAGATTTCAGTTTTTCTTTTTCAATATGCAAAAATTTCTACATTTCCGGTTTATTTTTCAAGTCAAGATGGGGTGCAGAGTGTACATTAATGAGAAAAAAAACACTTTTTTTAATTTACCAAATGGCTGCAATGAAACAAAGAGTGAAAATGTAAAGGGATCCGAATACTTTCCGTACCCACTGTATATATAATGTACATTTTATTTCTTACAGCGCGAAACAACGTAATAATCCAAAAAACACAGAATGCCTCCTATCCAGCACTAGAGATCAGCGGTGACATCACTGAGAATGTCTCAGGTTGGATGGTGAACGTTGGTGGACAGCCATTTTCAGGTCTCTCCAGCGATGCTCAATTGGGTTTAGGTCAGGGCTCTGGGTGGGCCAGTCAAGAATGGTCACAGAGTTGTTCAGAACCCACTCCTTTGTTATTTTAGCTGTGTGCTTAGGGTCATTGTCTTGTTGGAAGGTGAACCTTCGGCCAAGTCTGAGGGTCCAGAGCACTCTGGAAGAGGTTTTCATCCAGGATGTCTCTGTACTTGGCCGCATTCATGTTTCCTTCAATGACAACCAGTCGCCCTGTCCCTGCAGCTGAAAAACACCCCCATAGTATGATGCTGCCACCACCATGTTTCACTGTTGGGATTATATTGGGCAGGTGATTAGCAGTGCCTGTTTTCTCCACACATACCGCTTAGAATTATCGAAAAGGTCTACCTTGGACTCCCAGACTATGAGAAGTAAGATTCTCTGGTCTGATGAGACTTTCATGTGTTTTTTATCAAACTCTATGTGGGCTGTCATATGCCTTGCACTGAGGATAAATAAGTAACAAACAGCTGCACTCAAGGTGTAGATTTTCAAATGCAAAACTTAAATGACGTTTTATTGTATTCACCACAGTAGCATAAGGATGCTACAGTAGCAACATCCTTATGCTACTGTGGTGAATACAATAAAACGTCATTTAACTTTTGCATTTGAAAATCTACACCTTAGCTGCGGCTGTTTGTTACTTATTTATGACTTAACTGGACCACATCCAGGTTCAGCCTGCACCTGCCTCCTCCTAAGGCCGGTTTCACATTAGCGTTTTGAGGAGCTGCGGACTTCTTCTGTGAAGCCCCGCCCTCGGCAGCACCTCCGCTGCTAGCTCCGCCTACTTCTGCATGCGGCCTGCATACCTATGTTTAACATTAGGTACGCAGGTCGTGCGGCTGTATGCGGATGCTTCCGCATGCGTCGTTTTGACGATGCGGCGACCAGCGTAGGACGCAGCTGGTAGCAATTTTTTTTTCTCCGCATCGTCAAAACGACGCATGCGGAAGGATCCGCATACAGCCGCATGACCTGCGTACCTAATGTTAAAGATAGGTACGCAGGCCGCATGCAGAAGTAGGCGGAGATAGCGGCCGAGGGCGGGGCTTCACGGAAGTCCGCAGCCCTCCGCAGCTCCTCAAAACGCTAGTGTGAAACTAGCCTAACTGAGTGCACGCCCTTTCTTTATTTTAATTACAATGAGGATAGGCTTCTGTCGGGCCATTCTGCCATAAAGGCCTGATTGGTGGAGGGCTGCAGTGATAGTTGACTTTGTGGAACTTTCTCCCTTCTCCCTACTGCATCTCTGGAGCTCAGCCACAGTGATCTTGGGGTTCTTCTTTATCTCTCTCACCAAGGCTCTTCTCCCACGATTGCTCAGTTTGGCTGGACGGCCAGGTCTAGGAAGACTTCTGATGGTCCCAAACTTCTTCCATTTAAGGATTATGGAGGCCACTGTGCTCTTAGGAACCTTGAGTACAGCAGAAATTATTGTGTAACCTTGGCCAGATATGTGTCTTGCCACAATTCTGTCTCTGAGCTCCTTGGCCAGTTCCTTTGACCTCATGATTCATTTGGTCTGACATGCACTGTGAACTGTGAGGTCTTATATAGACAGGTGCGCCTTTCCAAATCAAGTCCTATGAGTTTAATTAAACACGGCTGGACTCCAATGAAGGTGTAGAACCATCTCAAAGAGGAGCACAAGGAAATGGACAGCATGTGACAAATATGAGTGTCTGAGCAAAGCATCTGAATACTTATGACCATGTGATGATTCAGTTTTTATATTTTAGTAAATTTTCAAAAATGTCTACATTTCTGGGGTTTTTTTTAGACAAGATGGGGTGCAGATTGTACATTAATGTGAAAAAAATGAACTTTTTTGAATTAACCAAATGGCTGCAATGAAACAAAGAGTGAAAAATTTAAAGGTGCCTGAATACTTTCTGTACCCACTGTAAATTAGCAACAGGACTTCCTGTTCCTCTATCCAAAAGGGGCAGAGTCTGATATTGTCAAATCAGTGCCGAATAGTGTCAAGGGGAAAATAGTAACAACACCCAGATGTCACTCAGCAACGTATCACAATGCAAAACAAAATACAGAATTTTTACACCAAATGACAAAAAAAAAATAAGTAAAAGTTACTCTAAACAGTTGCGTGACGTTTTCTGTTCTTTAAGCTGCTTAACTAGGCACGATGATCATAAAGACTTAATTAAATGGCAGAAAATTGGTTCAATTCTAGTGAGTACCTCTGATGGCATCCATACAAGATGTCACCCAACCTGTCTTGCAACAGCAAACTAAAAGAAAAGCGGTGCAGGATTTCTAAGCAGCGCTGTCGTCCGTTCGGCACTCATTGCCTTCCTCTTGGTGCTCTTTTGCGCAGGTGGAACCCAGAGAATAAGAGCTGGCAGGAGACAACTGAACTTTGTCCACCATCATAAAGTCACCCCCTGGAGCGCCCAGTACAAACCTACATGACTATCGAACTGCAGATAAGCTTCCAGATGATACCTGGACCATCCCAGAAAATCGATCCCCTCCAAGTGTTGCCAACGCCAAGAGCACACACAATGAGCGATTCACCTGTGCACACAAACTGACATCAGCCTACAAATGGACACAAAGAGCCTTGTTTTTTTAATATTTGGGCACTAATTTACACTGTTTGCACTGCAGTTCAATATGATCTATTGTTCCCTGTTATCTGCCATTTTGGGATGGGAAGAGGCTGATGGTTTGACAGGTAAATACAATCCACTGTTCTCTATTATCAGCCATTTTTAGTTCACTGGCAAAACAAACATTTTTAGTGTTCTAATCGCTGCCTCTGCGAAATCCAGCTATTGGCAGCAGCCAAACAAGGGTCCGCTGCACCATAAACCTGACTCTCACAGCAGAGTTCAATCACATGGGAAAAGGACAAGAAGCCTGCAGAATGTCTGCTTCATCACAAGCAGCAACATGACAAACAACATTACGCCTCAAAGACGGATAACAATAAACAGGATGAAGAAAGAACTTGTTCCAAGCAGGTTTCATGTTAACGACTTCATATCCATCATGTACAGGCAGGATCTCTACACAAACTCAATCTACTGAGGAAAACGGGCTTACTGAAGACTGTAATCGGCAAAAGAAACCAGAAATAGCACAAAAGCCCCATAATAGTACACAGGAGAGAACACAGAATACTGTACCCTATGTAAAGGAACATAGCTACAATGAAACTGCCTCTATGTACAAGAATATACAGTGTCTTGATAAAGTATTTGGCTCCTTGGAACCTTTCAACCATTTCCCACATATCATGCTTCAAACATAAAGATACCAAATGTAAGTACCAAGTGGAACACAATTGTGAAGCTGAACGAAATTTATTGGTTATTTTAAATTTTTTTGGAAATTCCTAAACTGAAAAGTGGGGCGTGCAATATTATTCGGCCACTTTACTTTCAGTGCAGCAAATTCACTCCAGAAGTTCATTGTGGATCTCTGAATGATCCAATGTTGTCCTAAATGCCTAATGATGATAAATATAATCCACCTGTGTGTAATCAAGTCTCCGTGTAAATGCAGCTGCTCTGTGATAGTCTCAGGGATCTGTTTGAAGCACAGAGAGCATCATGAAGACCAAGGAACACATCAACCAGGTCCATGATACTGTAGAAGTTTAAAGCCGGATTTGGATACAAAATGATTTCCAAAACGTTAAACATCCCAAGGAGCACTGTGCAAGCGATCATATTGAAACAGAAGGAGTATCATACCACTGCAAATCTACCAAGACCCGGCCGTCCCTCTAAACTTTCATCTCAAACAAGGAGAAGACTGATCAGAGATGCCGCCAAGAGGCCCATGATCACTCTGGATGAACTGCAGAGATCTACAGCTGAGGTGGGACAGTCTGTCCATAGGACAACAATCAGTCGTGCACTGCACAAACCTGGCCTTTATGGAAGAGGGGCAAGAAGAAAGCCATTTCTCAAAGATATCCATAAAAAGTGTTGTTTAAAGTTTGCAACAAGCCACCTGGGAGACACACCAAACATGTGGAAGAAGGTGCTCTGGTCAGATGAAACCAAAATCGAACTTTTTGGCAACAAAGCCAAACGAAATGTTTGGAGTAACGGCAACACAGCTCATCACCCTGAACACACCATCCCCACTATCAAACATGGTGGTGGCAGCATCATGGTTTGGGCCTGCTTTTCTTCAGCTGGGACAGGGAAGATGGTTAAAATTGATGGGAAGATGGATGGAGCCAAATACAGGACCATTCTTGAAGAAAACCTGTTGGAGTCTGCATAAGACCTGAGACTGGGACGGAGATTTGTCTTCCAACAAGACAATGATCCCAAACATAAAGCAAAATCTACAATGTAATGGTTCACAAATAAACGTATCCAGGTGTTAGAATGGCCAAGTCAAAGTCCAGACCTCAATCCAATCGAGAATCTGTGGAAAGAGCTGAAAACTTCTGTTCACAAACGATCTCCATCAAACCTCACTGAGCTCGAGCTGTTTGCCAAGGAAGAATGGGCAAGAATTTCAGTCTCTCGATGTACAAAACTGATAGAGATATACCCCAAGCGACTTGCAGCTGTAATCGCAGCAAAAGGTGGTGCAACAAAGTATTAAGTTAAAGGGGCCGAATAATATTGCACGCCTCAATTTTTCAGTTTTTGAATTTCCACAAAAATTTAAAATAAGCAATAACTTTCGTTCAACTTCACAATTGTATTCCACTTGTTGTTGATTCTTCACCAAAAATTTACATTTGGTATCTTTATGTTTGAAGCATGATATGTGGGAAAAGGTTGAAAGGTTCCAGGGAGCCCAATACTTTCGCAAGGCACTGCACACTACTCTAATTCTGTCCCTATGTTCAAGAATATAACTACAATAATACTGCTCCTATGTACTATAATAATAATAATTTTATTTATATAGCGCCAACATATTCCGCAGCTCTTTACAAATTATAGAAGGAACTTGTACAGACAATAGACATTACAGCATAACAATAATCACAGTTCAAAATAGATACAAAGAGTAATGAGGGCCCTGCTCGCAAGCTTACAAACTATGAGGAAAAAGGGGAGACACGAGAGGTGGATTGTAACAATTGCTTTCATTGTTCGGACCAGACTATAATATAACCACTATAAAACTGCTCGTATATACAAAAATATGATGAAGCTAAAATGTATGTACAGTATGCCAGGATTTTCAGTTTGGATAATGCTCTATAACTTATTAACTAATAGCTAAATATTAGCAGATTATCAGTAAAACATGAATGTATGTTGAAACAGAAGATCTACGATTTATCACAATAATGAATTGTACTTTTTACTAGTGACTCATCCATTGCGATGTCCACAAAGAATCTCAAAAACAAACATTTGCACAATGATTACGCACCTTGTGATTACACTACTGTAGTTCTGGAGAACTCTATTATGTCTGTTTTTTTCATACAAGCAGAAAATAATTGACCCAAGTCTAAAGGTACTGTCACACTCAGCGACGCTGCAGCGATATAGACAACGAGCCGATCGCTGCATCGTCGCTGTTTAGGTCGCTGGGGAGCTGTCACACAGACAGCTCTCTCCAGCGAACAACAATCAGGGGAACGACTTCGGAATCGTTGACACTGTCTTCAACGATGTCGAAGTCCCCCTACAGCACCCGGGTAACCATCGGGTTACTAAGCGCAGGGCCGCGCTTAGTAACCCGATATTTACCCTGGTTACCATTGTAAAAGTAAAAAAAACAGTACATACTCACCTTCTGATGTCTGTCCCGTCCCCCAGCGTCCACAGGGTTACGCGCTGCTGCTCAGAGCTTCCTGCACTGAATGTGTCAGCGCCGGCAGTAAAGCAGAGCACAGCGGTGACGTCACCGCTGTGCTCTGCCGGAGCTGACACATTCAGTGCAGGAAGTTCTCGGCAGCAGCGCGTAACCCTGTGGACGCCGGGGGACGTGACAGACATCAGAAGGTGAGTATGTAGTGGTTTTTTTTTTAACTTTTACAATGGTAACCAGGGTAAATATCGGGTTACTAAGCGCGGCCCTGCACTTAGTAACCCGATGTTTACCCTGGTTACAAGTGAACACATCGCTGGATCGGTGGCACACACGCCGATCCAGCGATGGACAGCGGGTGATCAGCGACGAAATAAAGTTCTGGACTTCTAGCTCCGACCAGCGATATCACAGCAGGATCCTGATCGCTGCTGCGTGTCAAACACAACGAGATCGCTATCCAGGACGCTGCAACGTCACGGATCGTCGTCGTTCTCGCTGCAAAGTCGCTTAGTGTGAAGGTACCTTAAGAAGCCAAACTCGGTCTGGTCAGTTTCTCTTCTGTATAGGTTAGTCACCTTGCTGGATTAGGGATAGTTTATACTGTACTCTTCGCTATAGAATATTAATGACGTGGATGGACATGTTCATCCCTTTAAAATATTTAGTCTCTCTCTGTAAATGAGAGAGGCATAGCTATCTGCCTGCCCGTTATCATTGATGTGGCACAGGTAGTACTGCTTCATTGTCTCTCCCGATAAATGATGTAGGTATACTCTACTGACTTACCGTATTAAACAGTAAATAATGTAGGCACAGGAATTACTGTCTCCTTGACTCTCGCTAAATATTGGCAAAGATATTACTGCTTTTTGCATCACTCACCTAATGATATAAGCACAGATATTACTGTTTGTTCTCTATGCAAAACTATGCAAAAATATTACTGTCTTTGCCTGCCTTTCTCTCTATGTAGGCACAGATAGTACTGCCTCCTAGTTGCTCATTCTAAATGCAAGTGCAAGTATTACGGTCTCCTTGCCTCTCCTGTAAATGTAGGCCCGGATATTACTGCCTCCCTCTCTATGTAAATGCTAATACTACAGATATTTCCATCTCCTGGCTTTCCCTAGGCACAGACAGTACTAGATTTGGAGATCTATAGCTAATCATGTGTTGCATGTGTCTACAGAGACAGCTAGCTTCTGCCTTCATGAGACAGGAGTTTCTTTTGAGGGACCATATAATGAGTGCATTTTTCATAAAGAAATATTAACTGATAACGAAAACATGTGTGGATGATAGGGGGACCAGTCTCTGGGACCCTATGAGAGATTTTATTTTTCTTATGCCATTTGTAATACTTATAAATACAGATAAAAAATATTTTCTATTAAAAAAAGAAGTGTTTTACAGCCCACGCTGTAGGCTGTGGGGGGTTTCGGGGGGATATTCTGGCAGAAAAATAAACAGGTCTTTGGGAATCACAGCACGCCAAGTTTTTTCAGTGTGATCGGTTCCTGACGTCTGTGAGCTTTTTCTGGCTCTGCATTTGAAGCGTCTCACGTTTTCCTGGGGCTCTGGCTTGTAAGCCTCTGCCATTAATATTTCATGTGAAAATAAACCATCTCCAATGTTTCAAGAAAACAGCAGTTTCCTGGCAACATAAAACGTGAAAAAGACTACGGAGAAAAACAGGTTTTTAACTGCCAAAAAAAAATCACACATAAGGGACCCAGGGTGTAGGAACAAGTATTAATAAAACCTCTGCCCAATGGCCGGAGATAGCAGTATGCAGGCCAAGCAGGTCAAGGTACCATGGATGAAGCTATTGAACATGGTGGAGGTGTAGTACCCGAGAGACATACAGAGGCAGCATCTAATCTGATGGCCTATCCCAATTGTATTTATGAATGATCTAATTATGCTTGATTCAGAGCTGAAATCTTCCAGAATTAAGTGTCGGCACTAAGTTGTGCAATCTTTACACCCAAACTGTATACCATCTTGGGTAGGCATTAGAAAAGAGCAGCTGAGCTGATAAAGGAGTATCCCTGATAAGTTCTCTAACTTTCAAAAAACAGTCAGAGGAAGCTCGAGTATAGAACAGAATATAACATATATATGGCCAGTTTTCAGCTAGGGGTCAATGATTGTGGTAATAGAAAGGCATATTAACAATGTACACACAATGGTGTTAAAGTGAACAAACCCTTTAGTCAATGTATAAACAAAATCTTGATTAAAAAAAAAAATTCCAGAATTTATAGAATTTGTTATTTATTTACAGGTTAAACGTATTTTGTTTTGGTAAAAAAATTGCAAAAATATAAAAATAAAATAAAAAAAACAGGAAATGTTGTTCTGATGTTTAGTCTGTTCTAGGGCAATGATTTCAGATCTGGCGGGACGTGTCATCTCATGGGATCTGCTCATGTAATGGAGGTAATGGATCACTCATCTCTGAGCAGTACCATCCCCAGAGAGGAAGCTGCATTATGAAGCTTCTCTGACTGCCCCCACAATCAATAGCCTGTAATTGAACTGTTCTCCCTCCTAGTGGAAACCCCCGGCCTGCAGACTTTACAAATATCACCAACCACACAGTCAGAACAGCAGCTCTATGGGTTATGTTACTGAACAGTCATCCCGATGTTACATGATGTCATTTTGCGCACATTTTTGCAAAATCGATCACTCAAGCCAACGCACAAAACTGTTCTTATTTTGTTATTTGTTGCTGTTTTTGATCCAAATTCTTCAAAATGATGTACAAGGATTGCTGAATTTTGCATGAAATCTTTTTTTCTAACTTTTGTTCCCACTTTTTTAGAGCAAAAAGTTGAATGGTCCTTGAACATTTTACACATTAGTCTTTTAAGTACACAAAAAAAGACAGTTTTTGTACTCCACTAGGGGATTGGAGTAAATAGTACTAAAATTAAGCGACTGTTCAAAAAGTTTCAAATTATGAATTAGGCTAAGGAGTTTGGATAAGGAAAGCAGGCCCATAATGAGGAGTAAAGGAAAGGACGCACACAAGTAAAAATTAGCTTGAAAAAAAAATTATATATATATATATATACGGTATATATATATATATATATATATATATATATATATATATATATATATATATATATATATATATATATATATATAATATTATATACTCGATTGAAAAGTCAGCAGTTTTGCACACGTCTCAGACTGCTGCACCAACTTTTAGAAATGTGGGTAAAATTCGGGCGCTACAGGGTGCTGTCAAATGCGCCTGACAAATGCAGCAATTTAAGCACCAATTTTCTTTCACGCAGTCTAAGGCTACGTTCACATTAGCGGCGGGCGCCGCAGCGGCGCCGCATGCGTCATGCGCCCCTATATTTAACATGGGGGCGCATGGACATGCGTCGCACTTGCGTTTTGCGCCGCATGCGTTGCTGCGGCGCCCGCGTCCGGGCGCAGAGGACGCAGCAAGTTGCATTTTTGCTGCGTCCAAAATCAATTAAAAAAAGGACGCATGCGGCGCAAAACGCAGCGTTGTGCATGCGTTTTGCTGCGTTTTTGTTTGCGTTGTGCGCTGCGGCGCCGACGCTGCGGCGCACAACGCAAATGTGAACGTAGCCTAAATTATGTATGTTACCCTGCACTCCCCATCCTCTATGTAGCACGATCAGAGTGTCTGAGGGGTCAGAACTGATGACTCGCTCCCAGGTAAACTACACAGAGAACACCACAACTTCTCCTGGGAGAGCTGCACAATATACAAACAACTGCATCCATGGAACACAGCTGCATGAGAAGCCCAAGCAGGGAACAAGTGTGAAAGTCCCTTTAATCATGGCCCTGAAATCACAGATCACCAGATGTGGAGAGGCGAAGCCGAACCCTCGCTGCCCTCATGCTGGAAATATATCAACTTCCCAGAGGACTAGAGGAAATGACGACAGGAGATCATTATACCAAACACAACACTACATTAAGGAGAAACCGCACAGCTAGAGAAGACCCTTCACTGTGCAAACAACCACCTTCTCAGGGAGAGGAACGTTTGTGCCTATGACAACACTGCATGGACTTCTTTCTGGCAGCCTAAAGTTATCACTGGGAAACTAGTCACATCGCTTATTGATGATGTTCTTCAACATGCCAAAATAATGAAATATGAGCTACACATACACAGAACATATCCTGGTTTAACCTGGTCATCTCCTGTATATAATTATATATGTACAGCTGGTATAACCTGGACATCTCCTGTATATAATGGGTAAGGAAAGTATACAGACAAGATGGAGTGCAGAGGGTACATTAATGAGAAAAAAATTAACTTTTTTGAATTTACAAAATGGCTGTGCAGCGCCCCAGAGTCCTGGTCGTTGCAGTAATGTCGCTCTTCCACCAGGGGGAGTGATGTTATGTCTGATTGTACTAAAGGAGTTCACCTTGCCAGGTATCACAGTCACACACTACACTTCACACTCCTGTCCACCAGGGGGAGCAAAGGTACTATCTATTAGGGCACTCCTCACACACGGGTAAAAGTGGTGGGTTGGATAGGAAGTGAGTCAGAAGCTGCCTGGGTTTGACCCAGAGAGGACCTGTCAGGCAGACAGGGGGAAAGGAGGAACATCTGAGCTGCAGACAGAGGGTCCCCGTCAGGCGTGGGATCCTGACAGAGGCCAAGCACGAGATAGAACGTTACGGAGCTGCGCCTGCACCCATTGCGGCAGCATCCTAAGAAAGGACACGAAGCGAAGTGTAATGTGGAGAGTGAGAAACGAAGTCACAGCACAAGGAGATAATACCGGGAGGAGTTCTGCCCCGAGATCGGCAGCCTCCTTCTGAGGCGCGTAGCCGGTGGCCGGAATACCGAGGGAGTAATTGGCTCTACGCATTACTTCAGAGACCGGCAGGACAGTCAATTCCAAGTTGGCTGCCCAACCTTAATACCTATGACAGCTGGTATAACCTGGGCAGCTCCTGTATATAATTATATATGGACAGCTGGTATAACCTGGGCATCTCCTGTATATAATTACATATGTACAGCTGGTATAACCTGGACATCTCCTGTATATAATTATATATGTACAGCTGGTATAACCTGGGCATCTCCTGTATATAATTATATATGTACAGCTGGTATAATCTGGACATCTCCTGTATATAATTATATATGTACAGCTGGTATAACCCGGACATCTCCTGTACATAATTATATATGTACAGCTGGTATAACCTGGGCATCTCCTGTATATAATTCTATATCTACATCTAGTATAACCTGGGCATCTCCTGTATATAATTATATATGTACAGCTGGTATAACCTGGGCATCTCCAGTATATAATTATATATGTACAGCCGGTATAACCTGGGCATCTCCTGTATATAATTATATATGTACAGCTGGTATAACCCGGACATCTCCTGTACATAATTATATATGTACAGTTGGTATAACCTGGGCATCTCCTGTATATAATTATATATGTACAGCTGGTATAACCTGGACATCTCCTGTATATAATTATATATGTACAGCTGGTATAACCTGGACATCTCCTGTATATAATTATATATGTACAGCTGGTATAACCTGGACATCTCCTGTATATAATTATATATGTACAGCTGGTATAACCCGGGCATCTCCTGTACATAATTATATATGTACAGCTGGTATAACCTGGGCATCTCCTGTATATAATTATATATGTACAGCTGGTATAACCTGGACATCTCCTGTATATAATTATATATGTACAGCTGGTATAACCCGGACATCTCCTGTACATAATTATATATGTACAGCTGGTATAACCTGGGCATCTCCTGTATATAATTATATATGTACAGGTGGTATAACCTGGACAATAAAGGAATGAATCCAGGCACTGACAGCTAGCAGAGAAGACGTGACAACCCATTTAAACATAGAGTATATGTCTTCTGTGAAACTATAACCACAGCCATTAAAATAAGTCTTTATTTGATTCCCTAAATGTGCTGGGAATAATAAACATTCTTGAGAGGTTTTCTATTTTGCTTCATTGAAATGGTTACACTGCTTTTTAGGGACCCTGATGGGCATATGTACCTTTCATAAGATGTCCCATGTGATATTTCCAATGCTGTCAGTTGCTCCTTAGTGACATGCCACTATCTTTTTGTAGTTAGAATTCACCAATACTACGCAAACCTGAGGAACAACTACAATGCAGCAGATCTCTGCAGAATTGGAAATATACATTGAGTTCACTTCATTGACCTCTCAGTATTTCTGTGTCAGTGTTCACCTTGCCTTGCATTTTATTCATCACCAGGAAGAACTGAGCTGTGTGTTCCTCTTCTCTAATGCACTGAGTCCCCTGCTGAATAATGGTTGTATTTCTATTCCATTGCTGTTATTAACACAGAGGAATTAAACTTTTTTCTTTTTTTGAGTAGTTGTCGCTTTGCAGGTCCTCCTTAAAGAATATGATTTTTAAACTCTGAGAACAAACTGACATTTTGCAGAAAGCAGCAGCTGAAGGATTTTTGCAGCGTTTCCAGCTGTCACTTAACTGCGACATAAGATTACCACATTTGAATACAAGTGCTTTTGTTATCAGGGTGCAAATAAGCTGCCAGCTCCTCCGCCTTCAACCGGGGCCTTCCAAGGCGGCACGGGAAGGCGAGATAAACAATTATGAAAGGAAATGCAAATATATATTTTTTTTCCTTGAAAAGGAAAAATCATCTGGAACTTGAACAAGAGTACAAAAAGTGGTGCTCTATATTATATGGTAATCCTGATATGGTAATCCTGAGCCTTCTAGTTCATGAATAAATATGGAGTAGTCACTGTGTACAATACATTATTTACAGGTTACTGATCCTGAGTTACCTCCTGTATTATACCCCAGAGCTGCAGTCACTATTCTGCTGGTGCTGTCACTGTGTACATACATTACATTACTGATCCTGAGTTACACCCTCTATTATACCCCAGAGCTGCACTCACTATTCTGCTGGTGCAGTCACTGTGTACATACATTACCTATCCTGTACTGATCCTGAGTTACATCCTGTATAAGGCTGTGTGCACACAGTGCGTTTTTGATGCGTTTCGGCTGCATTTTTTCCACGTGGAAATGGGCCAAAAATGCTATGAAATACTTATGCAAGCTAATTCAATGACAATCCTGAAGTGTTGTGCACATCACATGATCAGTAAATTTCCTTTGAGTTTTTGCAGTGCGTTTTTTTTGGGCAGCATATCAATTCTTTGTGCGTTTCTACAATGTTTTTCACCCATTGACTTCAATTGGGTCAGTCAAATCCGCAGCAAAAAACGCAGGAATAAAAAGGTTTGCGGATTTGCTGAGTTTGTTTGCGTTTATATCGGCTTTCTATGGTGTTTCAGTGTGGGAAACACTGGTGCAGTGGTTCTTATCGGCAGTAACGCTACCGCCGGTAAGATACTTGGTCAGCGTGCTGCCAGGTCACGCTGTCAGCGTGACCCCGCAGCTGTGACCCGCAGCGGTGACCAGCGATAAAAAGCTTACTGCAGGTCAGCAGTCATTGGCGGATGAGACTACTGCTCCCATCGGGCTACGTCTGCGGTCACTGATCTGCCGGCGCCTGTGCTCACAGTTATATATAATAAAAAAAAAAAAAGTTAAATAATTACATATATATTCAAATAAAAATAAAAAACCCATCATACTCACCTACCACCAAATTCCCTCGTCTCATCTCCTAGAAAAATGCAAAATAATAAACCACCATATAGTCACCTGTCCGCCGTAGTCCAGGTAATCCCGAGTGTCCCACGGCGATCTCACGTGCAGAACAGTCACATCGGGAGATGTGACTGCTCTACACAGTTGCTGGGGATACACTGACAGGAGGTAATCGCTCCCGCAGTGTATCACTGAGCTGCCATGAGAAAGTTCACCAGAGCTGATCAGCTCCGATGCTCTCACTTACGGCACCGCTGAGTGAGAACTTTCTCACGGCAGCTCAGTGATGCATTGCGGGAGCGATTAACTCCTGTCAGTGTATTGCCGGCTGTGTTTGATAGTAGTCATAGCAGTGACTGCTCTCAAAGACATCATGATCCTCGTGGGACATTATGGATTATCTTCTCGGGGACAGGTGAAGAATATTGTGGTTTATTATTTTATTTTTGTTGCAGGAGACGTTGGCGTCAGTGGATTAAGAGTTTGGCGAGTATGGTTTAATTAAGATTCATTAAAGGAGTCTATGTGCCTTTAATTGATGCGCCTTTTCTGGGGCGGCTGAGAGCTTATGTTTTTAGTCAGGAAAGGGGCCAATATCCATGGCCACTTCCTAGACTATTAATAACAGTCTGCAGCTGTCTGCCTAACCTTTGCTGGTTAGATTTTATAGGGGGAGCCATGTCAATTTTTTTCTGGGGTCCCCCTGTAAACTAGCCAGTAAAGGCTAAGCAAACAGCTGTGAGCTGTTATTCATAGCCTGGGAACCTTTTTGGCTATTGGCTCCTTCCCAGAATATTAACATCAGCCTTCATGTTTCCCTCTGCTGGCTATTAAAATTACGGGGGAGACCACGCAATTTTTTTTATTATTTTTTTTTTCCTTTAAAATTAACAGTTGCTGTTTGGTTACAGCCTATTCAGTTCGTTCTGTTAATGCCCCTACATAGGATGGTGACAATGTGTGTGTTTGTTTGTGTTTACTTACCGATATAGTAATGAGGGTATTGGGCTGACACCTTTTCATTACTAAGCCTAGGGCTAGAGGTCAATGACAGCTGCTGACACCAAACCCTAATCCCATAACCCTAATGCCACTGCTTCAGCATGAAAAAGGTAGTCTTGAACCAAGAAAATACATCACAAAACTTTTTTTTTTAATATCTTTATTTAGCTAAAAAAGGCCTTCATTGCTATACAGAAACGTATGCAAAATCTCATGCATAAAAGCATACATAAACGCGTTTTTGCCTTTTTTTGCGTGTTTTTCCTTCCAAGAGATGCAGAAACCTTGCAGAAATTTCTGCAAGCAAATACTCAACGTGCGCACATAGCCTTTTACTCCAGAGAGGCACTCACTATTCTGCTGGTGAATTCACTGTGTACATAAGCAAGATATCCACTTTCAGGGTTTTCAATGATTTCTCTGGATTAGGAAGTCAGATAAAACCAACTATGACATATGCAATTTATGAAGTCTGAAAATAAAAAGTGATCCTACTCACCTGTACGACTTCAATCCCTCGCTTCCTAGAAGAGGAAAAGAAAATTTCAATAAGAAACAACATAAATAGTCAGTAATAGTGGTATGCTCAATATTAATGAATGGTTATTAATTCTTCTTAAATCTGTACTGAGCACATTGCCTTGTGGAAGGTTTAGCTGATATTACATGTATTACTCCTGTACTTAGCTCAGGGTAGATGGTAACACCATATGTAGCGAACACGTGCTATGTCGGACATATATACCCACGCGACCCACAGGAAGGGGAGGACACACTTTACACGGACACCAAGTGGACACCAGGTTGTATGCTGGACAGCTGATATGCGAGTTAACCACGTGCTTTTTCATTCAACCATGTTTTTGACAGACAGACGCAATCTAGTATTCAGGATCCCAGGAAAGATGGGGAACAAACGGACAATCTCTTTGTAGCTATTTGACCTATTTTATGTTTTGCTGCAATGATGCTTTTTGGTGGACAATCCAATAAACCACTACATTAACTTTAGAGTATCGCATCTGGTAAAGACCCCTGAATAAATATACAAAACAAGTACGGTATATTTAACATGGTAACAGCAGAAGCTTCAGGTACTGGGGTACGTGCCAGTGACCACTCCTGCAGCTCTAGAAAGAATATGGACTTTATTACACCCAATAGTTTATGAGAAATGTCCCTCTCTCAACAAAATCTCTTCCCCAAGCTCACTATAGAAAGAGAAATGAATGATACCCAAAAGCACAGACTACAAGTTAAACTACAGATTTCAGGGTCACAGATAAACAAATGGAAAACGTATTCCATCACTGAGCGGTGATACAATCTGAGCGGGATTCGTGGCTTTCCCAGGCTCGAAATGCAATTATCAAAACATAATACTGGAATGACGTGAAATTTGGAATAGCAGGATGTTTTAGGATCTACTGTTTATGGCAGGAATCACTCTGATTAGATGATCTGCATGAAGGCTCCAGCACCGATATAATATAAAGCTACTTTATAAATGAGGGACTGATATAAGAGGGTCTGATAACGCTCCAGTACTGATATAACCTTCAGACATTACATCATATGTGACTGATATTAGCCTCTTATAACCAGGGCTGTGGAGTAGGAGTCAGTATAAAATGGACTGACTCAGTCTACTAAAACCTAATAAATCGGGTACAGTATTTAAATGCAGGATGTGCTGAATATTTTTTCATAAGAATTTGGGAAAGTTATGAAATGTCTTATAAATGTCTGTTCTATTCCTGACCTAAGGATCTCTTTTGGTGGAGATGAATCTGTGCTGCACTTGCTGTACATGCTCAGTAGTAAAGCTCCTCCTCTAAAGATCAGAGCAAAAAGGCACTGATAAGGAATGCCTGCAGCTCTGCACTCATCACAAGAACTGCTAGAGTGAACGGAAAACAGGATAGGCAAGCACTACTTGAAGCATATCTAAACTTTCAATAAACTGTGCATAAATGAATAGTCCAGTTCATCTTTTAGTTTTCTTTTCTTCTGATATCATGTTTGGGGAGATTAGTTGATCTGATGCTCTTTAGGTTATTAGCTATGGTACCAGTTTCAGTTTCTTTCTGGGGTATGATTCAGCACAAACTTGCTTCCTCCCTCCTCCCCTCTTCATAGGCCGTGAAGCATCAGGATATGAAACATTTACTGAGCTGTACCCTGAGAAATGCCTGAAATTAAATGTTCAGAGTAAAGCTATCTAATAACATGCATTACAAACTTTTTGTCATCTGTACTTTTGATTTATGAAAAGTTTGCTTTATTACTATCCAAAATTCCCTATTCTTGCAGGAATTACAATATACTTTTTTTTATGTAAAAGGACAATTATTTTCAGAGCTAATATATATAATTACAAATAGAGATGTTTGGGTCCTGCGGGTTAGGCTGAACATACAAAAGGTTTGGATACCAAAACAGTACACGGACCCCACTCACTTGAATGGGGGGGCTCTCACATCCAGTGTGTGCCACGCTGTCACGTGCATGAGAACACTGCAAACACTGCTTCTAATCATCATCGCCATTCAGACAGCCACGGTTCCCATGCTATCAAAGACACTGCGTGAGTCAGCAGCTGTGATCGGAGGTATAACGTTTTACCTCCGGTCATTGGTTTTGGCTGATGGGGCTACTGCTCCCATCAGCCGACGCCTGCTGCCGCTAATAACAGTGAGAGCAGGAGTGGTCGATGGGAGTATTTTTCAGCAGGCGCCTGCCCTGTAAATAAATAAATAAATAAAAAAAGTTGTGGGTTTCCCTGTATTTTTGAGACCCAACAAGGCAAAACTCACAGCTGGGGGCTGCAACCCTTAGCTGTCAGCTTCAACAAGGCTGGTTATCAAGAAAAGAGGGGTTGCCACGTCATATTTTTTAATTATTTAAATAATTTTTAAAAAACGTAGTGGGGTCCCCCCATTTTTGACAACCAGCCAAGCCAAAGCAGACAGCTGGGGGCTGGTATTCTCAGGCTCATAAGGGGCCATGGATATTGCCCCCCCACCACCACCAAAAAATAGCAGCCCACAGCCACCCAGAAAAGGTGCATCTATCTATTAGATGTGCCAATTCTGGCACTTTGTCTGGCTCTTTCCACTTGCCCTGTAGCGGCAGTAAGTGGGGTTCATATTTGTGGGGTTGATGTCATCTTTGTATTGTCAGGTGATATCAAGCCCACGGATTACTAATGGAGAGGCGTCTATAAGACACCTATCCATTATTAATCCTATGGCTTTATAGTAAATGAAGACACAGCCAGAATAAAGTCTTTTATTTTAAATAAAAAAAACAACACTTTTACTTTTTTTTTATTAAAAAATAAACACAGTTATACTACTAACTCTGATCTCATGAACGGCCTTTGGTCTTGCCCTGCAACGGTTTCATTTTGGGTACTAGTTTCAAACTTGGTTAATACTATTTGGGGTCTGAGATACACCCTGTCTCCCTATTTAGCCTTATTACAGTTCTGGAATAATACGGATGATATTGGCAAGAAGATGGGTGGTCCTCCTATACTGATGCATACTTTGCTTATATTGGTGAAGAAACTGCTCCTTAAATATTGGCTTGATCCAAACTTATCCTCCATTGTACAATTAATAGCACAAATAAAGCATTTTATGGAGGTGGAGCAAAGGGATGCCTTATGTAATAAAGAAACACAAGCGGACAAGTTTCTTTTGAAATGGAGGCAATTTATTGTGAATTGCAGCTCTTTGGGGAGAAAAAGGAGTATGGTTGAGCCTTTCACATCTACCGCTTGGTACATACTAGAGGATCTAAAAAACAACCTGGTGTTACTATGGCTGAATTAAAGTAGGGGAGGATATTTCCAGGTCTAGGTTTATAATTTAATCACAATATAACAGTTTTTCATGATGGTGTTCAATATAGCTTAACGTCAGCTAGTTCACATATTCAAATAGTTGATGTTAGTTTAAGGTTCACCACCGCCAGAGCCGCCGCCTCACCCCTACCTTCTGTCTCTTCCCCACTATCCCATAGAATGTAAGTCCTCAAGGAAAGGGTTCTCTCCCCTCTGTACCAGTCTGTCACTGTAAACCTGTTTACTGTAAACGATATCTATAACCCTGTATGTAACCCCTTTCTCATGTACAGCACCATGGAATTAATGGTGCTATTTAAATAAATACCGGTTTTTACTTACCGGTAATAGGATTTTACAGAGTCCACGACAGCTCCCTACGAGAGAGGGGATCTGCCCACCATCTTGGACAGGAACCTACAGGATTTAAAGGGGCGGTCTCCCTCACCACTCCAGTTTGTATTTCAGAGTATAAGGGACACCGCCATTGAGTTAGTACACAATCATATATACTTAAACATTACTAAATACCATCACCTCTAAAGAGTGACAACTAAAGGCACACCTTCCAACAGAGTGCAGGAATCCAGTGATTAACTACCGGGGGGGAATGTGCGGGTGCTGTCGTGGACTCTGTAAAATCATATTACCGGTAAGTAAAAACCGGTTTTCCTATCGCCACGACAGCACCCTACGAGAGACTTTCAAAGACTAATCACCTAGGAGGGAACACAGAACTAAGTACTGAACGGCCAAATTCTAAGTTGGCCTTAGATGATAGATCAAGACGGTAATGTTTATAAAAGGTGGAAGGAGATGACCAAGTTGCCGCCTTACATATCACGTCTATGGAGACGTCTGTTTTCTCCGCCCAGGATGAGGCCATGGCTCGAGTAGAGTGGGCCTTGATGCCTTCCGGTGGTATTTGACCTTTGGCAGAATAGGCAAGACATTGCATCTCTGATCCATCTGGCGATAGAACCTTTTGTTACACTCGTCCCTTTCCTTGGATTCTGGAAGGAAACAAACAGAGCCCTACTCTGCCTCCAAGGTTCGGTCTTGTGCAAGTATTCTAATACTGTTCTTCTAACATCTAGCATATGACATTTCTGTTTTTCTGCTGAAACTGGATTGTCACAAAATGATGGTAGATATATCTCCTGACTTCTGTGGAACTTGGAAGCTACCTTTGGTAAATATGCTGGATCTGGTTTTAAAACAATCCTATCCTGAAAGACCATTAGATAGGGAGGGTCTACTGACAATGCTTGCATATCACTCACTCTTCTAGCAGAAGTCAAGGCTACTACTTTAAAGTTAAAATTTTAATGGAGACAGAATCTAACGGCTCAAAGGGGGGGTTCTGTTAAAGCATCCAAAACCAAATTTAGATCCCATGGCGGTAATCTAGCAATATGAATCGGGTTACTACGTTCACTAGCTTTAATTAATCTGGATACCCATCTAATTCCCGCCACATTGCTGTTATACAATGCTCCTAGGGCTGATACCTGAACTCTAAGGGTATTTACCGCCAACCCCAATTCTCGGCCTTTCTGTAAAAACTCCAGAATTGCCGGAATTGGAACCTTGTCTGTTAATGGATGTTGATGAAAGGCAAGGAACTTCTTCCAGACCTTAGAATAAATTTTAGTAGTAACTTCTTTTCAGCTACTTAAAAGGGTAGATATTAAGGCGTTTGAGAAACCCCTTCTCTCTAGCGTCTCCCTCTCAAATTCCACGCCGTCAAATGTAGAGACTCCACATTGGGGTAACGAAATGGACCTTGAGAGAGAAGTTCCGGACTCGAGGGCAACACCCAAGGGTCGGTCACTGACATTGCCCTGAGTAAGGAGAACCATGCCCTCCTGGGCCAGAAGGGGGCAATTAGGATTACTCTCGCCCTCTCCTCCCTGATCTTCTTGAGAACTAGAGGAATCAGACACATTGGGGGAAATGCATATGCTAGAGGGAAATCCCAATGAGCCTGAAGGGAGTCCACTATACAAGGTTTGTCTGCTACCCGAAGGGATGAAAACTTCCTGGTCTGTCTGTTTTCCCTTGTAGCAAACAGATCTATAACGGGTAACCCCCAAAGACCCACTATCTGTTTGAACACTAGCCGGTTTAGAGACCATTCTCCCTGACGTAGAGAATGACGGCTGAGGTAATCTGCCTCTGTATTGTGTTCTCCTCGTATGTGGACTGCTGATAGAGAGAGGAAGTGAGCTTCGGCTATGCCAATTATGTCTGCGGTGGTGTTCATTAGAGATCTTGACCTTGTCCCTCCCTGATGGTTGAGATATGCCACTACTGTCATGTTGTCTGACTGTACCCTTACATGTGAATCCCGCAAGATCGGTAGCCACCTGAGTAGGGTATATTTTACTGCCGTAAGTTCCTTCCAATTTGAGGATCTTTGGGTTTCTAGGAGAGAACATTGCCCTTGTGTCCAAATATCTCCTATGTGAGCTCCCCATCCTATCGGGCTGGCATCGGTTGTGACCGTGTTGTCTGGTACTATTCCCCAATGTACCCCTTTTGACAAATGTGCCATATTTAGCCACCATTTCAGACTGTAAAGAGTGGCGGTGGATAGTCTGAGTCTTCCGTTCAGGCGACCTTGAAGACTTCTTTCCGCATCTAAGATCTGAGTTTGCAATATCCGAGTATGGAATTGAGCCCACTGAACGGCCGGTATACATGATGTTAACGACCCCAGAAGAGACATTGCGTCTCTCAAGGTCAGATCTGGATATTTTCTTACAGTCCTGACTTTGTGCATAATCCTCTGCTTTTTTTCTTCTGGAAGGAGACCTAGCTGATCCTCTGAATTTAGCAGAATACCGAGGAAAGTCTGACCCGTTGATGGCTCTAGTTTTGATTTCTTTAGGTTGACCAGCCAACCCAGGTCCTGCAGAGATGATATTATACAGTTTAGGAGAATCTTACACTGGAGAAATGAATTTCCCACTACCAGGAAGTCATCCAAGTAGGGTATAACTAATGTATCCTGTTCTCTGATATAGGCCATTACTTCCGCAATGATCTTAGTAAACACCCTCGGTGCCATAGACAATCCAAATGGCATTGCCCTAAATTGAAAATGTCTGACCTGATTGTTCAAGAGCACCGCCATTCTGAGGAACCGCTGATGATCCTTGTGAATGGGCAGATGGTAGTACGCATCTTGTAGATCCAGGACTGTCATATAACACCTGGGAAAAAGAAGTTTAGTCGCTGATTTAATGGATTCCATTTTAAAGGCATGGTATTGTAGAAATTTGTTCATCTTTCGTAAATTTATGATGGTTCGAAAGGATCCATCAGTCTTGGAAATCAAAAATAAAGGGGAATAAAATCCCTCCCCTTCCTGATCTTTCGGTACCTCTACAATAACCTCCTTTTGTCTCAACAGCTGAACCTCTCTTTCCAGTGCCTCCTGTTGATCTGAAGAATTGAGGGCAGTCAATACATAGTAACCAGGAGGTATCTCCCGAAATTCTAATTTTAATCCTGACGCAACTATACCCAGAATCCAGCTGCTGGAAGTTATTCTGGCCCATTGACTATAGAAATATCTTAACCTGCCCCCTACTGGAAGTTGTGATTTATCGGTAATTGCGTCTACGTCTTGAAGATGATGATGAGGTATTGAAGTCTGAACCTTTCTTCCTTGGCTCCGTCGACTCCCAATCCCGGTTTGAATAAGGTCTCCGGTATGGCATGCGTTTCTTGAAGGTATTCCTAAAGGTAGGATTGAATACTTTAGGAAATCCCTTCTTCCTATCCTCTGCCTTGGCAAGGATGTCATCCAGCACAGGGCCAAATAAGTACTCACCCCTGCATGGAATAGTACACAGTTTAGCTCTAGCCTGAGCATCCCCTTTCCAGGTCTTAAGCCATAGGGCTCGCCGGGCAGCATTCGAGATTCCCGCTGATCTGGCTGCAAGCTTCAGAGAGTCCACCGACGCATCTGCCAAATACGCCACACCCTCACGAATCTGAGACAGGGAGTTCAGTAATTTGTCTCTAGGCACCTTAGATTTCAGCTGCTCCTCCAGCTGGGTTACCCAGACCATAACTGATCTGGCAGTGCAAGTACTAGAGATTGCAGGATTGAATGCTCCTGACGACGACTCCCAAACCTTTTTCAGAAACATATCCACTTTTCTATCTGACGGATCCTTTAGAAGACCTACATCCTCTAGAGGTAAAGTACCTGACTTAGATGTAGAAGCCACGGCTGCGTCCACTTTAGGGACCTTCACCCACTCAGCTAAATCCTTATCATCAAAGGGATATCTTCTCTTTGCAGATGACGGCAAAAAACCTTTGTCCTGCTTATCCCATTCACGCTTAATAAGGTCCTTAACTGTGTCTACTACCGGAAATGACCTACGATTCTTCTGACACAAGCCCGCAAACATTATATCCTGAGTTGATCTCGGCTCCTTGTTCTCCACAACCCCCATGGTTGTGCGAACCGCCTTAAAGAATACATCCATATTATCCACCGAAAAACATGGCCTTCCCTCTTCATCCGAGGAGGATGGTGATGAGGAGCCTGAACATTCGCCCTCCCGTAAAGACGGGCTAGATCCGGGTGATAAGTCCCTCATAGACCTCTCATGGCGACTGCCTTTAAGGGAATAATTTATTTCTTCCCTGATGACCGCCCTGAGGTCTGATGAACGAAGGGGAGCCTCTTCCTCTAAGGACCGACAGATACAAGCCTGGCAAAGCCTTTTATTATAGCTATCAGGCAAGGGTACTGTGCATAATGCACAGTGCTTAGGTTTAGACTTTGATGTCTTTTTGACCTACAACAAAGCACAAGAAAAAAACGGACCATACCAGCACTAGGTGTAACTTTAACACTCACCAAAGGCTGACCCCAAAGGTACCGGTTTTGGAGGAGGTGAATCCACACGTGACGCTGGGGCGCTCGCACGCGATTGCCCCCGTACCACACTGCTGCTACTCCTTGAGCGGCTACCGCTCTTGCTGCGCTGCTCAGGCACCTCCACCTGAAGGTGCTCTGCGTCCCCTACCGAGGACATGTTGTCGCTCACTCATTCCACAGCCACCGCTGTTTAATAGCTGCAGCCGTGCCTCCTCCCCCGGCCTCCACCGGAAGTGTATCAACTACTTCCGGATCTCCAGCACTGATGAGACGCCGAGTCGGCGCCGCGCTCTCGCGACCCAGGGCGGCTCTGCCCGACCCCTGGGACAAGGTCTCCACATGGCCAGACGAGGAGGGGTCTGCAAGCAGGACACCCCCGACGCTGCTTCCAGCATCCCCGTCTCTGCCGTTCCCGCAGACACCGCACAGAGGCTGATGGAGCTGGGTAAGAGCTTCGTGCTTCCGCACCTGTCTGTTCCCATCTAGGACAGGAACCCAAACTGGAGTGGTGAGGGGGACCGCCCCTTTAAATCCTGTAGGTTCCTGCCCAAGATGGTGGGTGGATCCCCTCTCTCGTAGGGTGCTGTCGTGGCGATAGGAAAAATAATAATAAGGTTTTTAATTTCAATTTCTGTGTTCTATTTCGTGCCAGCTTAATTCGCTAAAGTCAGCATTATCTGCCATTCCTGCGTACAGGCATCTGTTTTTTTTTCTATACAATCTGGTATATAAATGTATTTTTCAAAAATTTTAATAAAAATTAGGTTTTAAAAAACACTGTTATACTCAACAAACGCCTATTTCCACTGAATCCCTTGTCTCCTGTAAAAAAACAAAAATAAAAAACAACAATAATCCCTCACCTGGCCATCATTCTGTCCCATGCCATAATCCATGCCATGGGGATAAACGGATTTCAACCTAGACAGTGCCAAGATGCGATAGTCCAGGCTGAAAATAACTGGTGAATGAGCTGCTGCGGGGACCTCGGTGAAATCCCTGGTAGCACTGGTAGAAAGTCTCACGGTACAGAGTTCACTGCAGTTCAAATTCACAGCAGTGAAATTCTCCAGGTGAACTTGCCTCTGCTCAGTGAAACTTTTTCACGGTGCTAGGGGGTATCTCACTGAGGTCACCGCAGTTCAGCCTGACTGGCAACGCAGCCTCAGTGACCGGCAGTAACCTCAATGACATCACTGCTAGTCACTGATGCTTCGCTCGCAACAGCTCATTCAACAGTGTTTCTCACCCTGGACGATCACACTTTACCCCATCCAGGTTGAAAACTATTTAACCCACTGACATCGATTATGGCGTGGGACAGAAAAATGGATAGGTGAGGGACATTGTTGTTTTTTAAGTTATGTTTTATTACAAGAGACAAGGGATTCAGTGGAATTAGATGCTAGGTGAGTATAACTGAGTTTGTTATTTTTAACCCCTTAATCCCATATGACGTACTATCCCCTCGAGGTGACCTGGGACTTAATTCCCAGTGACGGGGTAGTACGTCATATGCGATCGGCCGCGCTCACGGGGGGAGTGCGGCCGATCGCGGCCGGGTGTCAGCTGACTATCGCAGCTGACATCCGGCACTTTGTGTCAGGAGCGGTCACGGACCGCCCCCGGCACATTAACCCCCGGCACACTGCAATCAAACATGATCGCAGTGTTCCAGCGGTATAGGGAAGCATCGCGCAGGGAGGGGGCTCCCTGCGTGCTTCCCTGAGACACCCGGAGCAACGCGATGTGATCGCGTTGCTCCGAGCGTCTCTTACCTCCTATCCCTGCAGGCCCCGGATCCAAAATGGCCGTGTGGCTGCATCCGGGTCCTGCAGGGATTACTTCCGGGTCCAGAGCAGGCGCTGGTAAGCCTGCAGCGCTGTCAGTCAGATCGCTGATCTGACAGAGTGCTGAGCAAACTGTCAGATCAGCGATCTGTGATGTCCCCCCTGGGACAAAGTAAAAAAGTTTAAAAAAAAATTCCACGTGTAAAAAAAAAATTAAAAAAAAATATTCCTAAATAAAGAAAAAAAAATAAAATTATTATTCCCATAAATACATTTCTTTATCTTTTTTTTTTTTTTTAAATAATAAAAGTATACATATTTAGTATCGCTGCGTCCGTAACGACCCAACCTATAAAACTGTCCCACTAGTTAACCCCTTCAGTGAACACCGTAAGAAAAAAAAAACGAGCCAAAAAAAGCTTTATTATCAAACCGCTCAACAAAAAGTGGAATAACACGCGATCAAAAAGATGATTATAAATAACCATGGTACCGCTGAAAACGTCATCTTGTCCCGCAAAAAACAAGCCATCATACAGCATCATAAGCAAAAAAATAAAAAAGTTATAGTCCTCAGAATAAAGCGATGCAAAAATAATTATTTTTTTCTATAAAATAGCTTTTATCGTATAAAAGCGCCAAAACACAAAAAAAATGATATAAATGAGATATCGCTGTAATCGTACTGACCCGACGAATAAAACTGCTTTATCAATTTTACCAAACGTGGAACGGTATAAACGCCTCCCCCAAAAGAAATTCATGAATTGCTGGTTTTTGGTCATTCTGCCTCACAAAAATCAGAATAAAAAGCGATCAAAAAATGTCATGTGCCCGAAAATGTTAACAATAAAAACGTCAACTCGTTCCGCAAAAAACAAAACCTCACATGACTCTGTGGACCAAAATATGGAAAAATTATAGGTCTCAAAATGTGGAGACGCAAAAACTTTTTTGCTATAATGCTATAAAAAGCATCTTTTAGTGTGTGACGGCTGCCAATCACAAAAATCCGATATGAAAAAAACGCTATAAAAGTAGATCAAACCCCCCTTCATCACCCCCTTAGTTAGGGAAAAATAATAAAATTAAAAAAATGTATTTATTTCCATTTTCCCATTAGGATTAGGGCTAGGGTTAGGGTTAGGGCTAGGGTTAGGGCTAGGGTTGGAGCTAAAGTTAGGGTTTGGATTACATTTACGGTTGGGATTAGGGGTGTGTCAGGGTTAGGGGGTGTGGTTAGGGTTACCGTTGGGATTAGGGTTAGGGGTGTGTTTGGTTTAGGGTATCAGGTAGAATTGGGGAGTTTCCACTGTTCAGGCACATCAGGGGCTCTCCAAACGCGACATGGTGACCGATCTCAATTCCAGCCAATTCTGCATTGAAAAAGTAAAGCAGTGCTCCTTCCCTTCCGAGCTCTGCCATGCGCACAAACAGTGGTTACCCCCCACATATGGGGTATCAGCGTACTCAGGACAAATTGGACAACAACTTTTGGGGTCCAATTTCTCCTGTTACCCTTGGGAAAATACAAAACTGGGGGCTAATCATTTTTGTGAAAAAAAATTTTTTTTTATTTTTACGGCTCTGCATTATAAACTTCTGTGAAGCACTTGTTGGGTCAAAGTGCTCACCACACATCTAGATAAGTTCCTTACGGGGTCTACTTTCCAAAATGGTGTCACTTGTGGGGGGTTTCAATGTTTATGCACATCAGGGGCTCTCCAAACGCAACATGGCATCTCATCTCTATTCCAGTCAATTTTGCATTGAAAAGTAAAATGGCGCTCCTTTCCTTCCGAGCTCTGCCATGCGCCCAAACAGTGGTTTACCCCCACATATGGGGTATCAGCGTACTCAGGACAAATTGTACAACAACTTTTGGGGTCCATTTTCTCCTGTTACCCTTGGTAAAATAAAACAAATTGGAGCTGAAATAAATTTTGTGTGAAAAAAAGTTAAATGTTCATTTTTATTTAAACATTCCAAAAATTCCTGTGAAACACCTGAAGGGTTAATAAACTTCTTGAATGTGGTTTTGAGCACCTTGAGAGGTGCAGTTTTTTAGAATGGTGTCACACTTGGGTATTTTTTATCATATAGACCCCTCAAAATGACTTCAAATGAGATGTGGTCCCTAAAAAAAATGGTGTTGTAAAAATGAGAAATTGCTGGTCAACTTTTATCCCTTATAACTACTTAACAAAAAAAAATTTTGGTTCCAAAATTGTGCTGATGTAAAGTAGACATGTGGGAAATGTTACTTATTAAGTATTTTGCGTGACATATCTCTGTGATTTAAGGGCATAAAAATTAAAAGTTGGAAAATTGCGAAATTTTCAAAATTTTCGCCAAATTTCCATTTTTTTTCACAAGTAAACGCAAGTTATATCGAATAAATTTTACCACTATCATGAAGTAAAATATGTCACGAGAAAACATTGTCAGAATCGCCAAGATCCGTTGAAGCGTTCCAGAGTTATAACCTCATAAAGAGACAGTGGTCAGAATTGTAAAAATTGGCCCGGTCATTTACGTGCAAACCACCCTCGGGGCTTAAGGGGTTAAAATAATAAAAAAAAAAAAAAGTAAAAAAGGGTTTTGTTTTATTTCAAATAAAATGCTTTTTAGGCTGGGTGGGAGGGGCAACATCCATGGCCCCTTACCAGCCTGTGAATACCAGCCCCCTTGGCTTGTTGAAAAAATAAATAAATAAGGGGGCACTCCACGTCGTTTTTTTTTTTTTATTATTTAAATAATTTCAAAATACAGTGTGGGGACCCCTCTAATTTTGATAACTAGCCTTACTGATGCTGACAGCTGAGGGTTGAAGCCCCCAGCTGTGAGTTTTGCCTGGCTGGCTATCAAAAATACAGGGGAACTCACACAATTTTTTACAATTATGTAGTTATAGCGCATGAGCCGGATGACGAATACTCTTATCAGCCGCTCCTGCTCTCAAGTGTTATTCGCGGCAGCAGGCGTCGGCTGATGGAAGCACCAATGACCGGAGGTAAACTTTATACCTCCGATCACAGCTGGGGGCTCACGATGTCTTATGAAAACATGGGAATCGCAGCAGTTTGACAGGCAGTGATGATTTTACCGCTGTTTGCCACGCTGTCATACATATGACAGCAGGTCAAACGCCTGGTGTTTGGGGGCCGAACCCAAACAGTAACACAGACTTCCTGGTGAAGTCAGTGTTCGGTGTCCATGCCCGAACAGAAGGTGACCGGTACAGACTCCAAACTTTAATATCTGGATTCACCATCTCTAATTTACAAAATGTCGAAGAAGCCTCATATGAAGTCCGCTGTATTTGAGAATTTCACATTAACTAAAGAAAGAAAAATATTTTGTGCGTCACTGTATGACAGATGAAAAATGGTGTGAGCTCAAAATCGGTGCATATTCAGGCTGTGATAAAAATGCTCCTAATACAGCTTCCAATCTAAAAAGACATTTACAACACTTACAACCATACATTTTCAAAGCTGTGACTGAGAAAGATCACATCGACACCAAGAAACCAGAGCCCAGCACTTCCCACCATACAAAGGAAGAGGAAAGAGTCTCAAACTTCAGTTACAAGATTTTTTGTAAGGGACAAAGTTATTGTAACAATGACAGCAGATATGTATAACCCCTTAGTGGAAGAGCCAATTTTGTACTTCATGACTAAGCCAATTTTTACAATTCTTACCACGTCACTTTATGAGGTTATAGCTCTGGAACGCTTCAAAGGATCCCACTGATTCGGAGACTGTTTTTTCGTGACATATTGTACTTCATGTTAGTGATAAAATTTCTTCGATATGACTTGCTTTTATTTATGAAAAAAAAACGGAAATTTGGCAAACATTTTGAAAATTTTGCAATTTTCAAACTTTTAATTTTTGTGCCCTTAAATCAAAGAGTCATATCACATCAGCACAAATCTTTAAAGCAATTTTTTTTTTTGTTAGGACGTTATAAGGGTTAAAAGTTGACCAATGATTTCTAATTTTTCCAACAAAATTTACAAAACCATTATTTTTAGGGTCAATATAACAGAAAATACCCCAAATTGACACCATTCTAAAAACTGCACCCCTCAAGGTGCACAAAACCACATTCAAGAAGTTTATTAACCCTTCAGGTGCTTCACGATAACTTAAGCAATGTGGAAGGAAAAAATGAACATTTTACTTTTTTCACAAAAAATGTACCGTATTTTCCGGCATATAAGACGACTGGGCGTATAAGACGACCTCCCAACTTTTCCGGTTAAAATATGAAATCTTCTTAAACGTCGGGGGTCTTCTTATATGCCGTATGTCGTCTTATTGGGCCGGTGACTAATGTGCCTTTTGGGGTGGGGAGTGGTCCCGATGATGAAGAGGGGACATCTCACAGGAAAGTGTGAGTGGAGTAGCCCCCTATTACCTCATTGCGGCAGCGTGGGGGTCTCTGTGCTGGGGAGCGGCGGCTCCTCATTGCGGTAGCATAGGGTTTCTGTGCTGGGAGCGGCAGCTCCTCTTCGTGCCGTGGGGCGGTGCATCTTCTTGCAGCGTCGGGACTCCTCCGGCATCTCCTCAAGGCCCGGAGGCACCGGCAGCTCCATTGCTGCGATGCGGTGGCCTCCGGGAAAATGGCCGCGCTGGGGGCGGCGCATGCTCAGATTCAGATCTCGTCTCCCGAGATCTCGGGACGAGATCTGAATCTGAGCATGCGCCGCCCCCAGCGGCCATTTTCCCAGAGGCCACCGCATCGCAGCAATGGAGCTGCCGGTGTCTCCGGGCCTTGAGGAGATGCCGGAGGAGCCCCGATGCTGCAAGAAGATGCACCGCCCCACAGCACAGAGCCCCCACGGCACGAAGAGGAGCTGCCACTCCCAGCACAGAAACCCTATGCTACCGCAATGAGCAGCCGCCGCTCCCCAGCACAGAGACCCCCACGCTGCCGCAATGAGGTAACGGGGCTACTCCACTCACACTTTCCTGTGAGACGCCCCCTCTCTTCATCATCGGGACCACTCCCCCCCACCCACCATATGCACATTTGTCTGTACCCGGCGTATAAGACGACCCCCGACATTTAAGAAGATTTTGAGGGGTTAAAAAGTCGTCTTATACGCTGGAAAATACGGTACTTTGGAATTAAACTTTTTTTTATTTTTACAAGGCTATCAGGAGAAAATGGACCACAAAATTTGTTGTGCAATTTCTCCTGAGTACGCAGATACCCCATATGTGGTGAAAATCCACTGTTTGGGTGCATGGCGGGGCTCAGAAGGGAGGGAGCACCATTTGACTTTTTGAACGCAAAATCGGCTGGACTCAATGGCGGGCGCCATGTCGCGTTTGAAGACCCACTGACGTACCTAAACAGTGGAAACCCCTCAATTCTAACTCCAACCCTAAGACAGCCCTAAACCCAACCATAACACACCCCTAGCCCCAACCTTAACCCTAGCTCTGACCCTAGCCCCAACCCTAGCTCTAACCCTAGCCCCAACTGTAGCCCAACCCTAACTCTAACTCCACCCCTAATCCTAGCTCTAACCCCAACCCTAGCCTCAACCCTAACCCCAATGATAAAATGGAAATAAATAAATTTTTAAATTTTATTATTTTTACCTAACAAAGAAGGTGATAAACGGGGGTTTGATTTTACTATAGGGTCTATCAAAATTAAACAATAGGAGAAATCCCCTATTGTTGCCCGACATTTTCTTCCCGGAAGACAACGCCGCGGGACATCACCCAGGAATGCAGGATGATGTGCTAGATCATATCAGTGGAGAAATTAAATGGGAAATTGGACTTTTTTTTTTTTTTTTTGCGGTCGCCGTTATTCTGTGAATAAGCATGATCGCAACACTGGGGATGGTAAAAACAGACACGAATCATGTTCTCCGGGGTTTCGGCTAGAATTTCCGATGGTGGGGGGGGGCGCAATAAACTCATTTGTGAGCGCCGATAAAAAGAGGCGCTGAGGAATAAGTACCCTTAACTGCTGCCGTTAAAAGGCGTATCGGCAGTTGTTAAGGGGTTAAAAGATCGCTCATAGAGCTTGCTGTGAAAGACTGTGTACCATCATCATTAATTGCACCACCAGCTTTTACAGCTCTTAATGGAAAAATGGCCCGCAAACTTGGCATTTCTCTGGAAAGAAATGGCGCTGTCAGGGTAGGAGCACGGAGTAGCAGGGAGTTATGCACATGACACTTACACTTTGTAAGTACCATCTCTAAACTTTGATCAAACTTCATGATTCTCATCATTATTTTGAACAACATCTTTTGTAAGGATCTGCACTGATCACTTTTTTAATGCACCAGTCACTTTCTGAGCATTTGACACAAAATCCTGTGATGTTCACAATGGCAATTCTTTAATCCACAAGGAAACACCTGCACGATGCACTTTATACTTCATTGTGGATGAATAGCCTTCTACATGCATATTCAGGATAGCATTTACACATCACTGGCTTGCTTCATTTGAGTGCTAAAACAAATCTTTCATTAGAATTTCTAATGGAATATTATTTGTGCACACTAGTATAATTACTTTTTATGATTTACTCCCATGTGTCTCTTCATGTTCCATAAGCTTGATATATTTTTAATCCTGTTTTGTTTTTATAAACTAAATAAAGATTTGTATTTTATCTTTACACATTGCAATATATCATCTGGCCTCATTACATCGCTTGAGGATGTGTGTACATATGTTCTAGAAATAGAAGTTTTTGCCTTGAAAACTTTATAAGACTGTGTTAATTCACTAATCACACCAGCCAGTTTCTCCAGAACTTAGTGGAAAAAGTTCTACAAGACTATGAACGCAAAAAAGAGACTGCATGTGTCCTGGTCACATACCACTAGGTACGTTATATATATGTGATGCCTTATACTTACTGCTATTTTTTAATACGTGATAAGCATCTATTGTTGTGACAACTTGGCACTATGTGCGGCCTCTCACCATTTATGCTGTATTGTGATTCACCGCTTGTCCTTGTTTCACCCCTGTCCTTTGCCTTTATATATTATCAATAAATGTACTTTTTATATTTGCAAACTAGTGTGGACATTTTTCCACTATTTCTTCTATGGTTTTTTTTTTTTTACAAGTGTTATTCAGTACGTTTTTGTTGAAAATGTTTTTTCCCCCCACTTAAAGCAGAGTGTATTGTGCATATACAATTTATTCAAGTTTGTGTTCAAAAGGTGCATTCCAATAAATATATTTTATGTTCTATCTAAATAGCTTGATTATTGTATCATAATGGTGATTAAGTCTGATGTTACCATTTTACTACAATAATTGTACCACCTAAACATAAGCCACATATGAGGGAGTCCGAGTCAGAGAAATTGAGGAGTCGGAGGTTTGTCTTACAGAGTCCACAGTCCCACTTCAGTAATACTCCAGTACTAATATAACCCCCAGACATTACATCATATGTGGCTGATATCAGACCCTCTTATAACGCTCCAGAACTGGTATAACCCCCAGACACATTACTAGCTTATAGGAATTATGATATGCCTATTATATGCTGCTTGCTGTAGGGTGCATGGTCCTTTAAGAGTGTTGGCTTCTGTTGGTTGAAAAGAGATTTGTAAGGATCTTTATGTAGATTTTAGTACAAAATATACTGAATTGTCCTTTGTGTAAAAATAAGCTTCTAGCTTTTTGAGCTTATAGCGGATGCGCAGATTGGGTTGACAGTTACACTAAGTGTCTCTCAAAGAAAAATTAGAAATAAGGAAAATCTAAAAAGCAGAACAGAAAGAGTTGCAAAACCATAGATTCAGAGAGGAGGCGGCAGGAGGGGTGCAACACGTTTGCCTCACAGTAGAGGCGGCTGGTTACCATAACAACCACACAGGGCCTCAATGTAATACCCTGATAATGGCTGGACAGCTTCACACACCAACAGGATGACCGCGACAATGGATCGCCTCACGGACCTGATATGAAAGCTACAAGTTGAACTTTCACGTTTGCTACATAATATCAGTGAAGGTCAAAAGTGTCCAAACTACTAGGACAGGAGAAAGATTTATTTACCTTGAAAGGATTTTACAGACTGGATACCATTGTAACCAACTCTCAATGGTGAAAAGTACAAGACTGGGCTACAGACTTTCACGGAAGATCCACATTAAATCTGCTATTAGTTATGCATTATTTAATTTAGACACAGATTTCGTTCCACATATCGTAAAAAGGTGAAAATCTGGAAGACGCTTGACATTTTGCAGTTTCAATGTTGCCAATTCCAATCAGATTTGTTTTCTGATAAGGAAATTATATTTTTAAACCCAACCACATTTACCATTTTGTAATTTCTGTGGATTTTCAGAGCAGAATCTGCAGTGAAAATCCACAATAATTCTGTGCAGGCAAATTTGCCCTAAAGGTACCTTCACACTCAGCAACTTTCCAACGAGAACGACAGCGATACGTGACGTTGCAGCGTCCTGGATAGCGATCTCGTTGTGTTTGACACGCAGCAGCGATCTGGATTCCGCTGTGATATCGCTGGTCGGAGCTAGAAGTCCAGAACTTTATTTTGTCGCTGATGACCCGCTGTCACCCGCTGGATCGGCGTGTGTGAAGCCGATCCAGCGATGTGTTCACTTGTAACCAGGGTAAACATCAGGTTACTAAGTGCAGGGCCGCGCTTAGTAACCCGATATTTACCCTGGTTACCATTGTAAAAGTTAAAAAAAAAACCACTACATACTCACCTTCTGATGTCTGTCACGTCCCCCGGCGTCCACAGGGTTAAAACTGCTTTAGGCAGGAGCGCTTGCTAATGCTGTGCTGCTGCCGAGAGCTTCCCTGCACTGACTGTGCCAGCACCGGCCGTAAAGCAGAGCACAGCAGTGACGTCACCGCTGTTACTGCCGGCGCTGGTGAGTTTTTGATGCCCTTTTTTTATGCAGATTTTTCCCCACTCACTAGTATGAGTTAAATCTGTAAGTAAAAATAAACAACGTGTGCATGAGACTTCGGGATTGAACATTGTAAAAGCCGACTGCAACCCCAAATAAAAGAGAAAAAAAAAAATAATAATAATATTTTTGCTTTTGCTTGTCGCAGTACCCTGTGATGGAGCAGCAGCAAATAGTGATCTTTGGCTGTGCAACTTGTATTGTGGCTAAAGTCACTTTGTAGCCTCAGGCTATGTGCCCACATTGTGTTTAAGCATTTTTGCCGCGTTTTTCCGCTGCGGAAACGCTTAAAAAACGCTTACAAAACGCATCCCATTATTTTTAATGGCATTCCACAATTGTGCCAATGCTGCAGTTTTTTCTGCAGTGCAAATGCATCGTGAAAAAAAAATGCAGCATGATCATGAATTTTGCGAAATCGTGGCGATTTCGCTGCTATAGAATTGTATTGGGACGCATGAAAAAAACCCGCATGAAAAATGCAAGAAAAATGAGACAAATACGCAATGAAAAAGCAAAAAAAAAAAAAAAAGATAGAAAAACGCGAGCGGATTTCCTGGCAAGGGAGTCTGGTTTTGATGAGGAAAATTCTGCTTAGATTCTGCAACACGGGCACATAGCCTAAGCCTAGAAAGCCCTCAGGTTTTGGGCTTTTTCCAAACTGTGGACAATGTACAATAGCTATAGGTGCTAGTTCCAGACACTATACAATATACATATATTATGGGGGAGAAACAAGGTCAGTAAAGGTCCTTCCACCCAGTATCAGCATCTATTTATTTTGTGGCCATGAGCAAAAATTACAAGGGAAGCCATGTACTGTGATCAAGACATACCTGGAGGCTATGGTTACCTGACCACACCTTGCAGTACACAAGTCAGGGCGAGTCCACGATAACTCCGGCTTCTTGAGATATTGAAGGCGGCATTGTACTGTATTGTGGAGAAGATGAATCCAACCAGATATATACACGAAATAGTCCATCATCTATTTTTTTTTATCTGTTTCCAGTAATATTGGGCAATAACCAAAAGGGCTGCCATTCTCAAATTCTCCAGACTCCTAAATTGCCAGAATCTACCTAGTGGAGCTATATGAAGGTAACCTGACTGAAACTGTGCCACACATCAAGGAATTCTCACACGATTGTTATGTGACTATTTTAGAGCTGTACATTTTCTGTAAAATAAGGACACGTTTTCACATTTTTTGTGCCTTGTTGGTCGCAGTACCATAGTGGTCGCACCATGACCACATTAATTTGCATTATGCTGCAATGTAGTAATAGCACTAAGCGATCTCCATGACCTGTGCTGCATCCAAAGTCGCTGTCTATCCAAAGACTAGAGAATTTTACATGTTGGATGGAGAAATCCCTCCAACATGAAAGTTAATCACTTTACCCAGCTGTCTATTTCATGGCATGCAAATAGTAAGTGAAGAAAAAGGGAAACATACTGATCGTGACCCAGAGTTTAACAGTTCAGAGGACAGTGTGATCCCATCACAGGATTCCAGAATCTCTCCGCTTTTCCATTACAGGTTGTTTGCCCAGAAATCACTTGGGTTTCCGTCAAACACGCAGAAATGACACCACTTGGAAAATATGTTTGTGAGTTTGCAGCCTAAAAAGCGCCCTGGTTTGGATCAGGACTTTCCTCCTTCATGCTTCAGTGACAGATAATTTATTCCCATGGGCCGATTGTTATCTTCTACAAGTCGAGAAGACCCTCAGTGACCATAGAAACGTCCAGCGTATTTAATAATCAAGTATCTCTCCAACACAAACTTGCAGTGCTCGCTGTACCCAAGAAATAAATATTTTGACAGATGACAGAGTCCTAAGTACAGAACGGGCAATCATCTGGCGGCGGCGGCGGATCAGTCTAAGGGTTTTCCTGTTACAGAATAATCTGTCATGTGACATTTTCATATCGTAAGGATTAAGATGCTGGGGACTCCATTGCTGAATCCCAGAACACGTCAGTCGCTAATGAAGACTGTGTGGTCATCTCTCCATGAGGAGGCACGCTGCACCCCTCCATTGCCATGAGACGCCCTAATGGGACTTGAAAAATTCTATGCATTTTCTATTGGATTCCAGTCTGGTGATCGGCTCGGCCATTCTAGCAGATTTATTTTCCATCTCTGACACCGATTGACAGTTTCCTAAGCTGTGTGTTTGGGAAAATTGTTTTGCTGGAATGTCCACTCTCGTCATCTTGGTAGATGGCAGATTTTTTTTTTTATTAAGAATGTCTCAGTACATTTGTTCATTCACACTTCCTTCAATTATAGGAAGTTTGCCAGTGCTGTATGCTGAAAAACAGCCCCACACAATGGTGTTCCCACCTCCACACTTTACTGCTGGTATGGTGTTTTTGGGCTGACATGCAGTGCCATTTGGCTTCCAACCATGGTGGGCATTATGGTATCCAAAGAGTTCAAGTTTGTTCTCATCTGACAAGACCATATTCTCCCAGTTTTTCACAGGCTTGTCTAAAGTTTGCTCAACAACATTTAAACACACTTGAGCATGCTTTGTGTTCAGCAATGGAGTCTTGCATGGTGAGAGGGCATACAGGCCATGGATGTTGGGTGGTGAGCGTGCATACAGGCCATGGAGGTGGAGTGCATTACTTATAGTTTTCTGTGAAACAATTGTACCTGCTGATTCCAGGTCTTTCTGCAGCTCTCCACAAGTGGTCATTGGCTCTTGGACAGCTCTTGTGATAATTCCCCTCTCTCCTCTGCCTGAAATATTGTGAGGAGAACCTGGTCATGGCCTGTTTATGGTGAAATTATTCTTTCCACTTCCAGGTTACGACCTCAGCAGCGCTCACTAGGACTTTCAATAGTTTAGAATTTTTTCTGTAACCAATGCCATCAGGATGTTTTGCAACAATAAGGTTGTTACGGTCTTGAGACAGCTCACTGGTTTTACCCATCAGGAGATATTTATCGAGTGGCTCCTTGGTAAGGAGACACCTTTCTATAGGCAGTCAGTTGAACCAGCTGATACTATTTGTCACCAAGTATCAGGATTGCTTTCTAATTACTGATAGATTTCAGCAGCTGTCAGGACTTTCCAGAGCGTTTTGCTCCTCCCTTTCTTCATGTTTTCAATACTTTTTCCCTATGTCATTTCTCATTATTACACATAATTTATGTACATCTATGGTGATTTATTTTCCTTGTGATAGACACACACACTATAGCCCCTCACAGAACAATAAAAACCTATGTTTGTTTTTTTAAGAAAAAATATTTCATGAAGAAAAAAAAAAATAGTGAGAATGGACTGCACTGGTTTATAACATACAGAGATTGTTGCAAAGTCCAGGCCTATCCTGCGCAGTCTGCCTCCAGCTGTAAAGTAATAATGAAACTCACCATAAAGACAAGTGGCTCCTCTCTCAATGCATCAGCCGTAACATTGCACAAAGAAAGCAATCAACATCTTCTGAACAAAGCGACAAGACACGCATAGGAATTATAAGGATCTGCCCCCCCCCAAACGTCCAGGCCCAAAACATAACCCAGGGATCGGTCGCATGAACTATCACTAGCTGGACACAATTATCCGGCCTGCACCCTGGGGACTGTCATTTACATGTCCAGAGATTCAGGCAGAACCGATAAGATCTGTGGATCCTGTGACTTCCTGCTCTGGAGGACGTTGTCTTTAGATCAGATCATCCATCATGAGCATTTTCTGATCCTCCCGTGTTAATATTTACTCCCACCATTTCCAGAAATAAACACTACCTACAGTGCAATTTCTCATTCTGCACAAACGCTCTAAGGACGGACAATTCTTCAATTTCTACACTAACATACTAATTTATTTTTTGCACCAGATTCTTCTTAGCACATGTGGGTTGACAAATTCTGCACAAAATCACATATGCTCTCCCCTCCCCATTTACCTTTTATGCATTTTTTTTAGAGTCAAGAATCGCAAGTTAGTCTCTGACTTTGCAAAAATTTGAATTTGTACCCCACTAGGGAACTGGAGTTCAGTTTTGCAAATGGCGAACATATCTGGATAATGTAAACCATCTCCATCTATGTGCGAGGACAAATAAAAAAAGAACCCAAGCAAAGATTTCTTCGACAAAGGTAAAAATTAAATCAAGAATAAGGTGCGAACAGAAAAGTCAATATTAGTGTATGTTTCCACGGTCAGGATTGCATCAGGATTTGACGCAGGTAAAATCTGCACCTGAGGTCACTGGCAGGTCACCTGCGCTTTTCATGCGTTTTTTGATGCGTTTTTTCATAGCCCGCTTTTTTTTGTCACTTGAAATAAAGCTGCCTTCTGGGGGGAAAAAAAAAAGGGGGGGGGGGGGGGCTTTCCTGCTTGCAAATACATTTTTTGCTGCAATGCCTCTACTTTTACTGCCAAACCAAAAGGAAGAGAATTAGCTACTTGATAATTCTCATTATGAGGCTGAATATGCTACCTACAAACAGTCAGTATATATTAACCCCTTATCTGGGCTGGTTATCAAAAATAGGGGGATCCCCTAGAAAAAAAATGGCGTAGGGTCCCCCGTATTTTTGATAACCAGCCAGATGAAGCAGACTGCTGCGGCCTGGTATTAAAAGACTGGCAAGGCCCATGCATTTTTGGCCCTCACTAGCCTAAAAATACCAGCCTGCAGCAGCCCCACAATTGGTGCATCCAAAGATGCACCAATTGTGAAACTTTACCTGGCTCTTCCCACTCCAGAGTACCGGTGGGATATGGGGTAATAAAGGGTTAATGTCACCTTGCTAATGTAAGGTGACATTAAGCCTTGTTAATAATGGAGAGGTGTCAATAAGACACGTATCGATTATTAATCCAAAGTTTGTAAATGGTTAAAAAAAATACACAGCCAGAATAAAATATTTTAATGAAATAAAACACAACACAGTTTTAACATCTTTTTATTGTACTCTCATTCCTGCCAAGCCCTCGATCTCCTGCAAAAAAACCAAACCAACAGTATACTCCCTGTTCCGCCGTTGTCCAAAATAACGAAGGTCATTACCCTGTCCCCGGCAGTCACATGCACGGAACTTATCGCGATAAGCGATATATGGTAAATTTACAGTGCGGCGACGGAGCGTCGCCGTATGGTAAACAGACATGCTGCGTTCTGAAAGGACGCGCCACATGTCCATTTCTCGGATGAGTCTCGCATGTCAATACCCGGCACTGCACTCGGGACTCATGAGCGGAGCGCGCGGCTGCATGTATTGCTATGTGGCCGCACGCTCCGCTCCTGAGTGCTGGCAGCAGAGCCGGGTATTGACGTGCGAGACTCAACTGAGTTTCTCGCAGGTGAGTATGCGCCCTAATAATGGCGACCGCAACACTGGGGTCAGTAAAAACTGACCCGAATCATGTTCTCTGGGGTCTCAGCTACCCCCTGTAGCTGAGCCCTGGAGAAATTTGAACTCTCAGTATATACTTATTCCTCAGTGAAGTTAAAAAGCTGAGCTGAGAAATAAGGACCCTTAATTGGCCCCATTAAAAGGCGTATTGGCGGTCGTTAAGGGGTTAAATGGCCCTTAGATTACCAGCCAATAAAACTTGCATCAATTAATGTCTTCCTGTCGTGAGAGACTAAAGAAAAGAAAAAAGAATGGATGACTATTTCTCCCAATATTCAGAGTAAAAAAAAAAAAAAAAATGAAGGAAAATAAAAGTAAAAACGAGCTCCATTCCTGAATAATTGTACAGTAAATTGATAGCACCTCTATCTGTATGTACCGAGAAACGGAGCAATGGTAACCAGGATACAGGACTGCCGCCTTCTCTCACTAAATATCAGATGTGCAACCACAAATAGACGGCGGCAGCAAGATGCTCTCCGTGTGACTCACCGCCAGCATCAAGAGCCGGGTCTGCAGTAGCTGAGGAATACTAATGCCCTGTGCTACCTGCAGCGCTCCTCCATGGCTCTGCTGGAGAACACTGTCATTATTTAATAGATGGAGTTGTATGGGGAAGCCCAAAAACCTTTTACTCACCATGCACCCCATGCTGGCGGGAGCTCATCGCTGACATTGGTGTAATATCACCAGAATCCAGTGTCCAACCCAGCAATGGTGCCACCTCTACCCCCCACTGCCTTCCGCCATACCACAGCCACCCACAGTATACACTCCAAGTGAAGGTGGCAGTGACTAAATCAAATCAGTACTGTTTGGCTGCAGAGTAGTAAATACGAGCTGTCAGGAGCTGCTTAGCCCTCGTCACACAGCAGCCACCTACATGGCACTTCCTCCTTACATAGTTCTGTCTTTTCAGAAGTTTCCGGAGATGGCAGAATTATAGACACTGATGTTTTCTGTGTAAACAGAGAGCATATCTAACGTATCTTCATGTTCCGGCTTCCATTAAAAACATCACAGCCAGTGTGTCTCTATTCCAAAAAACCAGTTCAAGGAAACGAAGCAGAACCTGACATAACTGTGCAAAGCAGACTGAGCCGGTTGTAAGAGAATCTAACACAGAGGAACTCACCGCAGCCTGGAAGCTCAACCTCAGGCAGTCGGACCACTTCCAAACTCCTATATCTACTTCGCATCAGTCCTCTGTGTGTGTCATGCTGGGCCCAGAGGCCAAAGAGGAACATTGCACCTGGGGCTCACCAATGTGTCCCAGCAGCCCCAAATACATTAGATTACATAGCTGTCAGCCAAATGATAGTGTAATCCAACAAACCAAGGAGAAAAAAAGTAAAGTGGCACAACTCACTTTCGGAGGATATATATCGAGGTGTACCATCAGAAAGGGGCAGATCCACAGACGTCTGGAACGGCGGTGCTGGCGTAAGGAAAAAACAGTCTTTCATAGATGAAGAGCGAGAGGATGAACGCAGCACTCACCGGCACTATGGTACGAAAGTGTTCTTTATTGCAGCATATAAAATGACATCTTCACGGCACGGGGGAGTATATCAGGTGAGGAGCGTGCAGGACGGGACAACAGCCGTTTCGCGCTGAACAATAGCGCTTCTACGGGCCCACATATTAGACTATTGGCTGATCCCAACAATACCAATGGGTACAGCCAAGTCTAATAAGTTTGGAGGGCATTGGGTTTAGCATAGCCACTTACAATAGAAAACAGAATCCGTCCAAAGAAACGTGATTACATGACAGTGGCCCATCAGCAGGTCACTTGACAAGTGGAGACAACAGTGGCGCCTTCATATCGTGTGATGTCAGAACCTGATTATACATAATAATAATATACATAATAATTTGCATAATATTATATTATATAATAGTAACAGTCGCACTGCATGATTTAAGGAGACTACACAGAAATCTGATCTCCAACCTGTCCTGGGAACGATATCTGTTACAGGATTAGCCTGAATAAACACAATAGGGATAACTACTGAAGATGACCCAGACCAGATCCAGCAGTGACAAAGCAAGAAACAGCCGGGGAGAGAGGCGCAGAACACAATCCTCAGCGGGGAGCGGCAGAGGAGGTCTGGGAGGGTGCACACCGGCTACTCTGTGCAGGCGATCCCGACACAGGCATAAAACCCTGCAGCAGTCACATAACTCATATCGCTTTCTAAAAACCTGTCCTTTATACTCTGTGAAGCCACGTAGCAAGGGATCTCACCAGGCAAATAATCAGACCCCCAGTTACCAAAGAATGCAGGCCACAGAGAGATCTCTTGACTGTTTTCATGCCAATCATTTATATAGACTGATTAACCACAGGGGTTCCTTCTTTCCTGGTCCCAAACAGAGAATAAAGATCAGCTCTACCCATGTATGGCGTCCAGTTCCGGAAAACCACTTGATGATTCGGGACCTTTATATATGCTGACACAATGTACCAAACTGGAGTGGGGAGAGATTAGTGCTGTTAATGCACTTCGTTCACAGAATATTGTATAAACTGGACTAATGTAACAAACCTTCAGCTGAGAGGTTTTCGGCCTTCAGATGGAAACAATTAAAATTTCCATTCACTGAAAGCAATCTTGAAAATGGTGAGAAAGTTGCAGTACTGCTACTTTCATAACCATTAAATATTGCGATGACCCTGATGGATGAATTCCAAAATGTTTCGCTACATTTGGCAATCTGCTGCGTTGCTTAATAGCAGAAGTGGTGAACTTTAAGTAAACCTTGGTGGTTATAGCAAAAAAGTGACAGAAAAAAAGAGCTTATTCAACTGCGTAAGAAGTAATGTCATCCACACATCAGGATTCATGGTGTATAGTCTTCTATCACAGGGTCATTATAAGGCACAATTTCTTACCTTTACCTTACCTTTTCTACCCCCATACACAGAGCAAAGAATCCAGACCAGTACATTTTCAGCTGGACTGGTTCTTATGTGTATGGGTGTCTTCAGAATTTTCCCTGGACATATGATGTCAGGTGATAAAAAAGAAGGTTTGGGTACGATGAATTTCAGAGACCCTATGCTTTTGTTATTAGGGTTGATAAGCCCCTACCGTTGGTGGTTTTTGGGACAGGTGTCTGTCAGCGACTTAATCTTGCTTCTTGCTAAGCACACTAAGTAGACAATACATATGGACGTGAGTAAGAAGAACAGCAATCAGCCCAGCGAGCAGTCGGCCGACAGATCCGGACTATCGGCTCTACCCCTCACAGCTGTAAACTCGAAGTCTCAAGTGGCAAAAATTACTCCAGCTTTTTGTTCCACCCAAACAAACAAGTAATAAATATAGGTAATATTATTTATCAATCTGTCTAAATACAGTTTCCTGTAACAATGGTTAATTATAAGGGTTTTGGCACAAGGTATTGCAGAAAAGTAAATGATCTGCAAAAGGTATAAAATGAATAGAAACTAATCCAAAACCAGAGAAATATCAGAGAGGATTTCACCCACCTGCACAATTCCGCAAAGGCCTGGAAATTCAATTTCTTTATCTTCTTTTCACTCATCCAATAGCCGACCCGCTTCCCTTTCAGGAACGTCTGCATTTTTGGCACCTGTCACAGCAGGGACCTCTGAAGGGTCAGTCCCGGGACCTGACTAAACAACAGGGAGGCCTCCCGTGACCGGTGCGATCTGTACCTGATGGAAGAAAAAGACGTCACATGTCACGTGGATTCATTCTTTTCAAAAAATAATATCAAACATACGGCCATCAGCAATGGACAAAGGGAAGTACTGTGCACAGATAACGAGGAAATGTAGTTGGAAACCTAAATTACTCAGCAGCTTAGTGGCAGGTGCAACAGGCAAAATGGACCCTGACCCTGTTCAGTACATGACCCAGATCAGCAGAGGGGATAAACATGCAGCAGAGTGCTGGGACCTGTTGTCCTTGTGGAGTGGATATTGCTATTGGAGCAGTAACTACTGACTGGAAATAAAACTTACACTCGTGTCCTCATTGGACCTGACTGCAAGTCGAAAAATATCTGATAGTAAAATCTAGGGTGAATCCCTCCATTGCCAGCAGAACACCGGCCAAAAAGATTGCACAATCCATAACACACATAGCAACTAGAAGATAGGACTTGTAGTCCTCACAAACCTGATCAAAGAGGCCTATAGACTAATATTATTATTTCTATAGCGCCATTAATTCCATGGTGCTGTACATGAGAAGGGGTTACATACAGGGCTATAGATAATGTTTACAGTAAACAAACTTACAGAGGGGAGAGGACCCTGTCCTTGCGGACTCACATTCTACGGGATATATAGCTAATATATCATTATATCTAATATAATGACCATAGGATCAGGCGTACGGCAACTTTCCATTAAATAACGTCACCAAACCGTTTTCAAGAGCTGTTTTCTGACAACGAAGGAAAAGATTTATTATACAGAGGCATAAAAAATGTGGCCAGCCCTCCGTCCTTTCACACAGATGAGACTTTTGTTTGTTACAAGGTATCGGTGTAAACAATCCTACCCATCAGATCCATAGTCATACACAGCATCAAAATGTAAAGGCAAGCATCACCATTCACTGACAGCAAGCAGAGGGTTAGGACACAAGGAGAAGTACAGAACGTGTCCTCTGACATAATCACACCAGACCTGCCAGCAGCAGATGACCCGTGCCCAAGAGATGCCAACTGGAGAATGGAAAAGAGGGGAAAAAAACTAAGTTCTAAAGGCACCATATAAAAGCCCCAGATGGGTGAAGCAGGTGGCACCGGCCCAGGACTGGCCACTTTAGTCATGTGTAGCCCAGTCACCAGTGCCACCTAGGCAGGGCATCCCAGTGCCAGCACAGGCAGGAGCACGCTGCAGGAACAGCTTCCCTAGGCATGAAGTAGGGCAGTGCCCCCCTCCCACATGGCACCTTCCCACCAACCTGCAGACAGAGCGGCAGCTGTGCAGCGGGGTCTCCCTCTCGCCGAGGCGCGGTGTCTTCACGGTCTCCCTCGCTAGTCTCTTGGTGACTGCTTCCCTCCCCCGCTCTCAGATCTCCATTTGCTGAGCTGGGTCCCTCCCTGGTCTCAGCTTCTCTCGCAGGTTGGGAGGGCACACAGTGAGCGGAGGACCCGGGGCCAGGGCACACCCTCTGCAGGAGCTCCGCGCCTGTCCTGCTGCGGGGACGCTCCGAGCATTGGCAGGGGCAGAGCAGCCTGGAAGTTGGAGGCTGCGAGGGGAAAACGAGGCACAGTCTGCAGCTCAGGCGCCTCAGAATGGAGAGGAAGTGCAGCGACGAGATACCACCGCCGCCCACCAGAGGGAAGCACTGAGCAGCGGCGCTCCCGGGAGACGGCGGAGGGGCTGGCAGCAAAAGGAGCCAGAGCAAAGGAGAGGGGGGGATCTAAGCCACAGTGTATCACTGATGTATCTAAGCCATAGTGTATCACCGATGTATCTAAGCCATAGTGTATCGCCGGTGTATCTAAGCCATAGTGTATCGCCGATGTATCTAAGCCACAGTGTATCACCGATGTATCTAAGCCACAGTGTATCACCGATGTATCTAAGCCACAGTGTATCACCGATGTATCTAAGCCACAGTGTATCACCGATGTATCTAAGCCACAGTGTATCACCGATGTATCTAAGCCACAGTGTATCACTGATGTATCTAAGCCACAGTGTATCACCGATGTATCTAAGCCACAGTGTATCACCGATGTATCTAAGCCACAGTGTATCACCGATGTATCTAAGCCACAGTGTATCACCGATGTATCTAAGCCACAGTGTATCACCGATGTATCTAAGCCACAGTGTATCACCGATGTATCTAAGCCATAGTGTATCACCGATGTATCTAAGCCACAGTGTATCACCGATGTATCTAAGCCATAGTGTATCACCGATGTCTCTAAGCCACAGTGTATCACTGATATATCTAAGCCATAGTGTATCACCGATGTATCTAAGCCACAGTGTATCACCGATGTATCTAAGCCATAGTGTATCACCGATGTATCTAAGCCATAGTGCATCACCGATGTATCTAAGCCAGTGTATCACTGAATGTATCTAAGCCATAGTGTATCAGCAAAGTATCTTAGGCTACGTTCACATTTGCATTGTGCGCCGCAGCGTCGGCGCCGCAACGCACAACGCAAACAAAAACGCAGCAAAACGCATGCACAACGCTGCGTTTTGCGCCGCATGCGTTCTTTTTTTCATTGATTTTGGACGCAGCAAAAATGCAACTTGCTGCGTCCTCTGCGCCCGGACGCGGGCGCCGCAGGGACGCATGCGGCGCAAAACGCAAGTGCGACGCATGTCCATGCGCCCCCATGTTAAATATAGGGGCGCATGACGCATGCGGCGACGCTGCGGCGCCCGACGCTGCGGCGCACACCGCAAATGTGAACGTAGGGTAAGCCATAGTGTATCACCGATGTATCTAACCCATAGTGTATCACCGATGTATCTAAGCCATGGTGTATCACCGATGTATCTAAGCCAGTGTATCACCGAATGTATCTAAGCCATAGTGTATCACTGAATGTATCTAAGCCATAGTGTATCAGCAAAGTATCTAAGCCATAGTGTATCAGCAAAGTATCTAAGCCATAGTGTATCACCGGTGTATCTAAGCCATAGTGTATCGCCGATGTATCTAAGCCACAGTGTATCACCGATGTATCTAAGCCATAGTATATCACCGATGTATCTAAGCCAGTGTATCACCGAATGTATCTAAGCCATAGTGTATCACTGAATGTATCTAAGCCATAGTGTATCAGCAAAGTATCTAAGCCATAGTGTATCGCCGGTGTATCTAATACACAGTTTATCAGCAATGTCTCTAAGCCATAGTGTATCACCGAATGTATCTAAGTCATAGTGTATCGCCGGTGTATCTAAACCATAGTGTATCGCCAGTGTATCTAATACACAGTGTATCAGCAATGTATCTAAGCCATAGTGTATCGCTGGTGTATCTAATCCATAATGTATCACCGGTGTATCTAATACACAGTGTATCAGCAATGTATCTAAGCCATAGTGTAGTACTGGTGTATCTCAGCCATAGTGCAGCACTGGTGTATCTAAGCCATAGTGTATCGCCCATGTATCTAATCCATTTAATCTTAAACTTCCACAGCACAATACATTGTGGACGATTGTAGCTTCAGCTTTGTGGCAACAGTTTGGAGAAGACCCTAATCTGCTCCCACCAAGGTCCATACAGGCATGGAGGGGGGAACATGAGCGGCGGCACAGAGCCTCAGACTGACTTCGAATGGGGAACATGAGCGGCGGCACAGAGCCCCACACCGACATTGAGGGGAGAACATGAGCGGCCGTACAGAGCCCCACACAGACATGAAAAGGGGAACATGAGCAGCCACACAGAGATGGAGCGGGACAACGAGTGGCCACACAGAGCGCCACACAGACATGCGGGGAGAAGATGAACGGCTGCACAGAGCCCAAAACAGACCTGGAGGGGAGAACATGAGCTGCCGCACAGAGCCCCACACAGAGATGGAGCGGGACAACGAGTGGCCAAACATAGCCCCACACAGACATGGAGGGAGGAACATTAGGGGACGCATAGAGCCCCACACAGACATGGAGGGAGGAACATTAGGGGACGCATAGAGCCCCACACAGACATGGAGGGAGGAACATTAGGGGACGCACAGAGCCCCACGCAGACATGGAGGTGAGAACATTAGGGGACGCACAGAGCCCCACACAGACATGGAGGGGAGAACATTAGGGGACGCACAGAGCCCCACGCAGACATGGAGGGGAGAACATTAGGGGACGCACAGAGCCCCACACAGACATGGAGGGGAGAACATTAGGGGACGCACAGAGCCCCACACAGACATGGAGGGGAGAACATTAGGGGACGCACAGAGCCCCACACAAACATGGAGGGGAGAACATTAGCGGCCGCACAGAGCCCCATACAGACATTTCAGGATCTGGGGGGAGAATGTGGCCTTGTGGAAATTTTTTGCAACTTTTCCCATTTTTAGCTGATGTTCATTGTGCGGTATAAATGGCGTCAGGAGCTGGCTCTCCGGGTCAGTGCCATATGAAGCCATTTATGCCGCCATGTTCTGGTGTCGGCACAGTGGATGGCACTGGGTGAACGCTCATCTCTTGCCATGGATTTTACAGATTACCTCTTTGTTGCAGTTTTGAAGGGGGGGGAGGTGCAGCAATTCTGCTGTTTCTTTCTTCACAGCATTTACCTTATGGGCTCAATAATGTTGTATTCTGGTAGCTCGGTCTTGTCCGGCACTCGCTCCACGCGCAGTTCACCACTGATTACATATTATACGTCTATGCTGCCGCTATTTGCCGTCCCCTCCAGATCCAGAAACAAATTATAGGACTGTTCACGTCAGCTGAGGAGAACACTAATTCTAATATACAGCAGACGCCTCACAGACTTGTTGCCCTTAGCAACCAATCAGAGGCATTTTTACATTTCTCATCAGTAGGTTTGTAGATGAAAGCTGAGCTCTGATTGGCTGCTTCAAGCCACAGGTTCTGGAGGTAACATCAATGCTTATTGGCTATTTCTGTCATGAATCCCCAATGGCTAGGGATAGCACAGGACAAGCAAAGTATAACAAATATCGGACGAGCTCTAGGGTGATGGAACCTGGGCTGACCGCTGCCCTACACCTGACAAACGCAACTAGAGATAGCCAGGGAGCGTGCCTACGTTGGTTCTAGACGCCACGCACCAGCCTAAGAGCTAACTAGTACTGCAGAGAAAACAAGACCTCACTTGCCTCCAGAGGAATTAACCCCAAAGGTATAGTTGCCCCCCACATGTATTGACGGTGAAATGAGAGGAAGGCACACACATAGAGATGATGTATATAGCTTTAGCAAATAGAGGCCCGCTGAAAACTAGAAAGCAGAATGATACAAAAGGGGACTGAGCGGTCAGCAAAAAACCCTAATCAAAAAAACCATCCTGAGATTACAAGAACCCATGTGCCAACTCATGGCACATGGGGAGAACCTCAGTCCACTAGAGCAACCAGCTAGCATAGAGACATTCTAAGCAAGCTGGACCAAAAACCAAACAACTGAAAATCAGCACTTAGCTTATCCTGAAAGATCTGGGAGCAGGTAGGCAGGAACCAAACAGAGCACATCTGAATACATTGATAGCCGGCAAGGGAATGACAGAAAGGCCAGGTAAAATAGGAAACACCCAGCCTCTGATGGACAGGTGGAAACCAAAGGCCGCAACCCACCAAAGTCACCCAGTACCAGCAGTAACCACCAGAGGGAGCCCACCAACAGAATCCACAACAGTACCCCCCCCTTGAGGAGGGGTCACCGAACCCTCACGAGAACCCCCAGGGCGATCAGGGTGAGCTCTATGGAAGGCGCGGACCAAATCAGTCGCGTGAACATCGGAGGCGACCACCCAGGAATTATCCTCCTGACCATAACCCTTCCACTTAACCAAATACTGGAGTTTGCGTCTGGAAACACGAGAATCCAAGATCTTTTCAACAACATACTCCAATTCTCCCTCCACCAGCACCGGAGCAGGAGGCTCGACCGAAGGAACAACGGGCACCTCATACCTCCGCAACAACGACCGATGGAACACATTATGAATAGCAAACGATGCTGGGAGATCCAAACGAAAAGATACAGGGTTAAGAATCTCCGAGATCCTATAAGGACCGATGAACCGAGGCTTGAACTTAGGAGAAGAGACCTTCATAGGGACAAAACGAGAAGACAACCACACCAAGTCCCCAACAAGAAGTCGGGGACCCACGCGGCGACGGCGATTAGCAAACTGCTGAGTCTTCTCCTGAGATAACTTCAAATTGTCCACCACCTGATTCCAAATCTGATGTAGCCTGTCCACCACCACGTCCACTCCAGGACAATCCGAAGATTCCCCCTGACCAGAGGAAAAACGAGGATGAAACCCCGAATTACAAAAAAAAGGAGAGACCAACGTGGCAGAACTAGCCCGATTATTAAGAGCAAATTCGGCCAGTGGCAAAAAAGCAACCCAGTCATCCTGATCAGCAGAAACAAAACACCTCAAATAAGTTTCCAAGGTCTGATTAGTTCGCTCCGTCTGGCCATTCGTCTGAGGATGGAATGCAGACGAGAAAGACAAATCAATGCCCATCTTGGCACAAAACGTCCGCCAAAATCTAGACACAAACTGGGATCCCCTGTCAGAAACGATATTCTCCGGAATCCCATGCAAACGAACCACGTTCTGAAAAAACAAAGGAACCAACTCAGAGGAGGAGGGTAACTTAGGCAAGGGCACCAAATGAACCATCTTAGAAAAGCGGTCACACACAACCCAGATAACGGACATTTTCTGTGAAACCGGGAGATCAGAAATAAAATCCATGGAAATGTGCGTCCAAGGCCTCTTCGGGATGGGCAAAGATAACAACAACCCACTAGCCCGTGAACAGCAAGGCTTAGCTCGAGCACACACTTCACAAGACTGCACAAAGGTACGCACATCCCTAGACAAGGAAGGCCACCAAAAAGACCTGGCCACCAAATCTCTTGTACCAAATATTCCAGGATGACCAGCCAACACAGAAGAATGGACCTCGGAGATGACTCTACTGGTCCAATCATCCGGAACAAACAGTCTTTCTGGTGGACATCGATCCGGTTTATCCACCTGAAACTCCTGCAATGCGCGTCGCAAGTCTGGGGATACGGCGGACAATATTACCCCATCCCTAAGGATACCAGCAGGCCCAGTGTCCCCAGGAGAATCAGGCACAAAACTCCTGGAAAGAGCATCTGCCTTCACATTCTTTGAACCTGGCAGGTATGAAACCACGAAATTGAAACGAGAAAAAAATAATGACCAACGAGCCTGTCTAGGATTCAAACGCCTGGCAGACTCAAGGTAAATGAGATTCTTGTGATCAGTCAAGACCACCACGCGATGTTTAGCACCCTCAAGCCAATGACGCCACTCCTCAAATGCCCACTTCATGGCCAAAAGCTCCCGATTACCCACATCATAATTGCGCTCGGCGGGCGAGAATTTTCTAGAGAAGAAAGCACATGGCTTCGTCACCGAGCCATTAGAACTTCTCTGTGACAAAACCGCCCCCGCTCCAATCTCGGAAGCATCAACCTCCACCTGAAAAGGAAGTGAAACATCTGGTTGACACAACACAGGAGCAGAAGAAAACCGGCGCTTAAGTTCCCGAAAGGCCTCCACGGCCGCAGGAGACCAATCAGCAACATCAGCACCCTTTTTAGTCAAATCAGTCAAAGGTTTAACAATACTGGAAAAATTAGCAATGAACCGACGATAAAAATTAGCAAACCCCAAGAACTTCTGAAGGCTCTTAACAGATGTAGGTTGTGTCCAGTCACAAATAGCCTGAACCTTAACGGGATCCATCTCAATAGTAGAAGGAGAAAAAATGTACCCCAAAAAAGAAATCTTCTGGACTCCGAAGAGACACTTTGAGCCCTTCACAAACAGAGAATTGGCCCGCAAAACCTGAAACACCTTCCTGACCTGTAGAACATGAGACTCCCAGTCATCAGAAAACACCAAAATATCATCCAAATACACAATCATAAACTTATCCAGATATTCACGGAAAATATTGTGCATAAAGGACTGAAAGACTGACGGAGCATTGGAGAGTCCAAAAGGCATTACCAAATACTCAAAATGGCCCTCAGGCGTATTAAATGCGGTTTTCCACTCATCACCCTGTTTTATCCGCACCAGATTATACGCACCACGAAGATCTATTTTAGTGAACCACCTAGCCCCCTTAATGCGAGCAAACAAATCAGTAAATAATGGCAATGGATACTGGTATTTGACTGTAATCTTATTCAGAAGGCGATAATCTATACAAGGCCTCAGGGAACCATCTTTTTTTGCCACGAAAAAAAAACCTGCTCCCAGAGGGGACGAAGATGGACGAATATGTCCCTTTTCCAAGGACTCCTTAATATAATTCCGCATAGCAGTATGCTCTGGCAGTGACAGATTAAATAAACGACCCTTAGGGAACTTACTGCCAGGAATCAATTCTATAGCACAGTCACACTCTCTATGAGGAGGGAGCGAATTGAGCTTAGGCTCCTCAAAAACATCCTTATAATCTGACAAAAACGCAGGGATCTCCGAAGGAGTCGATGAAGCGATAGAAATCGGAGGTGCATCATCATGAACCCCCTGACATCCCCAGCTTAGCACAGACATTGTTTTCCAGTCCAGGACAGGATTATGAGTTTGTAACCATGGCAGACCAAGCACTAGTACATCATGTAAATTATACAGTACAAGGAAGCGAATCACCTCCTGATGAACGGGAGTCATGCGCATGGTCACTTGTGTCCAATACTGCGGTTTATTCATAGCCAATGGTGTAGAATCAATTCCCTTCAGAGGAATAGGAACTTCCAGAGGCTCTAGACTAAAACCGCAGCGTTTAGCAAATGACCAATCCATAAGACTCAGGGCAGCGCCTGAATCCACATAGGCATCGACGGAAATGGAAGACAGTGAAAAAATCAGAGTCACAGACAAAATGAACTTAGGCTGCAGAGTACCAATGGCAAAAGATTTATCAACCCTTTTTGTGCGTTTAGAGCATGCTGATATAACATGAGCTGAATCACCACAATAAAAACACAAACCATTTTTCCGCCTATAATTTCGCCGTTCACTTCTGGACTGAATTCTATCATATTGCATAGTCTCAGGTGCCTGTTCAGAAGACACCGCCAACTGGTGCACGGGTTTGCGCTCCCGTAAACGCCGATCAATCTGAATGGCCATAGCCATAGACTCATTCAGACCTGTAGGCGCAGGGAACCCCACCATAACATCCTTAATGGCCTCAGAAAGACCATTTCTGAAGTTTGCAGCCAGGGCGCACTCATTCCACTGAGTAAGGACCGACCATTTCCGAAATTTCTGACAATATACAGGTCCTTCTCAAAAAATTAGCATATAGTGTTAAATTTCATTATTTACCATAATGTAATGATTACAATTAAACTTTCATATACTATAGATTCATTATCCACCAACTGAAATTTGTCAGGTCTTTTATTGTTTTAATACTGATGATTTTGGCATACAACTCCTGATAACCCAAAAAACCTGTCTCAATAAATTAGCATATTTCACCCGACCAATCAAATAAAAGTGTTTTTTAATACCAAACAAAAAAACCATCAAATAATAATGTTCAGTTATGCACTCAATACTTGGTCGGGAATCCTTTGGCAGAAATGACTGCTTCAATGCGGCGTGGCATGGAGGCAATCAGCCTGTGACACTGCTGAGATGTTATGGAGGCCCAGGATGCTTCAATAGCGGCCTTAAGCTCATCCAGAGTGTTGGGTCTTGCGTCTCTCAACTTTCTCTTCACAATATCCCACAGATTCTCTATGGGGTTCAGGTCAGGAGAGTTGGCAGGCCAATTGAGCACAGTAATACCATGGTCAGTAAACCATTTACCAGTGGTTTTGGCACTGTGAGCAGGTGCCAGGTCGTGCTGAAAAATGAAATCTTCATCTCCATAAAGCATTTCAGCCGATGGAAGCATGAAGTGCTCCAAAATCTCCTGATAGCTAGCTGCATTGACCCTGCCCTTGATGAAACACAGTGGACCAACACCAGCAGCTGACATGGCACCCCACACCATCACTGACTGTGGGTACTTGACACTGGACTTCAGGCATTTTGGCATTTCCTTCTCCCCAGTCTTCCTCCAGACTCTGGCACCTTGATTTCCGAATGACATGCAAAATTTGCTTTCATCAGAAAAAAAGTACTTGGGACCACTTAGCAACAGTCCAGTGCTGCTTCTCTGTAGCCCAGGTCAGGCGCTTCTGCCGCTGTTTATGGTTCAAAAGTGGCTTTACCTGGGGAATGTGGCACCTGTAGCCCATTTCCTGCACACGCCTGTGCACGGTGGCTCTGGATGTTTCCACACCAGACTCAGTCCACTGCTTCCTCAGGTTCCGGTCACCTCTTCTCGTTGTACAGCGTTTTCTGCCACATTGTTTCCTTCCAACAGACTTACCATTGAGGTGCCTTGATACAGCACTCTGGGAACAGCCTATTTGTTGGGAAATTTCTTTCTGGGTCTTACCCTCTTGCTTGAGGGTGTCAATGATGGCCTTCTTGACATCTGTCAGGTCGCTAGTCTTACCCATGATGGGGGTTTTGAGTAATGAACCAGGCAGGGAGTTTTTAAAAGCCTCAGGTATCTTTTGCATGTGTTTAGAGTTAATTAGTTGATTCAGAAGATTAGGGTAATAGGTCATTTAGAGAACCTTTTCTTGATATGCTAATTTATTGAGACAGGTTTTTTGGGTTATCAGGAGTTGTATGCCAAAATCATCAGTATTAAAACAATAAAAGACCTGACAAATTTCAGTTGGTGGATAATGAATCTATAGTATATGAAAGTTTAATTGTAATCATTACATTATGGTAAATAATGAAATTTAACACTATATGCTAATTTTTTGAGAAGGACCTGTATTTCCGCTTCATCATGCCCCTGAGAGAGGGCTAATAAAGCCTTTTCAGCCTGAATCTCTAGGTTAGGTTCCTCATAGAGCAATCCCAATGCCAGAAAAAACGCATCCACACTGAGCAACGCAGGATCCCCTGGTGCCAATGCAAATGCCCAATTCTGAGGGTCGCCCCGTAGGAACGATATAACAATCTTGACCTGTTGAGCAGGGTCTCCAGAGGAGCGAGATTTCACAGAGAGAAACAATTTACAATTGTTCCTGAAATTCAGGAAGGTAGATCTATCTCCAGAAAAAAACTCTGGAATAGGAATTCTAGGTTCAGACATGGGAGTGTGAACAACGAAATCCTGTATGTTTTGAACCTTTGCCGCGAGATTACTCAGGCTGGAAGCCAAACTCTGGACATCCATGATAAACAGCTAAGATCAGAGCAATTCAAGGGTTAAGAGGAGGTAAGAAACAGCTAGACAGCAATTAAGGGCTAGGCAGCAAAACTCTGAAGGAAAAAAAAAAAAAAAAACAATTTTCCTTGAACACTTCTTTTCCTCCTGCTTCAGCCCAAACAATTAACACTTTGTGGGCCGGCTATACTGTCATGAATCCCCAATGGCTAGGGATAGCACAGGACAAGCAAAGTATAACAAATATCGGACGAGCTCTAGGGTGATGGAACCTGGGCTGACCGCTGCCCTACACCTGACAAACGCAACTAGAGATAGCCAGGGAGCGTTCCTACGTTGGTTCTAGACGCCACGCACCAGCCTAAGAGCTAACTAGTACTGCAGAGAAAACAAGACCTCACTTGCCTCCAGAGGAATTAACCCCAAAGGTATAGTTGCCCCCCACATGTATTGACGGTGAAATGAGAGGAAGGCACACACATAGAGATGATGTATATAGCTTTAGCAAATAGAGGCCCGCTGAAAACTAGAAAGCAGAATGATACAAAAGGGGACTGAGCGGTCAGCAAAAAACCCTAATCAAAAAAACCATCCTGAGATTACAAGAACCCATGTGCCAACTCATGGCACATGGGGAGAACCTCAGTCCACTAGAGCAACCAGCTAGCATAGAGACATTCTAAGCAAGCTGGACCAAAAACCAAACAACTGAAAATCAGCACTTAGCTTATCCTGAAAGATCTGGGAGCAGGTAGGCAGGAACCAAACAGAGCACATCTGAACACATTGATAGCCGGCAAGGGAAATGACAGAAAGGCCAGGTAAAATAGGAAACACCCAGCCTCTGATGGACAGGTGGAAACCAAAGGCCGCAACCCACCAAAGTCACCCAGTACCAGCAGTAACCACCAGAGGGAGCCCACCAACAGAATCCACAACATATTTCTCTCTGCGATGCTGATTGGTTGTCGGGTATCATGTGACTTTCTTTAGACTTCCTCATAGATTGTAAGCTTGCGAGCAGGGCCCTCATTCCTCTTGGTATCTGCTGATGTATGTGATTGTTATGCTGTAATATCTTTTATTGTCTGTACAAGTCCCCTCTAAAATGTATAGCACTGCGGAATATGTTGGCGCTATAGAAATAAAATTATTATTATTATTAGACTTCTAGAATGAGTCACATGATTGTTCTTAACCAATAAGATGAGGTTCGGAGATTCAGAGGAGTGTAAGCAGGCTGTGCCGTGGTGGGGGCACTGCATGGCAGCACGTTGCTGGCTACACATATACAATATATGTTTCTATATGTTTATGTGAAATCTTTAGGTTGTTGTTTTGTGCAGCCATAATCCTAGCTTAGCTGCAGTCTGTACTGGAGGACTGGTCGCTGCTTTGATCCCCTATGCTTTATACTGCAGCTCTGCTTGATCAGAGCAAAGTTCAAACCGTTAATTCCAAAAAATCAAATTATCCCGTGTTCTTAGGATGGAGGATCAGTCATTGGTTGTTGGGGGTTTGATGCCTTCATCTCCATAATATGTGGAACTAAGGAGCAAAATTAAAAAAAAATCTATTAGCTTTGTATCCCCGGCAGAGCGCAGTGTGGTGTCATCAGGCGGCGGACCCCCTGCCCTTTATTTCTATTTGATGCCACAGAAAACTTTCATTGCAGGAAGGCTTCAGTGGCGCCATAAAAAGACAACTGCGAGGAGACGTTCACATGCAACGGGCCGTGCTGGAGCCGTCACACCCTCTCGACACAAGTTTTTTTTTCTGCCAAATCTGATTAATATTTAACCGGATGATTCATTTTATAATCTCATCAGTCACAGATTAGGTGGCTGACAGCTCCGAGGCTGGCAGACAGGATTTAGCTCAAATTTGTCCAATAAAATACAATTCTCCATGTGCAGTACTCTGCCCCCTGCCCTGTGTTCATTGCTATAGATTAACCCCCGTACACTGGAATGATGGGGGTCTCCCAACTTCACCCAGACGGCAGAGGAAAAAATGGTTGGGTATGTGAGATTTCAATAAAGTGGATCTTTTTTTTTTTTATATCTCAAGCGAGATTAGCCATTGCCAGAGGAATTTGTAGGTGACAGAGGAGTTTGGAGGAAGGGACAGAACAGGGGACCGAAGTCTGGAGGGGGAATCTGGGAGAGAGGAGTCTGGAGGAAAGCAGAGGGATCTAGTGGAGGGGATGGAAGAGTGGACTGACGTATGGAGGAGAAATCTAGAGGCGAGCCTGTAACATAGTAACATAGTAATTAAGGTTGAAGGAAGACTTTAAAGGGCCACTGTCACCCCCTCCAGCCGTTATAAACTAAAAGAGCCACCTTGTGCAGCAGTAATGCTGCAGTCTAACAAGGTGGCTCTTTTAATTTTTGATTCATTTATTACCTCAATAAAGCGTTTTAAAAATTGGCCACAAATACCAGATATTGTACCTGGAGGCGGTCCGAATTGTCCTCTATGAATCTCCCAACTGCCGTCACTCTTCTCTTCAGGGGCGATGGTCGCCGCCCCCTTCGCGCTGTTGCTTCTTAAATCCGGCGCCTGCGCTGTGCGTGCCTGCCTGGGGCCTGCACAGTGTTCTTTGTCAGTCACATCTCAGATGCCGGGTGCCTGACTGCGCCTGTGCGGGCAGTGCAGCTGCCCTGTTACTGAATCCCCGCCCCGCACTGTGTTATTCATTATGCACAGTGCGGGGCTGGCATTCCTGGGCATGCACACTGCGCTGTTCAGGCTCTCCCCCATCTCGGACGCTCTCCCATCTCTGACGCTCCCCCGCCTTCCCAGGAACCCCAGCCCCGCACTGTGCATAATGAATAACACAGTGCGGGGCGGGGATTCAGTAACAGGGCGCAGTCAGGCACCCGGCATCTGAGATGTGACTGACAAAGAACACTGCGCAGGCCCCAGGCAGGCACGCACAGCGCAGGCGCCGGATTTAAGAAGCAACAACGCGAAGGGGGCGGGTACCATCGGCCCTGAAGAGAAGAGTGACGGCAGTTGGAAGATTGCTAGAGGACGATTCGGACCGCCTCCTGGTACAATATCTGGTATGTGTGGCCAATTTTTAAAACGCTTTATTGAGGTAATAAATGAATCAAAAACTAAAAGAGCCACCTTGTTAGACTGCAGCATTACTGCTGCACAAGGTGGCTCTTTTAGTTTATAACGGCTGGGGGGGGGTGACAGTGGCCCTTTAAAGGGAACCTGTCACCTGAATTTGGCGGGACCAGTTTTGGGTCATATGGGCGGGATTTTCGGGTGTTTGATTCACCCTTTCCTTACCCGCTGGCTGCATGCTGGCCGCAATATTGGATTGAAGTTCATTCTCTGTCCTCCGGAGTACATGCCAGCACAAGGCAATATTGCCTTGCGCAGGTGTGTACTCCGGAAGACAGAGAATGAACTTCAATCCAATATTGCGGCCAGCATGCAGCCAGTGGGTGAGGAAAGGGTGAATCAAACACCCGAAAACCCCACCCATATGACCCAAAACTGGTCCCGCCAAATTCAGGTGACAGGTTCCCTTTAAGTCCATCTAGTTCAACCCATAGCCTAACCTAACATGCCCTAACATGTTGATCCAGAGGAAGGCAAAAAAAACCATGTGGCAAATAGTAACTCCACTTTGGGTATAAAAATTCCTTCCCGACCCCACATACGGCAGTCAGACTAGTTCCCTGGATCAACGCCCTATCAAGGAATCTAGTATATATAACCTGTAACATTATACTTTTCCAGAAAGGCATCCAGTCCCCTCTTAAATTTTAGTAACGAATCACTCATTACAACATCATACGTCAGAGAGTTCCATAATCTCACTGCTCTTACAGTAAAGAACCCGCGTCTGTTATTATGCTTAAACCTTCTTTCCTCCAGACGTAGAGGATGCCCCCTTGTCCCTGTCTCAGGTCTATGATTAAAAAGATCATCAGAAAGGTCTTTGTACTGTCCCCTCATATATTTATACATTAACATAAGATCACCCCTTAGCCTTCGTTTTTCCAAACTAAACAGCCCCAAGTGTAATAACCTATCTTGGTATTGCAGACCCCCCAGTCCTCTAATAACCTTGGTCGCTCTTCTCTGCACCCGCTCTAGTTCAGCTATGTCTTTCTTATACACCGGAGACCAGAACTGTGCACAGTATTCTAAGTGTGGTCGAACTAGTGACTTGTATAGAGGTAAAATTATGTTCTCCTCATGAGCATCTATGCCTCTTTTAATACATCCCATTATTTTATTTGCCTTTGTAGCAGCTGCCTGACACTGGCCACTGAATATGAGTTTGTCATCCACCCATACACCCAGGTCTTTTTCATTGACGGTTTTGCCCAGAGTTTTTGAATTAAGCACATAGTTATACCTCTTATTACTTCTACCCAAGTGCATGACCTTACATTTATCCCCATTAAAGCTCATATGCCATTTATCAGCCCAAGCTTCTAGTTTACATAAATCATCCTGTAATATGTACAATATAAAATTGTCCTCCTCTGTATTGATTACCCTGCAGAGTTTAGTGTAATCTGCAAATATTGAAATTCCACTCTGTATGCCCCCTACAAGGTCATTAATAAATATCTTAAAAAGAAGAGGGCCCAATACTGACCCCTGTGGTACCCCACTGCTAACCGCGACCCAGTCCGAGTGTGCTCCATTAATAACCACCCTTTGTTTCCTATCCCTGAGCCAGCTCTTAACCCACTTGCACATATTTTCCGCTATCCCCATTATTCTCATTTTATGTATCAACCTTTGGTGTGGCACCGTATCAAAAGCTTTTGAAAAGTCCATATACACTACATCTACTGGGTTCCCTTGGTCCAGTCCGGAACTTACCTCTTCATAGAAGCTGATCAAATTAGTCTGACATGAACGGTCCCTAGTAAACCCGTGCTGATACTGGGTCATGAGGTTATTCCTCTTCAGATACTCCAGTATAGCATCCCTTAGAATGCCCTCCAGGATTTTACTCACAGTAGAGGTTAAGCTTACTGGCCTATAATTTCCGAGTTCAGTTTTTGTCCCCTTTTTGAATATTGGCACCACATTTGCTATACGCCAGTCCTGTGGTACGGACCCTGTTATTATGGACTCTTTAAAGATTAAATTTAAAGATTAAAAATAATGGTCTATCGATGACTGTACTTAATTCCTGCAGTACTCGGGGGTGTATCCCATCCGGGCCCAGAGATTTGTCAACTTTAGTGATTTTTAGAAGCGGACGTACTTCCTGCTGGGTTAAAGGGCACCTGTCACCCCGTTTTTTCCGTGTGAGATAAAAATACTGTTAAATAGGGCACAGCTCGTGCATTACAACAGTGTATTTTGTGGACCCCGATTCCCCACCTATGCTGCCAAAATACGTTACCAAAGTAGCCGTTATCGCCTGTCAATCAGGCTGGTCTGGTCAAAAAGGCGTGGTGTCTTCCCCCAGATCTTGCTTAGTTTTCTGTTGGTGGCGTAGTGGTTTGCGCATGCCCAAGGTCCCGAATCTACTGCACAGGGGAGTGAAAACAGCGCGATGTGTGCTATTTCATTGGTGATCGGTGGGGGCGGCCATCTTCCTTTGGCCGCGCGTGCGCAGAAGCGGCACTCTGCTGGCCGCGGCTTCAGGGAAATGGCCGCGGGATGCCACGCATGCGCAGATGGAGATCGCGGCGGCCATTTTCCTGAAGCCGAGATGCGAATTCTGCTTCAGGAAAATGGCCGCCGCGATCTCCATCTGCGCACTCGTGGCATCCCGCGGCCATTTTCCTGAAGCCGCGGGCAGCAGAGCGCTCCATCTGCGCACGCGCGGCCAAAGGAAGATGGCCGCCCCCACCGATCAACAGGGAAATAACGCACATCGCGCTCTTTTCACTCCCCTGTGCAGTGGATTCGGGACCTTGGGCATGCGCAAACCACTACGCCACCAACGGAAAACTAAGCAAGATCTGGGGGAAGACACCACGCCCTTTTGACCAGACCAGCCTGATTGACAGGCGAAAACGGCTACTTTGGTAACGTATTTTGGCAGCATAGGTGGGGAATCAGGGTCCACAAAATACACTATTGTAATGCACAGCTCAGGCCCTATTTAACGGTATTTTTATCTCATACGGAAAAAAACGGGGTGACAGGTGCCCTTTAAGCAGGTGACACTTAATGGGGAATTTTTGTTATCACTGATCATATTGGCTGCCATGGGATTTTCCTGTGTAAATACTGATGAAAAAAAGTCATTTAGCATATTGGCTTTTTCCTCATCCTCATCCACCATTTCACCCAGACTATTTTTAAGGGGGCCAACACTATCATTTTTTAGTTTCTTACTATTTATGTAGTTAAAGAATATTTTGGGGTTATTTTTGCTCTCTCTGGCAATGAGTCTCTCTGTCTCAATCTTTGCTGCCTTGATTTGCTTTTTACAGAATTTATTTAATTTTCTGTATTTATTTAATGCCTCATCACTACCTACTTCCTTTAATTCTCTAAATGCTTTCTTTTTGTCACTTATTGCGCCCCTTACAGCTCTATTTAGCCATATTGGTTTCCTCCTATTTCTAGTATGTTTATTCCCATACGGTATATACTGTGCACAGGTCCTATCCAGGATGCTAATAAACGTCTCCCATTTTCTTTGTGTACTTTTATGTCTCAGGATATCGTCCCAGTTAATTGCACTAAGATCATCTCTCATCCGTTGGAAATTTGCCCTCCTGAAGTTTAGTGTCCTTGTCACCCCTCTACTACACATCTTATTAAAGGAGACATAAAAACTTATTATTTTGTGATCACTATTCCCCAAGTGACCCCCAACCCTTATATTTGATATGCGGTCTGGCCTGTTGGTTAATATTAGGTCTAGCAGTGCCCTCCTTCTTGTTGGGTCCTGAACCAGTTGTAAAAGGTAATTGTCTCTCATAGTTGTCAAAAACCGATTACCTTTGCTGGAACTACAGGTTTCTGTTCCCCAATCTAGTTCTTCTATGGCCAATCTTTCGTTTTTAGTTGTATTAAAACTACTTTTCTGGTTATTGACTAATATTTCCACATCACGGGATACAAGTCTGGTAAAAATATCAACCGCTGGGCATATACTTAAAGGGGGGAATTTTTTAGATTTACTGAAAAATTTTTGAGGAATTGTACTCACTTCAGACATGATATTTTCCTCCTCTAGAGCAATCAGATTCTCAAGGGTTTCTCTATCTTCTGGGCTAAAAGAAGGATCATAGTCAAGATTTTTTGAATGAAGCTTTTTCAGTATCAGTTTTCTGGCAAATAGGTGAACGTCTTTCACTGATGTGAATGCATCTAGGTGGTGTGAAGGAGAAAAAGTCAGACCCTTCTGTAGCACTTTTATTTGAACTGGAGTAAGAATATGATTAGAAAGGTTTATTACCTGGTACTGGTTCTTCTTTCGACCTCTCTGTGCCTTATTAAAGATCTCAGGAAATTTCTTCTTCCCCTTCCCACTTCTGAGATAAAAATCCCGACTAGACTCAGCATCACTTGTAGAGGCGGTGCTTTCAACCCCAGATACACTTGAAATTTCAGAGTTTCTTCTGAATTTGGGGTTTGTCAAGGGATCATTTTTCTTTTGCTGCCACCTGAAAACTTTGTCCGCATCATAATCTCCTACATCACGTTGAAATTTTTTAAGCTTGTCCTGACTGACCTTTTCTTCCAAGATACAAATATCGGTTTCCAAATCTTTAGACCATTTAACAAATTGCTCATTAGGCATATCTTTGGATAGCCGTTTGTATACATCCTCCAATTTTTTGTCCACTTCCATCAATGATGACGTATTTTTAGCTATCAATATTTCCATAAATTCAAAAGAACACTTAGAGGCTACTGATATCCATCTTTTAGTGAATTCCTGCTCTCCCAGATCATATGTGGGATAGAGCTGGATCCTAAGGCCTCTAGGAATGATTTTCTTATCCAGATAATTCTCTAATGATGAGCGATTCCACCATAATTTGGTCTTACGCTGTAAGGCATTCCTGTATTTATGCATAAGATCCTTTATTTCAAATGAGGTATCTTGCGAAACAACTGGGGTCCTTTTTGAAAAAATGTCCATAGCCTTGGATCGCCAGGCACTTTCCCTGGCCTTTAAATCCATTGTGTGGACAATCTGTTGCAAACAACAGCAAAAGATATGTAATTATTCAACCGTAATGTCCCAAGATACTAATTGGCACTTCAGAATATATAAATCAACAGAAAAGGGACTCAGTGCACATTAACCCCTGAGCCCACAAGAAGAGAACCAAATGAAGAAATACCCTTAAAATATCATATTTATTTTCAAATATTAAAAATTTCAACAAGTATGGTACAAATACAAAAAACACCCAGGGGGGCAGGAACACACCCTAGCATATAGTACAATTATATAGCCCAATATAGCAGAAAAGGAGTTTCTGAGATTTGTGAGATTTATAAAGCTTATTCAAAGCTCTGAGCCACTCAGTTATTTATGCACGCACTATCCACGGTAACCATAGCGAAGCTTGCGTTCCATCTGCGGGCCACTTACGTCACTTCCCCCTTCTCTCACACGTAAGTGATGTGTCCAACAGGAAATGATCCACATCACATGCTCTGCCCTTGCACATTCATTGGTAGCCACCCATTTAAAAGACCACACTTTTCATCCCTTTGGCACGCCCCCGGAAGAAGCCAAGGGCGAAACGCGTGTCGGGGCGAAAGGGGAGCACGGAATCACCCGGAGTTATCTCGTATCGGACCCATTGCTTTATCGGACCCATCGCTCTGTCTACAGCCACGAGGTAATATATACCTGAAATATTGGCGCTTACATAGCTGTTACCTACTTAGTATGCCTGATTAGGGCACTATTCAAATGTACATTATTTCATGTGCTGGACAAAATAGGCAATAACTGAGTGGCTCAGAGCTTTGAATAAGCTTTATAAATCTCACAAATCTCAGAAACTCCTTTTCTGCTATATTGGGCTATATAATTGTATGCTAGGGTGTGTTCCTGCCCCCCTGGGTGTTTTTTGTATTTGTACCATACTTGTTGAAATTTTTAATATTTGAAAATAAATATGATATTTTAAGGGTATTTCTTCATTTGGTTCTCTTCTTGTGGGCTCAGGGGTTAATGTGCACTGAGTTCCTTTTCTGTTGATTTATATATTCTGAAGTGCCAATTAGTATCTTGGGACATTACGGTTGAATTATATAGTATAATGCAGCCTCCCCACAGAATATAATGTAACCCCTCAGAGTATAATGCAATCCCCTCATAAGGTATAATGCAGCCCTCATAGTGTATAATGCAGCCCCCATAGAATATAATATAGCCCCCTCATAGGGTATAATGCTGCCCCCTTCATATCCCCTTTCTGCCAGCTGACGGAATAGTACGTCAGCTGGCAGATCCCCAGCTTTAAGGTGGGCTCCGGCGGTGAGCCCACCTTAAAGCCGCGACATGTCAGCTGTTTTGTACAGCTGACATGTGCGCGCAATGAGCGCGAGCGGAATCGCGATCCGCCCGCGCCCATTAACTAGTTAAATGCCGCCGTCAAGCGCTGACAGCGGCATTTAACTAGCGCTCCCGGCCGCGCGGCCGGAGGTCCTCGCACTGCTGACCCCCGTCACATGATCGGGGGTCAGCAGTGCATCGCCATAACAACCAGAGGTCTCCTTGAGACCTCTATGGTTGTTGATGGCCGATTGCTTTGAGCGCCACCCAGTGGTCGGCGCTCAAAGTACACCTGCCTTTCTGCTACATAGAGGTGATCTGTATGTCACCTCTATGTAGCAGAGCCGATCGAGTTGTGCATGCTTCTAGCCTCCTATGGAGGCTATTGAAGCATGCCAAAAAATTTTAAAAAAAGTGGTTAAAAATATAAAAAAAATTAAAAATATATAAAAGTTCAAATCACCCCCCTTTCGCCCCAATCAAAATAAAACTATTAAAAAAAATTAAAACCTACACATATTTGGTATCGCCGCGTTCAGAATCGCTTGATCTATCAATAAAAACAAAGGATTAACCTGACCGCTAAATGGCGTAGCGAGAAAAAAAATCAAAACGCCAAAATTACGTTTTTTTGGTCGCCGCGACATTGCATTAAAATGCAATAACGGGCGATCAAAAGAACGTATCTACACCAAAATGGTATCATTAAAAATGCCAGCTTGGCATGCAAAAAATAAGCCCTCACCCGACCCCAGATCATGAAAATTGGAGACGCTACGGGTATCGGAAAATCACGCAATTTTTTTTTTTTTTTTAGCAAACTTTGGAATTTTTTTTCACCACTTAGATAAAAAATAACCTAGACATGTTAGGTGTCTAAGAACTCGTAATGACCTGGAGAATCATAATGGCAGGTCAGTTTTAGCATTTGGTGAACCTAGCAAAAAAGCCAAACAAAAAACAAGTGTGAGATTGCACTTTTTTTGCAATTTCATCACACTTGGAATTTTTTTCCCATTTTCTGTTACACGGCATGGTAAAACCAATGGTACTGTTCAAAAGTACATCTCGTCCCACAAAAAATAAGCCCTCACATGGCCATATGGACGGAAAAATAAAAAAGTTATGGCTCTGGGAAGGAGGGGAGCGAAAAACGAAAAAACGGAAAAAGCTCCGGGGGTGAAGGGGTTAAAGTATAATGCAGCCCCCCACAGAATATAATGTAGCCTCCTAAGAGTATCATGCAGCCCCCTCATATAGTATAATGTTAGTATAATGTTGCCCCCCCAGAATATAATGTAGCTCCCACAGGATATATTGCAGCCCCCTCATAGGGTATAATGCACCCCCTCATAGGGTATAATGCTGCCCCTCATAGGGTATAATGCTGCCCCTCATAGGGTATAATACTGCCTCTCATAGGGTATAATGCTGTCCCCTCATAGGGTATAACACAATACTCACCACTCCTCCTCGCTCCCACACTGATTCCGGGTCTGCTCCGTTGTCAAGCGCTGCGCTACCGTCTGCCCGACACACACAGCGGGTGTGCTATGAAGTGACGTCAATGCGCACCAGCTGTGTCAGCGGCAGAGGGGAATGATGGGAGAGGGATGCTAATACAGTGGAATGCGGCGTGCACTGGCTATGAACCCTCCTGACTTACTGCTCCATAGCGGCCGTGTGGGCTGGCGGATCGTGGACGCTGGTCTGCCGGCCCTGATAGTGGGGAGTGTAAGGCTAGTTTCACACTAGCGTTTTGAGGAGCTGTGGACTTCCTCCGTGAAGCCCCGCCCTCGGCCGCTAGCTCCGCCTACTTCTGCATGCGGACTGCGTACCTATCTTTAACATTAGGTGCGCAGGTTGTGCGGCTGTATGCGGATGCTTCCGCATGCGTCGTTTTGACGATGCGGAGAAAAAAATAAATTACTACCAGCTGCGTCCTACGCTGGTCGCCGCATCGTCAAAATGACGCATGCAGAAGCATCCGCATACAGCCGCACGACCTGCGTCCCTAATGTTAAAGATACAGATCAAAAGAAGAGGCAGCACTCCATTTTCAAAAAAGGTGCAGGATTTATTCAAATCCACATGTCTGTGCGACGTTTCAGCTCTACTGAGCTTTTCTCAAGCTCAGTAGAGCTGAAACGTCGCACAGACATGTGGATTTGAATAAATCCTGCACCTATTTTGAAAATGGAGTGCTGCCTCTTCTTTTGATCTGTATTGAACGTTGACGACCAGTGGACGGGTTGCCTGGAGGCTTTGCACCCAGAGATAAGTTATACCAGTGTGCTGTTCCTTTTTTACTATTTATAATGTTAAAGATAGGTACGTAGTCCGCATGCAGAAGTAGGCGGAGCTAGCGGCGGAGGTGCGGCCGAGGGTGGGGCTTCACGGAGGAAGTCCACAGCTCCTCAAAACGCTAATGTGAAACCGGCCTTAGCCTGCTGTTGCAGCTAACACTGCCCTCTATTAAAGTGAAATGAATATTCACCCATGGGGGCGTGGGGAAGGGTAAATATTCATTTCTCTTTAGCAGCGGGGACAGGCTTTAGCCACAGCAGCTGGCTTCTGCCTCCTGTCACCCGCTGGCACCGGGGGCACCCATAGCAGCTGGGTGTGCCAATATTAGCGACGCCACTGGCTGGGGGCCCCAGGAGCAGCGGAGGCTGAAGGCAACTGCTGTCCCTGTATGCCAGCAGGTGTCAGTGCCTGGGCCCACTGGAGAATCCTTCGGTTCTCCGGTTGGCCAGTCCGACCCTGGTCTCTGGTCATGTAGCTAGCCAGGGTATGGTGGCTGCGGCATTTTTGGTAAGAGCGTGCTGGATACTGGAGTTTTGCAACAGCTGGAGAAACATGAAAAGGAGACGTAAGGAATAATTCCCGCAGCCGGACTTACTACATTGTTGACACTATAAACACAAATCCCATCATTTCTCACTTTGACTATTGTAACCTATTTATTAACCAACCAAAAGGACTCTCCATCATCCCCTCCTGAGTACAACTTGATCTTTACATGGCGGCTTAAATAAAGACACACATACAAGTGCTGGTGCTGCAGGAGATGTGCAGGTTATTCCGGGAAAGGAAAAATCTATAAGGACAGAATGCAGAATCTGTGTAACGGGAGCTCAGTGATGAGTCTACACCGCCCCCTGGAGGATAGAAGAGGTGGCGCTGGGACATCACCTGATCTCCTATATGTGATGTTCTACTCCATACGTTGCTTATATACAGGAGCTGCCCGCACAGAGATCAGTTGTCGGATGCCCACCAATATCATATTGATAACCAAATCCAGCAGAGGCCACCAGTATATTAGTCCCTTCATTAACTGCTCCTTTACCACTGTTCCCTACTTTTTACTAACGACATTCAATAGGTTAGTGAGTACAGTATAGGCTATGTTCACATGTGGCGTTTTTGCTGCTTTTTTTTCCTAAGGCAAATCCTGCCATCTTGGCAGTTAGAAACTTACCTCAAAAAAGCAGGTTTTGCTTAGTTTTTATTGCGTTTTTGTCTTGGTACTTTTGTCTCTTGTGCAGGCTGATAAACTTTAGTGCATAAAAACAAAATCTGTTTCTACTTCATCAGGTTTTGGCAAAAAAAAACAACAAAAAAAACAGCAAAAACTGATAACTGCGATTTGCAGTGTTTTTTTCCACCACTCATAGCTGTCAATGGGTGAAATATGCTGAAAGAAGTGACATGCTGCATCCTGCGAACCCCAAGGTTTTGCACAATATACTGAGGAGAAAAAAATAGTGTGTGTGCATGGGATTTCTGAAATCTCATAGACTTTGCTGGTACTGTAAAACGCAGCTGAAAATTTGCATTAAAAGGTATTTAAAAAATGCTGAAAAAAACGCAACGTGTGAACATAGCCTAAAGGTGTGTCACATAAATATACGTAAGCCAAAGCCAAGAGCGGGTCAGACCTGCAGCACTGCTGCTCGCTTCCTTCACACCTTTTCAATCAATGTTCCTGAGGTGTTTCCTGAGGAAGGAGGCCTGAGCTCTGTTAGAGCCACATGTACTAAGAATTCTGGAATTTACCACAATTATCCCGAGCTGTATCCAGAACCATAAACTAAGGGGATTTATCCTGCCAGCTGACCGCCGTAAAGGAGAAACTAGAGAACTGGCCTGGAAAGAAGGGTTTTGTTCAATTTTTCTTCTCATCACCCTCCGAGAAAAGGAAAAAAAAAAACATTTTTTTTTAAAATATAGTATATAGACCCTAAAATAAAAAAAGGAATCCCCTCCTGCAAAAATCCAGTTCTTCTACAGCGAAAATTAGAAACTTTCTGCCTCTCATGAAGGTGTACAATGGAAGGAACGGCAGCGCCTTAAAGGGTTAATGACATTTCACACAAAGTCAGCGTTGTCAGAGAATATTCGGACTGAAACCTATCACGTAACTTTTCTATGTAAAAGCTTTAGTCATACTAAAAAAAAATACAATAAAAAAATAAATAAATAAATAAATAATAAAAAAAAGTAGCCACGTGATGAAGTAAGCTCCGCCCCTTCTGTCAGGTGATACAGCGGAATGTTCAGCTCTGCGCATGAGCCGAGTCATCAGGTGACGGGTCATGTGACTGTAGAGATCACATGATCGTGACGTCACCACCGTGCTCTTCGGCTTGCCTGTTGAGGAGTGAACGTTTTCCCCCTCTCTGATTTCTTCCTCGGTGCCCGGAGGCGGGGGCGCGGTGCTGCTAACGGAGGAAGCATTCACTGTCTGTGGAGGTCTGGCAGGTTCTGTCCCACAGTAAAGATGGCCGCCGCCTGTGCAGCTGCTGGGATCTCGCCTGTGATTTGAGTAGTCACTTCCGGTTTAGGCAGAGAGAAGCGTCACTCACTGCAGAGATGAGCAGGAACTGACACCGGAGCAGCAGGAGACCTCTCCCCGGAGACAGGTGAGGGACAGCAGGGAGGGAGACAGCCAGGAGCTCCCCAGGGGGAACATCAGAGACCTCAACAGTGTCCCTGATACTCCAGAGCCCCCCCCCCCCTATAATAGGCAGAAAACCCCCTCAGAGGGGCCACATTGCCTCCTGAGCAGATGCCCCCGAGAGAAGACAGAGACCACCAGAGGAGCCGGCTCTTGCCCCTGTAGGGTTCACCCTATAAGAGCCAGAGCCCCCGACCTCAGTCAAGAGGAGCCACATTGTCTCCTGGCCAAGTGCCAGACCCCCTGAGGTGCCCAAATCCCCCCCACAACTCCTAGAGGAGCTAGAATGCCCCTCCCCCCGACCAGGAGCTGAAACTTCACCCACCACCCCTAGAGAGGTGCCAGGATTAACCCCAGGCGGGTCCCTCATAGAAGGGCCAGAACTTCCCCCATAATCCCGACGAGAGGGGCCAGAGTTTTCCCCGGCCAGGAATCCCTGAAAGGAGGCAGATTTTTTGCCAGCCAGGTCCCCCAAGGAAGAGCTAGAGTGCCCCCTTGGCCAGAGCCCCCCAGGCAGATGCACGGCGTGGCAGTCAGTGTGCGCTTCTTGCTCCTGCGGCTTCATCTCTGACCCTCGTTGTGACATCTGTCGTTATGCAAAGTGGTCACAAGACGCTGTGAGCGGAGCTTCTTCCTGTTCTGCATCCGCGGATTGTGGTTTTCTCGGTTCCCTGATATGTCACTATTGTACTGCAGCGCAGCAGTCCTGTGTAAGTGAACAGTTCTACAACTTTTCTAATATCTTGGTTTTTAGACCTCTGCTTGCTGTTATGGATCTTAACATAAAGAGGCTGAACTCATGTACAGATCTAATATTTCCTAGAGCTGAGGCTTTGTTGCAATGTATCCAGTCTAATCCTCTGTGAGTTAAGGGCAGCCTCACAGGTCTCTCCTGCCCGGATATGCTGCTGTATGGTTAGTATACCAGTGTGTGGTTCAGAAAACCCTGTTCTTGTTGCACTGCACTGATACATTGTAACAAAGCATCAGAGTGACTTCTGCTGCTTTTTAACTCAGAGTATGGTCTATATTGGGTACTATTGTAGCAAATAGTGATGAGCGAATGTGCTCAGATAAGGTGTTATCCAAGCATGCTCAGGTGCTAACCGAGTGACTTCGGCGTGCTCAAAGAGTATGTTTGAGTCCCCACAAGTGCATGTTTTGCGGCTGTCTAACAAACAGTCACTCCCTACATGTGTTGCAGCTGTCAAACAGCTGCAGGGAATCAAACATATTTTTCGAGCGCGTTGAAGACACTGTGTAAGCACCAGAGCATGCTCAGATAACACCTTACCCATGCATGTTTGCTCATCACTGGTGGAAAACCTTTTGCTGTGAGAAACATTAGGTGTGTATACAGGTTAAGCCTGTGGATGGAAACAACTGTCCCTATTCACTGACAGCAAGCAGGGATCTTGCATTTAGTGGTTACTTGAAACAAAGCTTATAAAGTAGCAGCAGCACATCGCTGTACAGGGCTGTAGCAACGTACACATAAGACTGGACACCGACCCTTTAATGCCCTTGTGAACATTTGTCCTTGCAGATGCGGAGCATGGAGAATGATGAATTTTCGGCAGCGGATGGGATGGATCGGGGTCGGCCTCTACCTCCTTGTGAGTGCAGCCGCTTTCTATTACGTCTTTGAGATTAACGAGACTTACAACAGACTAGCGCTGGAGCACGTACAGCCGAAACCACAAGACCCCGGGGAGGCAGCGTCATGGACACATTCCCTGAAGGCCCGGCTGCTGGCACTGCCGTTTTGGCTGTGGGCGGCCCTCTTCCTCCTCCCTTACTTCCAGCTCTTCCTTTTCCTCTATTCATGCACCAGAGCTGACCCCCGGACGGTCGGTTACTGCATCCTACCCATCTGCCTGGCCGTCCTCTGCAACCGCCATCAGTCCTTCGTCAAAGCCTCCAATCAGATCAGCAGACTGCAGTTGATTGACACTTGAACCTATGAACCCCGTGATGACTACAGTGCCTCGCTCTCTTTCGTAACCATTTTTAATGTGGGGGAAACACAACCCTTTGGCAGCTAATCACTTGGTTAAAAGCCGAGCTGCAAACTCTTCTTGGTGATGATGCTTGGACGTCCCCCTGATCATGGCTTCCCTCCTGTGTCTGTATCTTTAACACTGTCTTGCGCTTCATAAAGATAAACCCTGAGATTTTATATTCCTGGCAATGACGGTGACTGATGTCAATTGATTTTCTATTCTATGAATTCGTCCACATCTGTTGGGTGTTTTGTTTGTTTTTTTAACTTGGAGGAATTGCACTTATCAATAAAACACTGAAAAAGTGATTACAAACCGCCCTGACCCCGTCTATCTCTTATTAAAGTGTTTCCTTTCTTTGCGATTTTAACGGTTTATCTAAATCTTATCCACAGAATAGCTGATAATCTGCAAATCTCAGGGGTTCCGACAGCTGGGACCCCACCGATCAGTGACGGAAAGCAGCAGCAGCCGAGCATGCTCAGCACTGCTTTATCAGTTTTGTATGGCATGGGTGGTAGCCGAGCACTGTACTGTGGTCAAAATGGGTGGGCGTCTGTTATTCCCCCCAATCTGCAGATGATCACCTACCAGGTAGATTTAGAAGAACACTTACAATCTCAGCTATTAGTCAATGAAGGGCAAAACTGACTACAAAGGTTACCATTAGATCCAGACCATAGAAACAGTCTGATACGTTGTCCCCGTACTGATACATTTTAGAGGATTTATTGCTACAAATTGCATAAATAAGCATGATATTGACCTAGGATTTTTTCAGGGGTGTTTAGAATTAGATACAAGTGCTACGAACCCGGTGTTAGGAGAAATGTGATCGGTATGTACACGTTTTTTACTTCTGGATGTAAACTAAGATGTCCGCATTCACTGACAGCAAGCAGAAATTTTGACAATGGTGAGTGTAAGAAAGTTTATTAGAAAGTTTTAGAACTTTTCATAAAGAAAAAGCAGATAAACTGTCATTTTATAAACTCGGATTAGAATTTTCCCATACTGCCGCTCAGGCCTGGGCGAGTGTGCAGCTGTACTCACTGCTACAAGTGAGGCTGCAGTTACAATGGGCATTTAAAAAAAAAAGTGTGATCTAGTACTACAACTCTCAGCATGCTCTGATGAACTAAGAGCAGGATTTGAACTCTTGTTCCATGCTTTGATAAGAATGAGGATGTAGTTACAGAAGTGTTTAAATAGCAGTGTGTTCATAAACATGAGTTAATGACAATCTTTAGGGTATGTGCACACGCTGTGGAACCGCAGCGTTTCCCATGAGTTTACAGTACAATGTAAACCTACGGGAAACTAAATCCGCAGTGCACATGCTGCAGAAAAAAACGCGAGGAAACGCAGCGGTTTATATTCCGCAGCATGTCAATTCTTTGTGCGGATTCCGCTGCGGGTTTACACCTGCTCCAATAGAAATCTGCAGGTGAAAACCCGCAGAGGAAACCGCAATAAATTAGCAGTAAAAACCGCAGCGTTTTTTCACTGCGGATTTATCAAATCCGCTGCGGAAAATTCCGCAATGGAATCCGCAGCGTGTGCACAAGCCCTTATACTAGTTATTTCCAGCATTGGGAACATTGCACACTGTTTTCTAAATCAAAACATGAAGAGCAATGTAGATAATTTCTTGTTTTCTGTAAAGTAGTTAAAAATTAACAGTCAGTTCTAATAAATAGCAGAGTCTGCATTTGTCTTTACAAACTCACAATATGTACTATTTTTTATGAGGATTTCTCATTCCTGTGAATCACTGACCTAATATTTAGTTGTTACAGTTTTTTAGAACTTCTTCACATCTATGTTGCATCGAGTCACCAACTTCTGCCCCTGTCATCTGTTATTCCAGCCCAGGACGACATCCCAAATTTTTTTGGCATTTGTTGGCTTAGCCTCAGAAACGGTATTTTTTCTGTCACCCCACAAGTGTCCCATCGGATTAAGGTCCGGGGATTGGACTGGCCGCTCCATAACCTCAATTTTGTTGGACTGGAACCCAGATTTTGCTCGTTTACTGCTGTGTTTAGGGTCATTGTCTTGATAAAACCCCCATTTCAAGGGGCATATACTCTTCAGCATAAGGCAACATGACCTCTTCCAGTATTGTAATATATGCAAACTGGTCCCTGATCCCTGGTGTCCGGTAAATAGGTCCGGCACCATAGTGAGAGAAACATGTCCATATGATGATGATGCTGGCACCACCATGCTTCACTGTCTGCAGTGTACAGTGGCTGAATGCAGAGTCTGGGGGTCGTCTGATGAACTGTCTGCGGCCCTTGGACCCAAAAAAGAACAATTTTACTTCCATCAGTCCATAAAATATTTCTCTTTAGGCCAGTTGATGTGTTCTTTGGCAGATTGTGTCCTCTTCAGTAGATGTCTTTTTTTTTTTTTTTAAGTCAGACTGCGGGGACTTCTTACTAAGAGATTAGCGTCACACAGGCGTCTTCTACCTGTCCCAGTCCTCACAGGTTACATGAGACGGTCTGTGATCATCCTGGAGCCGATCATTGGCTGAGCCTTTGCCATTCTGGCTATTCTTCCATCCATTAGAATGGTCGTCTTCCATGTCTCTCTGGCTTGGCTTTCCATTTTAAAGCATTGGAGATGCTTTAGGGCAGCACGGTGGCTCAGTGGTTAGCACTGCAGCACTGGAGTCCTGGGTTCAAATCCCACCAAGGACAACATCTGCAAGGTGTTTGTATGTTCTCCCTGTGTTTGCATGGGCTTTCTCCGGTTTCCTCCCATACTCCAAAGACATACTGATAGGGAATTTAGATTGTGAGCCCCATTGGGGACAGCGATGATAATGTGTGCAAACTGTAAAGTGCTGCGGAATATGTTAGCGCTATATAAAGTGATTATTATTATGACAGCTGAACAGATGATCATTGTCTGCACTTCTTTACAAGTTTTACCCTTTCCAATCAACTTTTAACCAAAGTACGCTGCTCTTCTGTACAATGTCTGGAACGACCTATATTTCTCAGGCTTTCAGAGAAATGCAAGTACAACATGTCCTGGCTTCACCCTATGATAAGGGCCACCTGATTCACACCTGTATCTTCACAGAATGATTGACCGCACTAATTGATCTCCTCACTGCTATTATTATGAAAACAGCGGCTTTCAATTCATTATTCGAATACACAGACTCAGAAACCTGCAGATCATAAATGTGGAGTCTGGTGGTTTTCTTAGAATCTACTGCACCAACTGGTAAATTGTGTAACATGTGGTAATAAAATTTATACCAAAAACTGATTAATCTGGTTCATCATATTGGACGGCTAGTATTTAACACTACTGTATATAGCTGTTTGTTAACACCGATTACTACTACCATCATTGTTTGCAGTGAGTGTTCATTTTCCATTCACGTTTTTTTTTTTCAGTCATAAAATGTGATAAGGATATGTTACCAATAACAGCAGGCGTATGACTGTATGAGAGATCTGTGGCCTTCATGAAGGGAAAAGTCATTTACATTCTGGACATCAACCTGTGATTTCACCGCTGATCTCTAGTGATGGATAGGAGGCATTCTCAGTGATGTCACCGCTGATCTCTAGTGATGGATAGGAGGCATTCTCATTGATGTCACCGCTGATCTCTAGTGATGGATAGGAGGCATTCTCAGTGATGTCACCGCTGATCTCTAGTGATGGATAGGAGGCATCCTCATTGATGTCACCGCTGATCTCTAGTGATGGATAGGAGGCATTCTCAGTGATGTCACCGCTGATCTCTAGTGATGGATAGGAGGCATTCTCAGTGATGTCACCTCTGACCTCTAGTGATGGATAGGAGGCATTCTCAGTGATGTCACCTCTGATCTCTAGTGATGGATAGGCATTCTCAGTGATGTCACTGCTGTTCTCTAGTGATGGATAGGAGGCATTCTCAGTGATGTCACCTCTGACCTCTAGTGATGGATAGGAGGCATTCTCAGTGATGTCACCTCTGACCTCTAGTGATGGATAGGAGGCATTCTCAGTGATGTCACCTCTGATCTCTAGTGATGGATAGGCATTCTCAGTGATGTCACTGCTGTTCTCTAGTGATGGATAGGAGGCATTCTCAGTGATGTCACCTCTGACCTCTAGTGATGGATAGGAGGCATTCTCAGTGATGTCACCTCTGATCTCTAGTGATGGATAGGCATTCTCAGTGATGTCACCGCTGTTCTCTAGTGATGGATAGGAGGCATTCTCAGTGATGTCACCGCTGATCTCTAGTGATGGATAGGAGGCATTCTCAGTGATGTCACCGCTGATCTCTAGTGATGGATAGGAGGCATTCTCAGTGATGTCACCGCTGATCTCTAGTGATGGATAGGAGACATTCTCAGTGATGTCACCGCTGATCTCTAGTGATGGATAGGAGGCATTCTCAGTGATGTCACCGCTGATCTCTAGTGATGGATAGGAGACATTCTCAGTGATGTCACCGCTGATCTCTAGTGATGGATAGGAGACATTCTCAGTGATGTCACCGCTGATCTCTAGTGATGGATAGGAGGCATTCTCAGTGATGTCACCGCTGATCTCTAGTGATGGATAGGAGGCATTCTCAGTGATGTCACCGCTGATCTCTAGTGATGGATAGGAGACATTCTCAGTGATGTCACCGCTGATCTCTAGTGATGGATAGGAGACATTCTCAGTGATGTCACCGCTGATCTCTAGTGATGGATAGGAGGCATTCTCAGTGATGTCACCGCTGATCTCTAGTGATGGATAGGAGGCATTCTCAGTGATGTCACTGCTGATCTCTAGTGATGGATAGGAGACATTCTCAGTGATGTCACCTCTGATCTCTAGTGATGGATAGGAGGCATTCTCAGTGATGTCACCGCTGATCTCTAGTGATGGATAGGAGGCATTCTCAGTGATGTCACCTCTGATCTCTAGTGATGGATAGGAGGCATTCTCAGTGATGTCACCTCTGATCTCTAGTGATGGATAGGAGGCATTCTCAGTGATGTCACTGCTGATCTCTAGTGATGGATAGGAGACATTCTCAGTGATGTCACCTCTGATCTCTAGTGATGGATAGGAGGCATTCTCAGTGATGTCACCGCTGATCTCTAGTGATGGATAGGAGGCATTCTCAGTGATGTCACCGTTGATCTCTGGTGATGGATAGGAGGCATTCTCAGTGATGTCACCGCTGATCTCTAGTGATGGATAGGCGGCATTCTCAGTGATGTCACCGCTGATCTCTAGTGATGGATAGGAGGCATTCTCAGTGATGTCACCGTTGATCTCTGGTGATGGATAGGAGGCATTCTCAGTGATGTCACCGCTGATCTCTAGTGATGGATAGGAGGCATTCTCAGTGATGTCACCGCTGATCTCTAGTGATGGATAGGAGGCATTCTCAGTGATGTCACCGTTGATCTCTGGTGATGGATAGGAGGCACTCAGTGATGTCACCGCTGATCTCTTTCCAGTGATTAATGTTTTATATAAGAGGGAAGGGTCTGCACGATGTAACTTTCCCATATATGATGTATATACAGGATGTTGTCGGTGCTATGTTCTTGCCTGTGTTATAACATCTCACCATTGTTACCAGACTCCCTATTTTCACACTTCTGTCTTCGGGGCTAAAAACAAAAGCACCCCTGTCCCTTCTTGTCATCACAAGTCCCCTATAAGCAGCAGTTATTACAATGTGATTCTGTGGCTGCGATCCCACTATCACGCTGGTCCTCTGTTCCTCACCTGCAGGACACTATATACCAGTACTGCACTGGTGACATGACGTCCGTTCTCAGCAACAATGTATCCAGCAGGAAGGTTTATTTGTATCACCTGCTATATAAACTACAGAAATAGCTGCCATATTGTGCCACGGCTATAAATGATTGTAGAAGATCCCAATGTAAAGAGCAAAAAAAGAATAACTGATCCCAAAGCCACAAGTTTAGGGGGTTCTTTGGGTCTTTCTCATTACAGTCCATGTACCCCAGAAGACGAGTGTCCACCACTAGCTCTGCCGAGTCTTCGTCCTCTTTGCTGGGGGGCTGCTGGATAAGATCCCATTCTTTGAGTCGTCATCATCATCGTCGTTGTCTAACTCTTCATTTTCTTAATAAAGATAAATAAAATATCAGTTAGTGACGATTATTCTGAGCGTCGTCCAGTCTGATGTCGATAAAGTTGTTTTATTTTTATAGCGAAGACTTTGGGGACCACACAGCGCGGCAGTCACTGGGGCGGAGGAGGTACGAGGCGCTACGTAGGAATCTGCACCTTTCACAGACATGCACCAAATATGGGCATATGAGGACGCTACAAACAGGTGAGGGGCTGAGCCGAGACCCCCACGCTCCTGACTTTTATTACATACCTGAAGAAAAAACAAAACAATAAACGGCTCATGTTTTTGCTTTTTTAGATTCATGGGATAAAACAGGGAATAGGCAATTAGGTCACGGGATTACTGGGGTCTTCCCACCATACAGGGCAAGGCAGGGCCCCCTGACCGAGCAGTAGACTGGGGTCCGATCCCCATGTGTCCGGATCACACGGCACGGCGGTTGCTGATAGCAGCTGCCACTCCATTCAGTTATGACCCCAGTAAGGAATAAGAGGGGAATCCGGACCCCGTTTCTACAGCTCCCGCAATGTTAGGTGAATACATAAAAAATTAAGTTTGATTAAAAATGTACCGTTTTGTGTACACAGGTGCACTGCAGAGCCATGCATCTCGGGGGTTACAGACAGGAAATGATCGCACTGCTGTCCAGGGCTTCTGATCTTAAGAGTCCGGGGGGCGGTCCTCAGACTGACAGCTGGTGAGTGACCCCGCCCACTGGACGCCCAGGACCGCTCCGCACCATACCTTGGTCCTGGGGGGCTCCCGCCCGCCTCTCCTCCTCCACCAGCCGGCTGAGCTCCGCGGACACCTCCCCCTGCAGCCGCTCCAGGCCTTCCTGCAGTCCTCGCAGTGTCCGCTCGCAGGTTACCCGGTACGGGCGGCTACCGCCATCCCTGCCGATCACTTCCGCGCTGAGTTCCATGCTGCACTGCACGATCGCTGCAATATGACGTCATCACTGAGCGACAGAACCAGGCCGCCATGTCTGGAAACTGGCAAACCCCATAATCACGTGACATGACGTCTGGAAATCACACATTTATGACACCTAGATTGTTGTCCCGCCCCCTGGGAGGGACTTTGATTGGTTACTATGACGACAAGTGATTGGTTTACAATAGAAGCGGGAGGAAAAGATGACAGCAGGAAGCTTCCGCCCTCCAACACCGGAAGTTTTTCTCTTCTGCTGATATCCGCCCGCCACCACCGGAAGTGTCGTTACCTCTTTTTTTTTCTTGTGTTTCTGATGGCGGCAAACGATCAGCGGGAGAAGCGCAGCGCGGAGGAAGCAGCCGGAGAGGAGCCGGTGCTGTCCCTGCTGGATGTGCTGGAGGAGGACGACGCCCTGGAGGACGAGGCCTGCGCGGTGCTGGGCGGGAGCGACGCCGAGAAGTGCTCGTACCCAGAGGTATCAGGGGCCAACTGTGCCCGGACCTGTGCGTGCCCTCCATAATACAGGAGTCCTCCCAAATCCCGAGAGCGACCCCCTATAATACAGGACTATAATACAGGAGACACCCCCCCCCCCCCCAAAGCCTGACAGGACCATTATACAGGAGACCCCCAACTGACTGTGACCCCCTCCATAATACAGGAGACCTCCCCCTACTGACAGTGACCCCCCCCTCATTTCCGGACAGTGACTTCCTCCATAATACAGGAGACCCCTCCTCCAACTCCTTACAGTGACCCCCATAATACAGGACGCACACCCCCATCTCCTGACAGGACTATAGTACAGGAGACCCCTAGAATACAGGAGACCTCTCCCCCTAACGCCTGACAGAACTGGAATACAGGAGACCTCCCCCCCCCCCCCCCCCAATTAACAGTGGTACACCCCCTATAATACAGGAGATCCTCCCTCGTATCCTGACAGGACCATAATACAGGAGACCCCCTCCCCAGCTGACAGTGACCCCCCTCCATAATACAGGAGACCCCCAACTCCTGACAGTGACCCCCTATAATACAGGAGGCCCCCTCCATACTACAGGAGACCCCGCCCCCCATCTTCTGACAGTGACATTCTCATGATACTGGAGCCCCCTCACCCCCAATTCCAGACAGTGACCCCCTAGAATACAGAAGACCCCCACCTTCCCCTATCTCCTATCACAGGTGACTCTACTTCTTGATGTTTGTACTGTTTGCAGGGTTATGTGAAGCGGCAGGCGCTGTATGCGTGTAACACGTGCACCCCCAGAAGTGAGGAGCCGGCCGGGATCTGCCTGGCTTGTACCTATAAGTGCCATGAAGGCCACAACCTGTACGAGCTTTATACCAAGAGGTTTGTACCCCCTGTGTGCGCCCGGGACCCCATATAAAGACAATGTAATGTATAACATACCGGCACATGATACACAAGCTCCCTGTATGTGTGTGAATATACACTGCTGAAAAAAAATAAAGGGAACACAACAACAGAATATAACTCCAAGTAAATCAACCTTCAGTGAAATCAAACTGTCCACTTAGGAAGCAACACTGTTTGACAATCAATTTCACATGCTGTTGTGCAAATGGAATAGACAACAGATGCAAATTATTGGCAATTATCAAGACATACTCAATAAAGGAGTGGTTCTGCAGGTGGGGACCACAGACCACATCTCAGTACCAATGCTTTCTGGCTGATGTTTTGGTCACTTTTGGATGTTGGTTGTGCTTTCACACTCATGGTAGCATGAGACGAACTCTACAACCCACACAAGTGGCTCAGGTAGTGCAGCTCATCCAGGATGGCACATCAATGCGAGCTGTGGCAAGAAGGTTTGCTGTGTCTGTCAGCGTAGTGTCCAGAGGCTGGGGGCGCTACCAGGAGACAGGCCAGTACACCAGGAGACAGGCCAGTACACCAGGAGATGTGGAGGGGGCCGTAGGAGGGCAACAACCCAGCAGCAAGACTGCTACCTCAACCTTTGTGCAAGGAGGAGCACTGCCAGAGCCCTGCAAAATGACCTCCAGCAGGCCACAAATGTGCATGTGTGCATAAACGGTTAGAAACTGACTCCATGAGGATGGTCTGAGTGCCGAAGATCCACAGATGAGGGTTGTGCTCACAGCCCAACACCATGCAGAACGCTTGGCATTTGCCACAGAACACCGGGATTGGCAAATTCACCAAAGGCACCCTGTGCTCTTCACAGATGAAAGCAGGTTCACTCTGAGCACATGTGACAGAGTCTGGAGACGCCATGGAGAGCGATCTGCTGCCTGCAACATCCTTCAGCATGACCGGTTTGGCAGTGGGTCAGTAATGGTGTGGGGTGGCATTTCTTTGGAGGGCCGCACAGCCCTCAATGTGCTCGCTGGAGGTAGCCTGACTGCCATTAGGTACCGAGATGAGCTCCTCAGACCCCTTGTGAGACCATATGCTGGGGTGGTTGGCCCTGGGTTCCTCCTAATGCAGGACAATGTCAGACCTCATGTGGCTGAAGTGTCAGCAGTTCCTGCAAGATGAAGGCATTGAAGCTATGGACTGGCCCGCCCGTTCCCCAGACCTGAATCCGATTGAGCACATCTGGGACATCATGTCTCACACTATCCACTGGCAAGTTGCACCACAGACTGTCCAGGAGTTGGCGGATGCTTTATTCCAGGTCTGGGAGGAGATCATTCAGGAGATCATCCGCCGCGTCATCAGGAGCATGCCCAGGCGTTGTAGGGAGATCATACAGGCACGTGGAGGCCACACACAATACTGAGCATCTTTTCCTTGTCATGAGGCATTTCCACTGAAGTTAGATCAGCCTGTAATTTGATTTTCCACTTTGATTTTGAGTATCATTCCAACTCCAGACAACCATGGGATATTCATTTTGATTTACATTGATAATTGTTATGTTTTATTGTTCTGAACACATTCCACTATGTAGTGAATAAAAATTTGCAACTGAAATATTTCATTCAGTGATATCTAGGATGTGGGATTTTAGTGTTCCCTTTATATTTTTGAGCAGTGTATACATAACAGTGCACCACATGATATACAAGACCCCGGTATGTGTGTGTAAACGTAACAGTGCACCACATGATATACAAGACCCCGGTATGTGTGTGTATACGTAACCGTGCACCACATGATATACAAGACCCCGATATGTAGATGACTCCTACTCACCATCTATAACCTCATCTTAGTGGTTCAGGATGATGATGATCAAAAGTTCTTTCTTATTTCTTCACAGGAACTTTCGATGTGACTGTGGAAATGGCAAATTCAAGCAAATGGAGTGTAAACTGTTCCCGGTGCGTGTGATTACTAGACAGAACCTTCCGTCTATCTGGTGAATTCTGGATTGTCACATGTAAAGGATTGTGTGTGGCTCGTGTGCATCAGCCTCATTGTGGAGCCTCTGCTGTAATGTATGCTCTGCTTGTGCTGCACGTTTGTCTCACCTCTGTCTTATTCTGTGACCATCTGATAATCCAGAATCTCCCAAAGTATGAACTATATCTGCAGTAATAGTGGGGGAGCTGGGGGACTGTTGACACTATAATCCCCTCTGGTTGCTGTGTTTTTTCCCTTATTCCCTATCAATATTTTATCATCAGGAGAAGGAGAATGTGAACGCCGGGAATAAATACAACCAGAACTTCTTTGGCTTGTACTGCACCTGCCGGAGGCCGTATCCTGACCCGGAAGATGAGGTGAGCGGCCGAAGGGGAGACTACACCAAAATTCATCCATTAGGGGTAGATCCAGCTGTGTGAGACTACTACCCTCATCGTGCTGGGAAACTAATCATGATTAATTTCTTCACTCCTGTAGATCTCTGATGAGATGATCCAGTGCGTCGTGTGTGAGGACTGGTTTCACGGAAGGGTGAGTGCGAGATTTTTGAGGGCATTTCCTTTAACCCCCTTCCCATTTACAGGCTTTGAAAGACTGGGATTAGAGAGAACTCTGATGCCAGAGTAACTATAAACATAGGGAGGGCGTCTCCTTTTGTCGTGACATCAACACCCCTACAACACGACATGGGCTGCCAGGTGCTTTATGGTGGCATCGTGGTTTGTCATGGACATAAGCCTAAGGCCGGGGTCACACTTGTGAGTGTGATGCAAGAAACTTGCATCAATACCCGGCACTCGGACTGGAGCGTGCAGCTGCATGTATTTCTATACAACCGCACACTCCGGTCCTGAGTGTTGGCGGTAGCGTCGGGTATTGATGCGAGAGACTCGCTCAAGTTTCTCGCATCACACTCACAAGTGTGACCTCGGCCTAAAAGTAAATGTACATGGGGGGGATGTTGTGCTCGCAATAGGGGGATGGGCTCCCTGCATAAAGTTATTTGCAATACTAACATATCTCAAGGTATGTGGATTTTAATGCTCTCTGTATTACAGCACCTGGGCGCAGTGCCACCTGAACACCTGGAATATCAAGAGATGGTGTGCCCGAGCTGCATGGACCGCTGCTCTTTCCTCTGGGTGTACAGCAATAACATAGGAGGTAACAGTGCCGCCATACCCTAATGGAACAGGATGACATGCACCAACCCATAGGTTTTTCAGAGTCGTCTCTGAGATGAGAGAACTTCCCTCTGCCTTTAGTCACCACTAGGGGTCGCTCACACAAGAGTCTGATTTAATTCCTTGGCTTCGGCATCTCTCTCATGTGCAGTCCCTGCAGTCACCAAGATCACCCTGGCAGAAGCAGATGAAGATGTAAAGGTGGAGGAAAGTCCGGCAGAAACCACCGAGGCACAGAATGGTCCCTGTATAAAGAGTGAGGATGAGA